>NC_057721.1:82378789-82439053 GCF_004010195.1 Chiloscyllium plagiosum
TGAGGGCAGGGTTGGGGGCGGACGGGGACATGGTTGAGGGCAGGGGTGGGGGCGGACGGGGACGGGGACGGGGTTGAGGGCAGATAGAGGAGTGGGGACTTGCGTGCTGCGTGCTGACGACTCATCTCGAACGGGGGAGCGGACTTAACAGAAAACTCCGAGCCCCAGAGGAAAGCCATTGAATCAATTAATCGAATAATCAATTATCTGAATGAAAGTGCCCGCCCATCTCGTTCAGATAATTGAAATTCCTCTGTATATTACATTGACTGGTTCCCTCCATCTAACCTTGCGTGCTACATTTTCAAAGAATTCGAATAGATTTCTCATGCAAGATTTTTCCTTCATTAAGTCATGTTGACTCGGCTTGACGATATTATGCATTTCGAAATGCTCTGCTATTCATACAGTCAGTCAGTCATAGAGCACAGAAACAGACCCTTCGATCCAAACAGTCCGTGCCAAACGAAATTCCAAGCTAAACTGTTCCCACCTGCCTAGTCCTTGCCCATATCCCTCCAAACCTTCCTGTTCATATACCTACCCAAACGTGTTTTAAACGTTGTAATTGTACATACATCCATCACTTCCTCAGGCAGTTCATTCCACACGCAAAACATCTGTCTCTCATATCTTTTTTAAAACTCTCTCCTCTCACCTTAAAAATATGCCCCCTAGTCTTGTAATCCCCTGTCCTAGGGAAAAGGCAACTACCATCAACTATACCCTTCATTATTTTATATACTTCTATCAGGTCGTCTCTCAACCTCCTACGTTCCAGTGAAAAATGTCTCAGTCTATCGAGTCTTTCTAACTCAAACCATACCCAGCAACATCCTGGTAAATCTCTTCTGAATCCTCTTCAGCTTAATAATATCCTTCCTATAACTGGGCTACTAAAACTGGAGCTTAAAAATGTGTTGCTGGAAAAGCACAGCAGGTCAGGCAGCATCAAAAGAGAATCCCCAGCATCTGCAGTCCTCACTTTCTCCTACCAGAACTGGACACAATATTCCAGAGGAGGCCTCACCAATGGCCTCACCTAATCTCTGCATGACTTCCCAACTCCTATACACAGAGGACTGAGCAATAAAGGCAAGCATTTAGATCAGAGTGGTGCTGGAAAAGCACAGCAGGTCAGGCAGCATCTGAGGAGCAGGAAAATCAATGTTTCGGGCAAAAGCCCTTCATCAGAATATTCCTGATGAAGGACTTTTGCCCGAAACGTCAATTTTCCTACTCCTCGGATGCTGCCTGACCTGCTGTGCTTTTCCAGCACCACTCTGATCTAAACTCTGGTTTCTAGCATCTGCAGTCCTCACTTTTGCCTAATAAAGGCAAGCATGCCAAACTTTATTTTAAATGATCTTGTCTATCTGTGACGTAAACTTCAAATAATTATGTATCTGCACCCCAGGTCCTTCTTTTCTCAAACTACCCAACACCCTACCCTTAATTGTATAAGCCTTACCTTATTTGTTGTACCAAGTAATAGACTTTAATTTTTTTTCCAATGACAAGACATTAAGCTAACTAGCCTATAGTAAGCTCCTTCCCTTTGGGGGAGTTACATGGGCAGTTATCCAATCCTCTGGAACATTTCCAGGGTATACGGATTCTTGGAAGATTAACACGAGTGCATCCACCATCTCTGTAGCTACTTCCTTCAGTGTTCTAGGTAGCATCCATTGGAGGTGTTTCACAGGAGGTTTACTCGAATTATAACTGGAATGAGCATCTTGTCTTATGAAGAATGACTGGGGTTGTTTTTATTGGAGTTTTGAAAAATGAGGGGTGAGCTGACTGAAGTAAATTAGATCCTGAATAGATTTAACAAGGTAGATATGGAAAGGGTGTTTCTTCTTACGGGGCAGTCCAGAATGGAGGGCACGGTTTTAAAATTCAGGTCTTCCTTTTAGGACAGAGATGAGAAGAATGTTTTTGTCTTCTTTTTTGCAAATTTAAACCACTCTGTCTCAGCAAGCCATAGAGTGGGTTCATGAATATTTTTAAGACAGAGATAGGTACATTCTTGTAAGGCAGAGGAATCAAGATTTATCAGGGTGGATGAGAAAGTGGAATGTCATACACAAACAGATCAGACAGGATCGTGCTGAATGCAAGAGCAAGCTCAAGGAGTTGAAATGCCTATTCTACACCTAATTTGTATTCGAGCATATTGATAGGCAAGTTAGGACCTTTTTTTAGAAAAAAGATTAAAAGCAGATTTTTTTTAAAGCATTGAAAGCCATGAGAGATCTAGACAGAACAGATAATGAAAATCTGCTTCCATTCATGAAAGGATCAAGAACGTGGGGGCCCTGTTTTTAAGCAATTGGTAAAATAAGCAAAAGCCAACACTAAAGAAACTTCCTTACATTCAAATGGTTAAGGTCAGGATTGAACTGCCAGAGCATGAGGCGGAGGAAGCTTCAATTGAAACACTGATTTAAACTTGACTAAAAAGGAAGAATATGTAGGTTTATGAGAAGAAGGCAAGAAAATGGCATTAGATGATTTGTCGAGCCAGTGCAAACACAATGGACTAATTAGAATCCTTCTGTGACTCTGGACTGAAAAGCTGGGGTTCCTCTGCTTAGAGCAGAGAAGGTTAAGTGGAGATTTATTATGAGTATTCAAAATAATGATCAGTTTTGTTAGAGCAAATGACAATAACTTCTTTACAGAAGCAGAAGGATTAGTAACCAAGGGAGACTGATTTAAAGTAAATGAAAAGAAAATCGGAGGGAAAATGAGAATGTTTTTGAAACACAATGAATGACAGAGTCTGGAAAGTACTGCCTGCTGATTTAATAAATACTTTCAAAAGTGAATTGGATAAATTTGCAGCATGATGGGAAAAGAGCAAGTGAGTGAGACTAATTGGAAATATCTTCCAAATAGCCAATGTGAGTACAATGGACTGACTGTCGCTTTTCTGTATTGAATGGTGTAAGCTAATTGAAGAAATTTAATGCTCACTACCATAGCAGGTAATTCTTGTGAAAGTAGCTGAGGATGGGCTCATCACTCTCTCGTGCTTCAACATCAACAAAAACATCTAAGGGTCCAGTACCTGTTGTTAGCCTTTACAAATTGAGAAGTACAATGTACTCACATTTCCTTCAGTGGGTAGAAAGAGTAAAAGGAAGGTTCTAAGTGATGGAAAGGCGGTCAGTTTGGAACTTT
This sequence comes from Chiloscyllium plagiosum, assembly GCF_004010195.1. Lineage (NCBI taxonomy): Eukaryota > Metazoa > Chordata > Chondrichthyes > Orectolobiformes > Hemiscylliidae > Chiloscyllium > Chiloscyllium plagiosum. The sequence continues at coordinate 82,381,979 of NC_057721.1, forward strand.
TCTATCTGGCCATGGCAGCCCCTTCTGTTTGGGTGACGGGTGTCACGAAGAATGTGAAGTAAGTATTGAAGTTATTAGATCCCATCATTCGCTCTGCGTAATGTTGGTATACAGTATAAATGCAAATCAAATTCCTCTTCTGTTACCTATGAAGAACGATACTAAAAGCTTGTTAAACGCGTTGAAAGTTATTTTCAGATTTGCATATTTGACATCCAGATATTTATCTCAAGGTTGCTCGAATATAAAAGAGGCAAAGTTATGTTGCAGTTATATAAAGGCCCGATTAGAGCCCATGAGGAAGACAGAATTTAAATCAAAGGCATTGCAGAGATTTCCTCTTCAGGGGCAATCGAGAATGTGACATCATAGCTTTAGGCGAAGAGGTGGTATATTTAAGAAAGAGTTGAAGGAGGAATTACTTCACCCAAAAGGTTGTGAATATGTGGTGTTCACTTCCCAGAGTGTCAACACTGGGACACTGAGGAGATTTTTAATTATTAATGGGTAAAAGGGATAAGGGGAATGGACAGGGAAGTAAACTTGAAGCCTGAATGAGATCAGCTATAATTGACATTAAATGACAGAGGAAGCTCAAGGGACTGAATTGCCTATTCATATTGCTAGTTCTTACAAAGACCAGTAATTCCCCTGGAGGTGAGAACATGCATCCTAGGATAGTAAGGGAAATAGCTACAAAGATAGTGGATGCACTGCTAGTTATCCCTCCAGCAATCCTTAGATTCTGGAAAAGGTCTCAGAGGATTGGAAAACAGCCAAGGTAATGATTATTTTCTGAAAAAAAGGAGACGAACAATGGTAACTATAAACCAGTTTAGCTTAATGTCTGTGACTGGGAAATGTTAAGAGTCCATTATAAAGGATATAATAAACAATGACAAATAACTAAACGCATAACATGATCAAGTAGAATCAGTATGCCCCCCTTGAGGGGAAAATCACACCTGATAAATTTACGAGAATGCTTTGAGGAAGTAAACAGAAGGATAGATAAAGGGGAAGCAGTGAATGTCATATTTTGGATTTCCAGAAGAAATGTGAGAAGGTACCATACATTATAAGAGCCAATCCTGTACATGGTATCATCTTAGCATGGACAGGAGATTGGCTAACTAATAAAAGACAGAGTTGGTACAAGGGTCCATTTTCAGGATGACAATTTGTAGCTAATGTCTTGGGGTTCGGTGCTGCAGCTGCAGTTATTTACAATATATATCAATGACTTGGATGAGAAAAGTGAATGTACTGTAACTATGTTTGCAAATGACGGAAAAAGCTAAGTGTTTGAGGATGATATATAGACAGGCTAAGCGAATGAGTAAAACTTAGCAGACAGAATATACCATGAGAAAATGTGATATTTTGCACTTCAGCAGGAAGAATAGAACAGTTGAATATTATGTAAATGGAGAAAGATTACAGAAAGTTATGGAACTGAGGGATTTGAGAATCCTTGTTAAAAATCACAAAAAACTTGGTAACAGAAAAGGCATATTCCCCACTCTGCCATCACCCTCAAGCCAGGGGATCAAATCTGGTTCAATAAGAAGTGCAGGAGGGCATGTCAGATTAGATTAGATTCCCTACAGTGTGGAAACAGGCCCTTCGGCCCAACAAGTCCACATGACCCTCCGAAGAGTAACCCACCCAGACCAATTTCCCTCTGACTAATGCATCTAACATTAAAGGCAATATTTTAGCATGGCCAATTCACCTACCCTGCACATCTTTGGACTGTGGGAGGAAACCGGAATCCCGGAGGAAACCCACACAGACACAGAGAGAATGTGCAAACTCCATACAGACAGTCATCTGAGGCTGGAATTGAACCTGGGACCCTGGTGCTGTGAGGCAGTAGTGCTAACCACTGAGCCACTGTGCCACCCCGGTTATTTGAGGTAGCAACCCATGTGATGTGGGGTTGGGGGGTTGGCCCAAGGATGACATTTAAAACATGTCTAAGTTTATAAACAAAGTCAGAAATTGCTAGAAACACTAAGGTCTAACAGCATATCTGAAGAGAAAGCAGAATAAACATTTCAGATCCAGTGACCATTCTTCAGAACTGATGTAGTTAGATAATGGTTGATGTATATGCTAGAGAAGGGGTGAGGGGTGAGCAGTGCGGGGAAACGAGTAAACAATAGGTGGAGATGGAGTCTAGAGAGAGAGAAAAACAGTTGGGTAGACAAAGAACTGTTAAGGTTAGCCTGTAAGCATGTACAGCTGCTAATGGGGATCATTAAGGGCTGACAATGGGTTATTTGAGGTAGCAGCCCATGTGATGACAAGACCTGGGAAGTGGGATTGGCCCAAGGACAACTTCCATAGCAGAAAATCAGGTGTTGCTCTTCAGATTGCGCTGAGCTTCGCTGGAGCACTATAGCAAGTCCAAGACAAAGATGTTGTCCAGGGAACAGGGTGGTGAATTGAAATGGCAGGCAACCAGAAGCTCAGGGTCATTTTTGCAGGCAGAATGTAGATGCTCTGCAAAGCGGTTGCCCAATCTGTACTTCATCTCCCCAAAGTAGAGGATCCCACACTGTGTGCAGTAGTCAGTTGCTCTTTCTGTTTTTATTTTGGTAAATCTAAGTTTATATTTATTATAAGTATAAAAAATAATTTTCAGAGTTGCAAGATGACCAGTTTAGCAATCATGTGAACTATATAACCTGCATTGTGTGTAAAGCCATGGGCATATCATGTGTCTCAGACAATGGCATCTAGGAAGTATAACGAAGGTCAGAGTTCTACAAGATTGTATACATGCCATTTGAAAGAAAGATTCAATCAATCTGATACATTTTTCTTCACTAAACTTCCAAATGAAAACTTAAGAAATACAGAAGTGAACTGCTGAAATGACAGACTGCAGTGCTCAGAAAATGTGGCAGATCCCCAGGTTCCAAGAGAGGGAGCCAAAGCACTGCCATTCTCAATATGTACATTTCACCACAGCACCTGTGCAAAGACTAGGGAACAGTTGGCCGCTTTTGGCAGCGCCACTCCCCTGTTAGAGGGGAGATGACTGGCAATTCCCATGTTAATCATTTCTGGAGACCTCACTGCTGTAAGTGGTTGAGATTGATTTTATATAATTTGTACAAAGTAACTATTCTGCCTTCATTATATTTTGCTGTTGAAATCATTTTTTTCTAAGTTTTTTTGCAGTTTAGTTTATGAGTCATTTTTATTGCACTCCATAGAAACTCTTTATAAATCAACCTTATATGCTCCCGTTGTTTGCACTGCTACTCATTACAATATAATCATTTCACTCACCCAAGCAGAGGCAATAGAAACCCCAGAAATAGTAGATTGAATAAACAAACTGCACTACTATTGTTTCAGAAACTCTGCACTAAACGCAAAATTTTGCTGTTTTGTAAGTGGCAGCTGTATCACTGCAAACAGACTCTACATTCCAGATCTATTCCAAATGGAACGGGTTGATAAAATATCCTCGACCAAGGAATGAACCCTTTGAGCTTAATATATAATTTTATAATTTTCATCTAAGACAGACAAATGGCCCAAGGAGCTTCATAGGAACAACAAAAAATTGACACGAAGCCACACAGAGGTTCAGGAGTGCAAAAGTTGAGAAAATGATTAAAAGCAACATACTGCAGATGCTGGAAAGCTGAGACAAACTCAGAAAATTCAGCACGTCTGGCAACACCTGAGGAAAGAGAAACAGGGTTAACATTTCAAGTCCAATATGACTTCTTCAGAACTTAGATAGAGAGGCAGGCTTTTAGCAACAAGCCAGAGGAGGAGAAATATGTACAAGTTTTTAAGGAAGGCATTTCTAATGATGAAGCAATGAAAATTAGAAGAGTACAGATTTTCTATGAGGTTGCAAAGTTGGTATGTTACAAAGATAGGATGGGTAAGATTGAGGGGCATTTGAGGTGGGGGAAGGTGTTGAAGTTTGAATACATTTCAAACAACCTTTGAGATAAGGTGCCACATGGGAGGCTGCTGAGCAAGGTGAGGGCCCATGGTGTTCGAGGTGAGCTACTGGTATGGATTGAGGATTGGCTGTCTGACAGGAGGCAGAGAGTTGGGATAAAAGGTTCTTTTTCGGAATGGCAGCCGGTGACAAGCGGTGTCCCGCAGGTTCAGTGTTGGGGCTGCAGCTGTTCACATTATATATTAATGATCTGGATGATGGGACTGGGGGCATTCTAGCGAAGTTTGCCGACGATACAAAGTTGGGATGACAGGCTGGTAGTACTGAGGAAGTGGGGAGGATGCAGAAGGATCTAGACAGTTTGGAGGAGTGGTCCAGGAAATGGCTGATGGAATTCAATGTGAGCAAATGCGAGTTCTTGCACTTTGGGAAAAAGAATAGAAGCATGGATTACTTTCTAAACGGTGAGAAAATTCGTAAAGCCAAAGTACAAAGAATTCTGGGAGTGCTAGTTGAGGAATCTCTAAAGGTAAACATGCAGGTTGAGTCCGTGATGAAGAAAGCGAATGCAATGTTGTCAATTATCTCAAGAGGGTTGGAATATAAAAGCACTAATGTGCTACTGAGACTTTATAAAGCTCTGGTTAGGCCCCATTTGGAGTACTGTGTCCAGTTTTGGTCCCCACACCTCAGGAAGGACATACTGACACTGGAGCGTGTCCAGCGAGTGGTGGGCCTGTGGAATTCATTGCCGCAGAGTGTAGTGGAGGCTGGGACGCCAAATGTCTTCAAGGCAGAAATTGATAAATTCTTGATGTCACAAGGAATTAAGGTCTACGGGGAGAATGCGGGTAAGTGGAGTTGAAATGCCCATCAGCCGTGATTGAATGGCAGAGTGGACTCGATGGGCCGAATGGCCTTACTTCCGCTCCTATGTCTTATGGTCTTATAATAGCTGCACTCAGCTGGTGTACAATATAGATTCTATATTCACATGATTCCACAGATGACAGTTTATTTTTCATTCCAGGTTGCCATTCAGATCAGTCACTTTAAACTCTATACACAGATAAATGTCAAGAAAGTAATGTTGATCTCAACAAACACACTGCAATCTTGAATTGTAATGTTCTTTCACCATGGAGTATTGTTAGTGCTTAGCTTTTTGCAATGGGCTGCAGCAACAATTGTTTGTGTTTGGGATCCTGCCTCATTAACCCTCTCTTGACCAGTGACTATTGCATAAAATGTTACCAGGTGATACTGACCATACTAACCAATCCATGGCAAGATGGATGAAGAAATGGCTTAGTCATAGGAGACACAAGGTAACAGTGGAAGGATGGCTTTCAGAGTAGAGGTGACGACTAGTGTTTCACAGAGATCAGCGCAGGGACCACTGCTGCTCATGATCTACATAAAGGGTTTAGAAGAAAATATAGCTGGTCTAATTAGTCAGTGGATGATACAAAGATTGATGGAGTTGCGGACAGTGAGGAGGTCTGTCAGAGGATTCAGCAGGATACAGATCGGTTGGAGGCAAAAGCAGAAAAATGACAGATGAAGTTTAATTCAGACAAATGTGAGATGATGCATTTTGGAAGGTAAAGTTCAGGTAGAGATGATATAATGAACAGCAGAGCTCTTAGGAGTATTGATATAGTGTCATAGAGTCCTACAGCACAGTGACAGGCCCTTTGGTCCAAACTGGTCCATGCTGACCAAAATGTTCATCAATGCTAAACCCATTTCCCTCCACTTGGCCTACATTCTTCTAAACCCTTCCTACCCATGAGTGTGTCCAAATGTCTTTTAAATGTTATTAATATACCCGCCTCAACCACTTCTATTGGCAGCTTACTCCATGTGCATACCACTTTCTGTGTAAAAAAAGTTGCCCCTCAGAATCCCTTTTATTCTTTCCCCTCTAACCTTAAACTGATGCTCTCTAGTCCTTGATCCTCCAACCTGGGAAAAAAATTGAGTGCATTCACCCTATCCATGCCTTTCATGATCTGATACACTTCTCGAAGATCTCCTCTCAATCGCCTATGCCTAAAGAAAACAGTCCTAGCTTGTCCAATCTCTCCTATAAATCAGACCATTGAATCCTGGCAACATCCTTGTAAATTTCTTCCGCACTCTTTCCAGTTTAATAACCTGCTTCCTATAGCAAGGTGATAAAAACTGAACACAATACTCCCAAGTGCAGCCTCACCAACATCCTATTCAACTGCAGCATAACTTCCCAACTTCTTTATCCAGTGCCAAAAGCTTTTTTTACTGCCCTATCTACTACCTGTAACTCCACTTTCAGAGAACCCCCATCAAACCAACTATGTACCCAATTTGCCAGCTCCCCCTGGAATCAATGTGATCTAACCTTCTAGAGCAGCCTGCCATGTGGAAACTTATCAAAGGCCTAACTAAAATCCATATAGACTATGTCTACGGCCCTGCCCTTGTCAACCTTCCTGGCCACTTCATCAAAGACCTCTTAACAAATTTGTGAGGCATGATCTCCCACACACAAAGCCATGCTGACTATTCCTCATCAAATCCTGTCTTTCCAAATGCATGTATATCTAATCACTCAGAATCTTCTCAAGTAACTTACCCACCACATATATTAGGCTTATAGTTCCCAGGTTTTTCTTCACAACCCTTCTTGAATAAGGGCACAAGATTCACTACCCTCCAGTCTTCCGAGACTTCACCCATGGCTAACAACGACGCAAAATATCAGTGAGGGCCCCTGCAATTTCTTCTTTAGCCTTCTTGGATATATCTGGTTAGGACCAGGAGACTTATCCACCTTCATACATTCTAAAACATTCAACACCTCCTCTACTGTGATATGGACTGTCCCCAAAATATCTTCCCCAACTCTTCATGTCTTTACAGAGGAGAAATATTCATTGAGGACCTCACCCATTTTCTGCGGTTCTATATATACATGTGCAGAGGGATCTGGGTGTGCAGGTCCATAGATCACTGGGTATGTAACGTCGTAAAAAAGGCCTATGGCATGCTGGCCTTCATTGGAAGGGTATTTAGTACAAGGATAGACCTGTTTTGCTGCAGCTCTATAAAACTTTAATTAGGCCATACTTACAATATTGCATACAGTCTGGTCACACACTGGGGTTGCTTTAGAGAGGGGACAGAAAAGGTTTACTAGCATATTGCCTGGTATGGGGGACTTTAGATGAAGAAAGGTTAGATAGACTGAATTTGTTTTCAGTGCAGGAGGTTGAGAGGCAACCTAATAAAAGATTGTGAATGGCATGATTGGAGTAGAAAGTATGAGGTCTTCTTTTCCCAGGATGGAGAGATCAATTACATGGGGACACAGGTTCAAGGTATGAGGTAGGAGTTTAAAAAAAATGTGCACGGCAAGTATTTCATACAAAGGGTGGTGAGTGCCTGGAATACACTGCCGGAGGTGGTGGTGGAAGCAGACACAAGAGCAACATTCAAGAATCACCCGGACGAAAACATGAATATGTAGGGAATAGAGGGATACGGATCCTGTAAGGGAAGACAGCCTTTAGTACGGGAGGGCAAAATGTAGCGGCACAGGCTTGGAGAGCTGAAAGGCCAGTTCTTGTGCCATATCATTCTTTGTATTCGTTTAAGAAGTGGAAAGAAAATATTTCTGAGACATGTTAGTTTACATCAAAAATAAGCCGACTGACGCACACAACCATACAGTATGATCTCAAAAATGAATTAGTAATGGGATTGAAGTCACATTTCTGACTGACAGTGGGTCCTGTTCTGGCACTGCCTCAATTTTAAAATTTTCACCTTTCTTTTCAGCTCACTTAACAACCGTGTTCCCTCCCCACCTCCATAATCTCCACAACCCTCAGATTTCTGTGACTTCTACTTGTGTCCTTTTTGCATCCATGAATTTAAGACATTCCATCATTGCTGACCATACCTTCGAATTGCCTCCCTAAAACACTGCTTCTTTTTCTCTCCTTTAATATGCTTGTTAAAGTCAATCTCTTTGATCAAACCTTTGGTCAGCTGTCCACCCTCTTACAATGCTCAATATCAATTTTGTTTGGTAATGCTCCTGTGAGCAGTTTTAGGAGACTTTACTTTTATCAAGTTAAAAGTGCTACACACAAATCCAAATTATTGCTGCAAATCCTGCTTTGAATCCCATGCTTTTAAGGATGTATCCGAACACATCTTTGTGAAGCGGTTCACAAAACAAAACTAATAATACAAAGGTAGACAGCAATTCTTCAGTTTCCAGATGAGTGTACATTATTATGCAGTTCTCAGCACAGACAGTTTTCAAAATCAGCCAAAGGAAGCTTTCCAAAAAGACAGAGGCAGTGGGAAGAATTTGATTAACAATAAAGACAGTTCTAGGTTTTAGATCAGTGAGCTGTGAAGACAGGCTAAAGAACCTCAATCTATTCTCATTCAAGAGGGGCAAAGATATTAAGGAGGCAGAACAGAATCAAAGATGTTTCTGTAATGATGAATAGATCAATAAAATGGTCAGTGAGGAATGCTGTACCAATGCAAAGGTCATCAATGTGAGGAGCAACTTCTTCATGAGTTGCCGCCAAATTATAGAAAACCACACTGATGCAAGGCACCTGCTCACATGACTAAACATTATGAAAGAGATGGAAAAGTACATCTTCAGTTGTAAGTACCAGATCAGAGTGAGGCCCAACAACTATTAAATGTGTTACAATCTCAGTGAAACAATTCAAAGTGCCACTTATCAGTTGAAATGGTTATACCACAAGATTTCATGATTTAAACTTTTTTTCAATTGTCCATGAATTAAACAAAGAAATAACTACAGACTTTAAAAATATAACTACAAACTAAACTTCCCATCAATTGACTCTATTTATACTTCTTGTTGCCATAGAAAGGCTGCCAACATCAAAGACTCTGGTAATGCTCTCTTCCAACCTCTTCCGTCAGGAAGAAGAGAAAAAGCCTGAACACGCACCAATAGGTTCAAGAATAGCTGCTTCCCTGACATTATCAGACTGCTGAACGGACCTCTCTATTTTCAAATTTAATGTTGACCTTGTTTTTGTGCACCACCTGTGCAGTTGTGACCTTGAATCCCTCATGGTTTAGGCGCCCTATGACCTCCATGTCCTTGTTTGCTATTATCCACCCGTGCTATTTGTAAAACAAAACTTTTCACTGTACTTAGGTGCACGGGACAACAATAAATCAAATCAAATCATCTTAACAGCACACTCCTGATTCTACTTTATTTCCACACCAATATTTACCTATACTTTACAGCATCTTCAGAGTTCTTTCATTTCTTCCAGGTCAAAACTACAGAGTGCCACAACTCTCAGCTATTCTAAGGTATAATCATGCTTGGGATCATGCATGGGCCTTCCTGCATTGTTGCTTACTGAACCCAAATCAGAAAATGCCATTAGCTTCCAAGAGCACTCTGATATGGTTTGAGCTGCTTCAAAAATTCTCACTGCTGATTGACTGGTGAGTAGTGTTCCTGAGGGACAGTGTGTAAACAAGCAAGCATTTAGAATAATATGCAAAATATTAGCTATTCATACTAAGTAACCAATAGCTGGTTTCCTTATAATATTACCAAGGCATTACTTCGATTAGTGAGGTTGAAAGTTTCAGTAGACTTTATCAATATATTAGGATATAAGACGAAAAAGAACTATGATTCTGCTGAAGTCACTGCACAGGAGTGTGCTGTTAAGATTTTCAACTTAGTTATATATTAAAGTTTATAGTTATTTCTTTGTTTAATTCAAGTACAGTTAAAAAAAAATTAAACCATGAAATCTGGTATCTGGCACTTTCAGTTGTTTCATTGAGATTGTAACACTTTGGAATCTAAATCTGAAATTAGCAAGTAGGACATGAAAAGCAGTAAACTTTGAAAGGGTAAAGTTGCCTCAGGCTCCAATGATCTTAGGGCTGCTCTCTCATTACAGAGAGATGACTGGTGGTGAGTCTAATCTGAGGGTTACTATGCCTCAGGTGAGAATCGGGGATGAAAAGGCGTGACCTTCATGGTCACCTCAATCAGTTTAGAAATTGAAGTCACATTGTTGGCATCACTTTGCAATGTAAACCAGTTATCCAGCCAACTGAGCTGTGCAATCCCAAAATTCAAGAACGCCAAATTTCAAATAAGAATTTAAACAACAGAAGCAAAGGGTGCTGACCAATACTCCCTTGAATTTTTATTTTCGACGTGCAGACCTGCACAATCTGACCAACGTCAATGCAGCACAGTGGCTCAGTGGTTAGCATTGCTCCCTCTCAGTGCCAGGGACGCGGGTCTGATTCCACTCTTGGCGATTGTCTGTGTGGAGTTTGCACATTCTCCCCACGTCTGCATTTATTTCCTCTGGGTGTTCCGGTTTCCTTCCACAGTCCAAAGAGGTGCATGTTAGGTGGATTGGCCATGCTAAATTACTCATAGGGTGCATGTTAGATAGATTAGCCATGGGAAATGCAGGGTTACAGGTGGATGGGTCTGGATGGGATGCTCTTTGAAGAGTCGCTGTGGACTCGATGAGCCCTATGGTCTGCTTCCACACTGTTGGGATTCTATGATTCTATATTGCGTCAACAGTCGGATTATGCCAGTGAGTCCAGAACATCAGAGCAACTTCAACCATTTGCATGGCTTAGGGGGAACATTGGCGCTGACGTGTTAGCAAGCTGAGTCTGTTTGGCTGAGTTTGTTACTGTGGAGAAGGCAAAGAGAAACTATAGGCTTCCCAAGCTCCCAGGTAAATCAAATGTAAAGAACACATTCTATAGGTGAAGCTTCCAGCAACTGAACAACTTGCTTCTTCCATTGTTCATAACAGACAGAATACAGAGCATATTTAACCAGCCTGTTTGTTAAAAGTCCAAAACAAAATGTCTACTGACTGATCTAATGTTGTTATTGGGGAGTACTTGCTGAACAATTCTGAGTGAATTAATAGCTATACTAACAACAACAACAATCAACTGAGTTTGTAACCTGGCTCATTTACACTTGCTATAAGTGATATACAATCATTAACATAGATCTACCATTAATTTTTGCAGCACTGTCTCTCTTTTCTTTCAATTTGATACTATCCTTAAATTCCTTGTTTTGCGAATTAGGAAAAATCTCCATGTAAGTCTGTCACTTCTTTACTGTCTTAAAATGCAACCTATTTTTTCTTTCTATTTTCCATGACCGTGTACACAGATCCTTGTAACTGCTCTTAGGGTTAAAGCACTAGGTCCCAACCCAAATAACTCACCCTCATATTGAACATAAAATTCCATGTTTTGATCATTTTTGCTTTAATGTTGCTTTTCTATGAGGTCACTAATTAATTCTGCCTCAATATACATTAACAGGTCTTTAAAAAAAAAGCATATGATCTTGGTTTGTTCATTAGTGATCATGAAGAAGCATTTTGAGTGTGCAAGAAAAAACTGTGCCCGACATATATTCACTCTTCCTCACTGATGGTTAATCAACAACCCTTGGGGAGATGGAAGAAAAGTAAATCACTGTATAATATATTTAAACAGTGGAGTTTCAAGCACTCCATGTCTTAGTTGAGCAGCGGAGGAGGTTGAATTATATTCAAAACAAGACAGGTCATACCACATATTTGTTGTCTAAAATCCTTCATACAGAAATCAACTATTCCAAAATAGCACAATAATAGAGAAGCTAATTTTATGACTGAATTTTAAAGTTAACCAAGGAAAATTAGAGCATCAAAGCATTACTCATCTTGAGCAGATACTTCAAGCAATTATATTTAATTAAAGTGTGCTGATTACTGTTAAAATTATCAGACTAAACTAAGAGAAACCCTTTATAAGCTGGGCTTGGTATTAGGCTTGGTGCATCAATGGGTAGCACTCTGGATAGTCAGAACATCTTGGATTTATACTACACTCCAGAGATTGGACCACAGAATCTTGGCTGACAGTGCAGTACTGAGGGCACAGCGCAAGATCAGAGATGTTGTCTTTCTGATCAGAGGTAAAGCAAACGTTCCATTTCAGAGGGCAGTTCAGAGTCAACCACATTTCCGTGGTCATGTCACATGCTGGCCAGACCAGGTAATGATAATGAATTTCCTTTTCTGAGGGATATTAGTGAACTAGAGGGTTGAAGGAAGTAGGCAGAGGCCACAATGCTTTATTATTGTAAATTTGTTATTGAAACAAGGTTTAATTCCAGACCAATTCATTCAATTGCAGTTCTATTAACTTCAATGAAAAGAAGAGTGCAACACAGCCTTAAAGCACATGTGCAACAAGAAGTACAAGTAATTAGATGGCATTGCAAGGAAACACACACCACCCTACATGCACATTCTGAGGAAGGGTCATCAGACCAGAAACATTAACTCTTATTTCCCTCACAGATGCTGTCAACCTGCTGAGTTTTTTCAGCAAGTCCTGTTTTTGCCCCCACATGCATTCCCAATTCAATGGAGAGAAACAGTGAGACAGAACATTTTGCTTTGTTTAATGCATTTTCTTATAAACTGAGTGCTTTATCAGATATTGTGAACAGTAAGAAACCTCTCAGCAACCATTAACAGTAGACACAGCTAAAATTATGACATTTATGCTCAAACAACCAAAATTAGTAGGTACCGTTGATAACGAGAAAGGTTATTAAAAATCACAGAATGATCCTGATCAGATATGGAAGTGGGCTGAGGATTGGTAAATGGAATTCAATGCAGATAAGTGTGAGCTGTTGCACTTAGGACCGTCAAACCAAGGTAGGACTTATATGGGAAATGATAAGGTCCTGAGCAGTGTTGTGGAATAGAGGGGCCTAGGAGTACAAGAAGGGCTCGTCGATTCTCCTGTTCCCTAGATGCTGCCTGACCTGCTGCGCTTCTCCAGCAACACATTTCCATCTCTGATCTCCAGCATCTGCAGACCTCATTTTCTCTTCAAAGAGTACAAGTACATACTTTGTTGAAAGCAGTGTCACTGGTAGTCAGGATGGTGAAGGCGGCATTTCGCATGCTGGCCTTGATCAGTCGAAGCAGTAACTATTGGAGTTCGTTATTATGTTAACATTGTATAAATCACTAATGAGGCCACACTTGGAGTATTGTGTCTGGTTCTGGTCACCCAGTTATAGGAAAGACATAGTTAAGCTGGAAACAGTGCAAAGAAAATTTACAAAGATGTTGCCAGGACTAGTAGGCCTGAGTTATAGGGAGAGGTTGGCCAGGGTAGGACTTCATTTCTTGGAACACATGAGAATGAGGGGTGACCTTATGGAGGTGTCTACAATCATGGCGGGCGTAGACAGGATGAATGTATATAGTCTTTCTCCCAGGGATGGCGAATTGAAAGCTCAAGGGCATATGTTTAAGGTGAGAAGGGAAGGACCTGAGGGGCAACTTCTTCATGCAGAGGGTGGTGCATATATGGAATGGGCTGCCAGAGAACATGGTTGAGGCAGGTATAATAGCAACATTTTAAAAACATTTGGATAGGTTCATGGATGAGAAAGGTTTAGAGGGTTATGGACCACACGGGCAACTGGAACCACCATGGTCGGCATGAACCAGTTTGGGCCGAAGGGCCTGTTTCCATGTTGTATTACTCTAGCTTCCACTTTGGTTTGTATTGTCATAAGAACATAAAGAATAGGAGTATCAAGCCTGATGTATCAATCAACAAAATGGCTGATCTGCACCACACCTCAACTCTTTTGTGCCAGCTCACCATAGTCAATTCCTCAATTTTTCAAAACTTTATTGACCTCCTCTTTAGATATTTTCAACAATCTAGCCTTCACAACTACCTAGGTAAAGAAATTCATAAGACAAAGCAGCATAATTAGGCCAGTCAATCAAGTCTGCCCCGCCATTTGATCATGGCTGATGTGTTTCTCAGCTCCATTCTGTTGCCTTTTCCCAGTAACTCTTGATCACCTTATCAATCAAGAACCTCTCTCTATCTTAAATACACTCAATGCCTTGGACTCCACAGCCCTCTGTGGCAATATCACGGCATTCACTACACTTTAGAAGAAGAAAGGTCATTGCATCTCAGTTTTAAATGAGTGTCATCTCATTCTGTACATTTGTCCCCTAAATCGAGATCTCCCCAGTTGTGGAAAAACATGTCAACATCTTGTCAACTCCCTCAGAATTTTAAATAAGATCACCCCACATTCTAAAATCAATTCGAGAAAGGCCTAATCTGTTCAGCTGTTTTGCACCAATCTCTTCATTCTTGTGAACAACCTCCAATGTCCTGGGACCAAAACTGTGCACAGTACTCCAGGTGTATTTTATTTGCTGTCTTAATTACTTGCTACAGCTGCATGTTAACTCATGTTTTCACTTTTCTGTATTTTTGAGTGTGACCTGAAATGGGAAAAGGACTGATTTTAAAAAAAACAAGGAATGTGAAAACCTTTGCTGCGAATTTTAAAAGAAACCTGACACTCATGAAAGTGCTCACGGTTGCTCATTCATCATGGTGTATGCAGGGGACAGGGACCATTTAATTGCCAAATCAGTTTTCTCCTCCAGCATAACACCAATGGTATGTGCGTGTGCGCATGCGTGCGTGTGTGTGTGTGCGTGTGCGTGTGCATATTTTAAAAGAGGGTCAGAGTTTTAACTCCTAGAATTAGAGTCTTAGAATGAGAGTCAATCAGCACAGAAACAGATCCTTTGAATCAACTCATCCATGCTCACCAGGTTTCCTAAGCTCACCTAGTCCCATTTGTCAGCATTTTCCCCTCTAAATCTTTCCTGTTCATGTACCTGTCCAAATGTCTTCTAAATGTACCAACCTTGACCACTTCCTCTGACAGCTCATTTCACATATGCACTACCCTCTGTGTGCCCTTTGGATCCCTTTAAAATCTTTCCCCTCTCACCTTAAATCTACACCCTCTAGTTTTGGGCTCCCTTACCCTGAGGAAAAGACCTTGGCTATTCATCTTATCTCTGCCCCTGCTGATTTTATTAACCTCTATAAAGGTCACCCCTCAACCTCCTAACCCCCAGGGGAAAATAGTCCCAGCCTACCAGCCTCTCCTTATAACTCCAACCCTCCAGTCTTGGTAATATCCTTGTGAATTATTTTTGCATCATTTACAATTAATAATATCCTTCCAAATGGAAGGGCAACCAGAATTGAACACAGTATTCCAAATGTGGCCTTACTAATGTCCTGCACAGTCGTAACATGATGTCCCATCTCCTGAATTCAATGCTCTGATTGCCAAAGGCAAGCATGCCAAACGTCTCTTCACCATCTTTTTTATCTGTAACCCCCACTTTCAAGGAACTATATACCTGCAACTCTTCACCTCTCTGTTCAACACCACTCCCCAGGGCCTACCATTGACTGTTTACGTCCTACCCTGGTTTGTCTCATATTTATCAAAATTAAACTTCATCTGTCATTCCTCAACTCACTGGCCCGGTTGATCAAGATCCCATTGTACTCTTAGATAATGTTCTTCACTGTCCATTATGACACCAATTTTGGTGTCAGCCACAAACTTACTAACCAAGCTTCTTATATTCTCATCCAAATCATTTATATGAATTACAAACAACAGTGGATTTTTGTGGCACACCGCTGGATCTGACCTCCAGGCTGAACAACAATGCTCCACCATCACTCTCTGCCTCCTACCATCTATCCAATTTTGTAGCCACTTGGCTAGCTTTCCCTGAATCCCATATTAATCAAACCTTACTAAGCAATCTACAATGCAGAACATTGTCAAAGACCTTGCTGAAGCCCAGATAGACAATCTGTATTGTTCTGCCTTCATCTAACCTCTTGGTCACCTCTCCAAAAAAAAAACTCAATTAAGTTTGTGAGACACGATTTCTCACACACAAACCTATGCTAACTAACCCGAATTAGTCCTTGCCTTTCTAAATGCATGTAGATCCCGCCTCTCAGAATCTCCTCCAATAACTTACGCACCACAGACATCAGGGTCAGCAGTCTGTAGTTCTTTTGCAGTCTTTCATAAATAATGGCACAAAATTAGCCACCCTCCAGTTTCCCGGCACCTCACCCGTGGTTATTGATGATACACATATCTCTGCTTGGGGCTCTGCAATGTTGTCCCCGATCTTCCCATGATGTCCTGGAATACACTTGATCAGGTCTCAGGAATTTATCTACCTTTAACATTTTAAAACCTGCAGCATCTCCTCTTCTGTAATGTGGATTATTTTCAAGACTTCACTATTTTCTTCCTCGAGTTCCCTAGCTTCGGCAGTAAATACTGATGTAAAATATTAACTAAGGATCTCACCCATCTCCTACGGCTCCTCACAGCAATGGCCTTGTTGATCCTTAAGAGGCCTTATTCTCTTGATTGTTGCTCTTTTGCCCTTAATGTATTTGCAGAATCTCTTCGGATTCTCCTGAACATTATCTACCAAGCTATGTCCCCTTTTTGCCCTTCTGACTTCTCTCGTGTATTCCGAGAACCCCTAGACTCCTCAAGGGATTCAGATGATCCCAGCTGTGTACATCTGACACATGCCACGTTCTTATTCTTGACCAGAGTCTCAACATAGAGTTATGGAGATGTACAGCATTGAAACAGACCTTTTGGTCCAAGCTATCCATGCCGACCAGATATCCCAATCTGCCACTTCTCATCTCGAGTCATCAAGTGTTCCCTACTCCTGCCAGCCTTGCTCTTCACATTGACGGGAATATGCTGTCCCTAAACTCGTTATCTTGCTTTTGAAAGGTTCCCACTTGCCAGAAGTCCCTTCACCTGAGAACAGCCTCCACAGTCAACTTTTGAAAGATGATTGCACAATGTTCAACACCATTCTCAACTCCTCAGAAACTGAAGCAATCCATGTTCAAATGCAACAAGAGCTGGAAAATATGCAGGCTTGGGCTGACAAATGGCAAATAACATTTATGCCACACAATTGTCAGGCACTGACCACCACCAAGAGTCAAACTAACTACTGTCCCCTTGACACAATGGTGTTACCATCACTGAATTCCACACTGTCAACATATTGGGGATTACCATCGACCAAAAATTCAACTAGATTCATCATATAAATACAATGGCTACAAGGGCAGGTCAGAGGTTAGGAATACAGCAGCAATTAACTCACCTCCTGACTCCACAAAACTGTTCATCAGTTACAAGGCACAAGCAAGGAGCGGGATGGAATACTCTCACATGGCTAGTGGATGCAGTTGTAACAACACTCAAGAAGCTTGATACCATGCAGAACAAAGCAGCCCGCTTGATTGGCACCATTCCACCACCGATACTCAGGAGCGGCAATGTGTGGTATCTAGAAGATGCACTGCAGATATTCAGCAGGGATTGTCAGACAGCATCCCCTAAATCCATTACCATTTCCATCCAGAAGAACAAGAGCAGCAGGGGAGATGGTCTGGTGGCATTATCACTGGACTGTTAATCCAGAGACCCAAATAATGTTCTGAAGAGCCCGGTTCAAATCCTGCTGCAGCAGATGGTGGAATTTGACTTCAATAAAATCTGCAATTAAGAGTCTAGTGTCCTCTGTCGATTGTAAGAAAAACCCCATCTGGTTCACTAATGCCCTTTTGGGAAGGAAACGGTCATTTTTACATGGCCTAGCCTACATGTGATTCCAGACCCACAGCAATGTGGTTGATTCTCAAGTGCCTTCTGGGTAATTAGGGATAGGCAAATATAGGCAAAGCCACTCACCATCCTGACTTGGAAATATATTGCCATGACTTCTCAAGGGACAATTAGGGACAGGCAATAAATGGTGGCCCAGCTAGCGACACACGCATCCCATGAATGAATAAAAAAAATTATCAACTCCAGAAATAGCAACGCTTGATTTTCAGTGAGAAGTGACAGTCCACTCCATTGAACTGTTAGACTTAGTAATTTCTCCCAGCGAGCTGGCATAGTGTCCCTCCTGATGTTCACAAAATCACAACCGTTACAGTCAGGGAGAAGCCATTCAGGCCATGTCATCATCAGCTCTCCAAATGAACAATTCACTTTGTGACAGCCTTCCATTTTGTACTTTCTTCTTTTGCAAATAAGTTATATTATTTTTTTTTGATTGCCTGGATTGACCATTCCTCCACCACACACTCAGACACAGTACATTCCAAATCCTAACAAATGACAGTGTGAAAATGCTGTTCCAAAAGTCATTTTTGTTCTTCATACCAATAACTTTAAATCTGTGACCTCTCATTCTCAAACATTTAACAAGTGCAAACAGTTTATCCCCATCTATTGTGTTGACCGATGATATTGAATACCTCTCAAAAATCTCCTCCCTGCCATCTTTCCTGTGAGGAAAGCAGTCCTAATTTTTTCAATCTATCTTCACAATCAAACATTTCTCCTCTCTGGAATCTCTCTTACGAACGTTTTCTGCACTCCCTCTAATGCTTTCACCACCTCTCCAAACACAGAATGCAGGACAAGACAAGAGTATTCCAGCAGTGGTCAAAATAGTGACTTGTGCAGATTATATATAGCCACCTTGCTCTTACACTCTATGATTCTATGAATAAAGCCTATGATTCTTTTTTCTACATTCACTCGTGAGACATGGACATCGCTGGTTGTGCCAGCATTTAATGCCCATCCCCAGTCGTACTTGAGAAGGTGGGGTGAGCTGCCTTCTTGAACCGCTACACTCCACGTGCTGAAGGTTGACCACAAGGCCCTTAGGGAAAGAATTCAGGATTTTGACCCAGTGACACTAAAGGAATGAAGTGATATTTCCAAGTCAGGATGATGAGTGGTTTGGAGGGGAATTTTGCAAATGATAGTGTTCCCATGTATCTGTTGCCCTCGTTCTTCGAGATGGAAGTGGTCATGCGTTTGGAAGGTGCTTAGGATTTTTGGTGGGTTTCTTCAGTGCATCTTTTAGGTAGTATCACTGTTCCTACTCAGCATCTGTGGTGGAGGGACTGAATGTTTGTGGATGTAGTGCCAATCAAGTGGGCTGCTTTCTCCTGGATGACAAGCTCCTTGAGTGTTGTTGGAGCTGCACCCATCCAGGCAAGTGGGGAGTATACCATCATGCATCAGATTTGTACCCTGTGTATGGTGGACAGGCTTTGGGGAGTCAGGAGATTAATTACTCACTGCGGTATTCCTAGCCTTTGACCTGGTTTTGTAGCCACCGTTTTTAACTGGTGAGTCCAGGTAACCTCAAGAATGTTGATAATAAAGGATTCAACGATGGAAACACCACTGAATATCAAAGGTGGTTGGTTTGCCCCTTACTGGTTGCCTGGCATTTGTGTGGTGTGAATATTACTAATAACCTGTCAGCCCAAGCTTGTATATTGTCCAGGTCTCACTACATTTAGACATGGACTGCTGCAGTATCTGAAAAGTTGCAAATGGTGCTGAATATTGTGCTATCATCAGTAAACATCTCCACTTCTGACTTTATGGTGGTGGGAAGGTCACTGCTGAAGCAGCTGAAGATAGTTGGGTCAAGGACACTATCCTGAGGAACTTCTGCAGAGGTGTCTTGGAGCTAAGATGACTGTCCTCCAACAATCTTCCTATGAGCCAGATGTGACTCCAGCCAGCATGTCTTTGTTCCCAATACCTAATGTTTGTAGTTTTGCTAGGGCACCTTGATGCCACACTCAGTAAAATGCAACCTTGTTATTAAGGTTGGCACTCTCTGGCCACCTCTAGAATTCAGCTCCTTTCTCAGTGTTTGAACCAAGGCTGAAATTAGGTCAGGAGCTGAGTGTCCATGGCGGAACCCAAACTGGGCATCACTGAGCAGGTGCTATGTGATTGCACTGTTGATGGCACCTTCCATCACTTAGGTAAAAACAATGACTGCAGATGCTGGAAACCAGATTCTGGATTAGTGGTGCTGGAAGAGCACAGCAGTTCAGGCAGCATCCGAGGAGCAGTAAAATCGACGTTTCGGGCAAAAGCCCTTCATCAGGGCTTTTGCCCGAAACGTCAATTTTACTGCTCCTCGGATGCTGCCTGAACTGCTGTGCTCTTCCAGCACCACTAATCCAGAACCTTCCATCACTCTACTGGTGGTCAAGAGTAGACTCCTAGGCAGTAACTGACCAGGTTGGATTTGTCCTGCTTTTTATGTGCAGGACATACCTGGGCAATTTTCCAAATTGTCATGTAGCGGCCAGTATTGTCACTTACTGGAAGATCTTGGCTAAGAGTGTGGAAAGTTCTTGAGCACACTATTGCCAGAATTTTGTCAGGGTCGTTTGCAGTAATTTAAATGTCTTTAATGTAGAATGAACTGAATTGGATGAAGACAGATATTTGTAAGGCTGGGGAACACTGAAAGCAGAGATGGATCATCCACTTGGCACTTCTGTGTGAGGATTGTTGCGAGTATTTCAGCTTTAGCTTGTGCACAGACATGCTGGGCTCTCCCATCACGGAGGATAGGGATATTTGTGGAACCTCCTCCTCCAGTGATTGTTAATTATCTACCACAATTCATGACTTGATGTGGTAGGATTGCACATCAATTAGGTCTGATCCATTGGTTGTGGAATCACCGAGCTCCATCTATGTCATGCTGCTTATATTATTTGGCATGTAAGTAGTCCTGTTTAGGAGCTTCAATAGGGTTGACACTTCATTTTCAGGTGTTGCTTGGTGCTGCTCCTGACATACCCTTCTGCACTCTTCATTGAACTAGGGTTGATTCCCTGGCTTGATGGTAATGTTTAGTGGGGGATTTGCCAGGCCATGAGGCTCCAGATTGAACTGGATGGTCTCATTTCTTTGGTGAGATTTCGTACTGATTCATACTATGGAGTGGCTTGCTAGGCCATTTAAGAAGGCAGTTGAGAGTCCATGACATTGTTGTGGATCTGGAATCACAGACTAGATGAGGATCTATTTATTCCTTAAGGAGATTAGTGACCGAGCTGGGGTTTTTCTCCCCCAACAATTGATAGTACGTTATTAATTCCAGATTTTGTTTTTATTGAATTCAAATCTGTCATGGCAGGATTAGAACCCAGTTTCCTGAACACGAGCTGAGTTTCTGGATGAGTAGTCTAGCAATAACAGCAAGCGGCCTCTGCTTCTCCAGGTAATGCTGGATGTTTTATTAACTTACCTCTCAAACTGCCCTGCCATTTTTTATATCTTTTGCACATTTACACTCAAGATCCTGTTTGACCCTTCCTTTAGAATTGTCCCCTCAATGTTATACTATCTCTCCAAGTCCTTCCAGCCAAAATGAATCAATTCACATTTGGCATTTTTTTTAAATTAATTTTGTGGGATAAGGGTGTCACTGGCTAGGTCAGCATTTATTGCCCATTCCTAATTGACCAGAGGGGAGTGAAGATTCAACCATATTCGTGGGCGGCACGGTGGCACAGTGGTTAGCACTGCTGCCTCACAGCGCCTGAGACCCGGGTTCAATTCCCGCCTCAGGCGACTGACTGTGTGGAGTTTGCACGTTCTCCCCGTGTCTGCGTGGGTTTCCTCCGGGTGCTCCGGTTTCCTCCCACAGTCCAAAAGATGTGCAGGGTCAGGTGAATTGGCCATGCTAAATTGCCCGTAGTGTTAGGTAAGAGGTAAATGTAGGGGTATGGGTGGGTTTCGCTTCGGCGGGTCGGTGTGGACTTGTTGGGCCGAAGGGCCTGTTTCCACACTGTAATGTAATCTAATCTAATCATATTGCTGTAGGGCGGGAGTGACATGAGGCCAGACCAGGTAAGGATGACAGTTTCCTTCCCTGAAGGACATCAGTGAATCAGATGGGTTTTTCAAACAATTGACAATGGATTCATCGTCATCAACAGACTCGAAGATTTTTTAAAACTGAAATCAAGTTTCACCAACTACCCTGGCAGGATTCAAGCTCAGGTCCCCAGAACATTACCTGGGGTTCTGGATTACTGATGAAGGGCTTATGCCCAAAACATCAATTCTCCTGCTCCTCGGATGTTGCCTGACCTGCTGTGCTTTTCTAGCACCACACTCTTGACTCTGATCTCCAGCAACTGCAGCCCTCATTTTCTCCTCTCTGCATTAACAGTCCAGTGATAATACCATTAGACTATCATCTCATCTGTTGAATTGAATCTGTCATCCCACCAATTTATCAATATCCTTTTTAAGCTCTACAGTATTCTCTCAATTGAGGACAATTCTAAGTTTTGTATCATCTGCAAAGTTTGCAATTATGTCCTGTTGCGGACATAACTGAAGTTGAGGTTGTAATGCAAATTGTTGGGAATACCTTTATTCCTTTTTTGAAGCACGGTGGGAAGGTTTGCAGTTTTTCAGTCCTCTGACACCACCCAAGTCTAAGGAAGACTGAAAAGGAATGACCAATGTGACTGTAATTCCCACCCACATCCTGCCCGTATCTTTTCACCTAAACTCCCTTTTTGCTTCTCTTACTTTGCTTTTTACCTCCTTTCTGGACATACCATATTCAGCCTCCATTACCCTTCACATCTAACATAGGTCATGAACACTCTTATTCGTGGTTTATCTTTTTTGTCACCCAGGGAATTATGACATTGTTTATCCCTCTGACACTTGATCCGCTTGGCCCACGAATCCTAAGAACCAGGTCCAGCAGCGCTTCCTTTCTTGCTGAACAAGAAATATACTGCTGCAAAGAAAATGTTGATCCAGCTTTTTCACACCAGAACTCCAATCAAAACTAAATTCAACAGAAAGACATTAATCACAACTATTAATAGCTTTTTAACAAGTGCAGATACCAATGCTCATTCATGAACACTATAGCATATAGCTCCATTCTGAAATCTGCTGTGACATCAAGACAGGCCTCAACATGCACAGTCTGTACAGATTTCCAGCACCTTCAAAGATTTGCATTTTACTCATTCTTATCCTTGTTTAGCACATCAGGAGCAGCAGGCAGTGAGAAGAGGGAGGAAAAAATAAAATTCAGATAATACAGTTCATAAGTGTCAATATAAGTATTATGTCATATCTGAATTCAATGCCTCAAGTTGTTCCTGACCAGTAGTTCACCCTTGTGTTGAACCACTTAAAACACAATCTCCAAGCTTCTCTACATTCACTGCGACAACATCTGACAGTTTCTTGAAATCTTAGTGACAACACCATGCACAATTACAGCCCACCTATTTTAGTATTCAGCAGAGTTATGTGATACTGAAAAGCTGAATCCAGCGATAACATGTTCACTCTGCAAAACAAGCTCTCACTGTATGGTGTAATTCTCAAATATGCTCTCCAGCCATCTGATGAATCTAACTTTCGAAAAGATCAGTTGACATTTAAAGGACAATATGAGAAGTTATGAGAGGCCCTGAGGGTCTTTATAGGAAGGGAAAAAGAACAGAGCAGAAACCTTCAGATTCATGAAGAAAAATGAAACAAACAAGTGCAAAACATGATAGCGATTTGTGTCCATCTGTATTTTAAGGGCAATGGACATCAACTCATTGTGACTCCGATTCAGTTATATAAAGCTCTGATCAGAGCCTACATGGAGCACAGTGTTTAGATCGGAGCACTGTATCTCAAAGCTGATAAACTGGCCTGAGAGGGGTTATTGCACTGATTGTATCGACCAAGCATATATTCCCTTGATATGGGAGATCCACTGTGATCTAATGGAACGATAGAAACACATTCGAGGGAATGTCACCCTCCTGTTCTTGAGTAGCCTCAACAATACCTGTCAGCTAAAACAAATCTCCAAGCAGCAATACCTTTCAGAGAAGTTACTTAAATAAAGGTCTGCAGATAACAAAGATAAAGCTGTTGATTCATTTCCAGATATCAAGTAGAGCCAGTTGCAAAGCTGAGAACAAGCAGGCAACAGTAACCTATTTCGAGATCAGGGTTGACTGAAGGTTGCAATTTCACACCCCTGCCCCTTTCTGACTGTTTTTCCTAAACTGGACATTGAGGGTTTTTAATATTTTATTCATTTGTGTGACGTGTGCATTGCTGGCTAGGCCATTTATTGCCCATCCCTAGTTGTGCTTGAGGTGGTGACAGTAAGCAGTCTTCTTGAACCACTGTTGCCCATATATTGTAGACAGAGTCACAATGCCACTAGAGACAGGGGTCTCACGAAATTGAAGTAATACCATAGTGGATTAGAAATTGAGAATTTTGTAGTAGTATGGAAATGAATATGCAATACACATTATGATTCTACATCATGGCAATACTGGACAAGTCTGACTCCAGAGTGAATCCTGGTTTGCGAAATCTCAAATTTTATTTCTGTATTATATTTATCATCGATCATTGAAGATACCCAAAAGGCCAGCTAATATGCTTTGAGCAAAAGAACAAAATTAATTGCATGACAGAGAAAACAAACTTTGGGGAGATCTTATCATAATTAACAAAAAGATAGATTCAACCTTTATAGACACTTCACAGTAGCATTTCAATCTTCTCTCTTCAATTTCCTACTTAGTTGCGAGCTCACAAGTGTTTCCTTTTGGTGACTTTCTGCACATTCACCAGATGTAATTGCCTCAATTATACAAACACAGACACAGACTGTGACGATATGCACCTTTAAGGGATCTTCTGTCCAGTTTCTCTTGAAGAGGGTGTGTTGATACCATGGTATCGACATGTCTGCTTCAGAAGCATTGGATAAATAGCTTTGCACTCCACAACTGTTTGTTTTTAGACAAAAGGAGTATGAGTGAGTGGAGTCAGGCTCTCCCACACCCAGGGTTTCAGTTGTGCTTTCAGTTGAGGTTTTTGGGAGTCCACAGAAGCAAAAAGCTGGAGTTCTCTCTCTGGTGCTAAACTGCTTCCTTCAGTGCTCCTTTCTCCTGGACTGGGGAAGATAGCAAGTAAGAAAAATCTGTTTTGCTGAATTTGCCTTTGCCAAGGGTGTGTTTATGGGATGCAGCTATACTGGAACAGATGGATAGGTATTTAAATAATATATTATTTCATTAAGTATTTCATAGACGTGAATTTCTGCCAATTCTATTTTTGTTTGTATTTTAAGTGTAGTTAAGAATAAAGTGTGTTTTGCTTAGAGCCTAGTAATGGACTAATCAAATTACATCTGGAACACAGCACCTTATACTTGCCTTTAAACAAGGCAAAAGTTAGGGTCTCCTTGATGTATTTTGAGGGGTTTTGGTCTCGTCCATAACAAATTCACTAACATTGCTTCAATGAGTTTTAAGGAAAGCTCCAACTTCCAAATCACAACCATATTATAAACCTTCAAGGTTTAAGGCTGAAATTTAATCAAAATAACTGCATGCCACATCCAGAAACTCGAGGTTGTTCCCAATATCACCCGAATGCTCACATTAAATTGCAAGTTTTCACTCTCTTCACCTTTTCCAATTATGTCAATAGTGCATTATTTTAGCATTGCAATAAATTGAAAACATGTTAGGAATTATTAAACTACACTGACGCGGATAACATATTTCAATACTGCAACTGGGTTTAAA
Source organism: Chiloscyllium plagiosum (assembly GCF_004010195.1). Classification (NCBI taxonomy): domain Eukaryota; kingdom Metazoa; phylum Chordata; class Chondrichthyes; order Orectolobiformes; family Hemiscylliidae; genus Chiloscyllium; species Chiloscyllium plagiosum. The sequence continues at coordinate 82,407,405 of NC_057721.1, forward strand.
ATCTAGAAGAACTAAGTTCTGCAATTTCATCTAGTACTTTAACATTGCCACGGAATATTAGAATATTGGGTGAATCTCTTAGTAGCTTTACTAAGTGTCAGGTTGAGTGATCAATTACAAAGGCAAATGGGATGTTAGCTTTGTTACAAAGAAATTGAGAGTAGAGAAATCCCATTACAATTAAATAGTGCATTGGTGAGGCTATATCTGGAGCAGTGTGTGCAATCTTGGTCTGCTTACTCAAACAGGAAGATACTTAACTGAAGGAAAGTGCAATAACCATTCACAAGACTGATTCCCGAGAAAAGGGATTGTTCTGAGAGAAGAGGTTTTAAGTGAGTACCTTGCACTTTTATTTGGTGATCTCTCATTTTGAGTACAGTGCAGTGTCTTGGTATCCTTAGTTGAGATGGGATGTAATTGCATTGGAAGAAATTGAGAGAAAGGATGATTCCTGGGATGATGGTGCTGTTTATTTGGACAAGGCTGAGAGTTCCTTTTTATTCATTCACAGGAAGTGAACATCGCTGGCTGGGCCAACATTCATTGTCCATTCCTAACTGACCAGAGGGCAGTTAAGAGTTAACCACATTGCTGTGGGTCTGGAGTCACATGTAGGCCAGACCAGGTAAGGATGACAGTTTCCTCCCCTGAGCGACATGAGTGAATCAGATGGGTTCTTTCAACAATAGACAATGGATTCACAGTCATCATTAGATTCTTCATTCCAGATTTTCTTTTAATTGAATTCAAATTCCACCATCTGCCTTGGCTGGATTCAAAACCAGGTTCCCAAAATCATTACTTGGGTCTCTGGATTAACAAACCAGCGATAATTCCATTAGGCCATCACCTCCCCAACTGTACCCATTGGAGTTTAAGAGAATGAGGGGTGGTCTTGCTTCACAAGATCCTGAAGCAATCCAACAGGTTGGATACTAAGATAATGAGAATCCAGAGAAAGTATATTCCTGTCAGGGTGAAAGGGAAGGCTGGTAGGTATAGGGAATGCTGGATAACTAAAGAAATTGAGGGTTTGGTTAAGAAGAAGAAGGAAACATATATCTATCCTGCCTATATATGATAGGTCGATTGAATCCTTAGAAAAGTATAAAGGAAGTAGGAGTATACTTAAGAGGAAAATCAGGAGGACAAAAAGGGGACATAAGATAACTTTAGCAAATACAATTAAGGAGAATCCAAAGGGTTTTTACCAATACATTAAGGACAAAAGGGTAGCTAGGGAGAGGATAGGGCCCCTCAAAGATCAGCAAGGCGGCCCTTGTGTGGAGCCACAGAAAATGGGAGAGATACTAAATGGGTATTTTGAATCAGTATTTACTGTGGAAAAGGATATGGAAGATATAGAATGTAGGGAAATAGATGGTGACATCTTTAAAAATGTCCATATTACACAGGAGGAAATGTTGAATGTCTTGAAATGCATAAACGTGGATAAATCCCCAGGACATGATCAGGTGTACCCTAGAACTCAGTGGGAAGCTCAAGAAGTGATTACTGGGCCTCTTGCTGAGATACATGTATCATCAATAGTCACAGGTGAGGTGCCGGAAGACTGGAGGGTGGCTAACGTGGTGCCACTGTTTAAGAAAGGTGGTAAGGACAAGCCAGGGAACTATAGACCAGTGAGCCTGATGTCAATGGTGGGCAAGTTGTTGGAGGGAATCGTGAGGGACAGGATGTACATGGAAAGGCAAGGACTGATTAGGGATGGTCAGCATGGCTTTGTGGGAAATCATGTCTCACAAACTTGATTGAGTTTTTTGAATAAGTAACAAAGAGGAATGATGAGGGCAGAGCAGTAAATGTGATCTATATGGACTTCAGTAAGGCATTTGACAAGGTTCAAGACTTATACACCTAATGATAAGGTTCTAGGGAGTATTGCTGAACAAAAATACCTTGAAGTGCAGGTTCATAGCTTCTTGAAAGTGGAATCGCAGGTAGATAGGACAGTGAAGGCGGCATTTGGTATGCTTTCCTTTATTGGTCAGAGCATTGAGTTCAGGAGTTGGGAGGTCATGTTGCAGCTGTACAGGACATTGGTTAGGCCTCTGTTGGAATATTGCATGCGATTCTGGTCTCCTTCCTATCGGAGAGATGTTGTGATACTTGAAAGGGTTCAGAAAAGATTTACAAGGATGTTGCCAGGGTTGGAGGATTTGAGCAATAGGGAGGCTGAACAGACTAGGGCTGTTTTCCCTGGAGCATCGGAGGCTGAGGGGTGGCCTTATAAAGGTTTTCAAAATTATGAGGGGCATGGATAGGATAAATAGATAAACTCTTTTCCCTGGGGTCAGAAAGTCCAGAACTAGAGGGCATAGGTTTAGGGTGAGAGGGGAAAGATATAAAAGAGACCTAAGGGGCAACTTTTTCACACAGAGGGTGGTACGTGTATGGAATGAGCTGCCAGAGGAAGTGGTGGAGGCTGGTACAATTGCAACATTTAAGAGGCATTTAGATGGGTATATGAATAGGAAGGGTTTGGAGGGATATGGGCCGGGTGCTGGCAGGTGGGACTAGATTGGGTTGGGATGTCTGGTCGGCATGGACGGGTTGGACCAAAGGGTCTGTTTCCATCCTGTACATCTCTATGACTCTATGTTAATCCGTGGAGGAAATTTAGAGCTAGGGGCCACAATTTAAAAATAAGGAGTGCTCCCTTTAACATAGAGATGTGCAGAAATAAATTCTTTTAAAGGATTATTAGTGTTTGGTATTGTTCAAGAATGACTTGTAGACAAATATTTGATTTGACACAGGAGTCAGGGATTGTGAGGGACAGACGAGTGGAGTTAAAGTTACAATCAGATCACCCATGATCTTAACAAATTACCTCGCAGGCTCAGTGGGCCAAATAGTCCACTCCTGCAATAATTCCTTATGATCTTAAAATTGCTCCACACGGGATAACATCCTCACTCCAGAACCAAGAACATAAGAAAAAAGTGCACACTTGGCAATGAAACCATTCAAGCCTGCCCCAGCAATCATTTTAACAAATCTATCCACCTCTGCCTTAAAAATATTTAAGTATTCTGCTTCTACAAATTTTTCAGAAAGAGTGTTCTAACAATTCTTAATATTCAGACATAACAATTTACCTCATCTCCATTTTAAATGGACAACCCAGAATTTTTAAACTATGACCCATAGTTCTAGATTTTCCCACAACAGGAAACATCCTCTCCACATCTTCCCAGCTAAGACCCTTCGGAGTTTATAATGTTTCAATCAAGTGACCTCTAACTCTTCTATCTCTATGGGGATAAAAGCTTAGCCAGTACTCAGAAGACAACCCACTTATTCTAGATATTAAAAAGCTTCTTTGAACCATTTTTGGTGTGACTTAAATAACAAGATTGATAGTCTTCACAGCACTCCAGATTCTGTCTCATCATAACATCCATAGTTTTGGATTCAATTCCCCTCGCAGTAAGTGATGACATTCTATTTGCTTTCTGAATTACGTTCTGTATCTATGTATTCATCTTTTGTGATTCATGCAGTAAGACATCCAGATTCCTTTGTGTCTCAGTTCTGCAACTTCTCATCATTTAGATAACATACTTCTTTTTTTATTCTGTGCCAAAATGAACAATTGCACAATTCCCACAACCATATTCCATTTCCCAAATCTTTGTCCACTGATTTAACATATCTATCTCCTTTGCAGTTCTCTTCACAACTTACATTTCTACCTATTTTTACGACATCAGAAAATTCAGCAACCTTACTAACCATTTCTTCATATAAATAATACATAAATTGTTAAACAGTAGAGGTCCCAGCACCAATGCTGTGGCACATCATTACATTTTGCAAACCAGAAAAGACCAATTTCTACCATAGGACCTCAGAACTATAGAAATGATACTGCGAAGTTTCCTACTTCCAGTTAGTAGTCAGTTTTCTACCAGTGTGCTACACTCTGAGCTTCCATTTTCTGCAAATACGTTTGATGTGGCACCTTGTAAAACATCAAGGCCTAACTCGGCACAGGAATAGGCCTTTTGCCCTTCAAACATGCTCCATCATTCAATGTGATCATGGATGATGCTTTATCTCAATGCCATATTCCTGCTTTCTCCACACACCTATTGATACCTTTCAAATCTAAAAAATATATATTAGATTAGATTCCCTACAGTGTGGAAACAGGCCCTTCGGCCCAACCAAACCACACCTACCCTCCGAAGAGTAACCCACCCAGACCTATTGCCCTCTGACTAATGCACCTAACACTACGGGCAATTTAGCTTGGTCAATTCACCTAACCGGCACATCTTTGGATTAAGGGAGGAAACCGGAGCACCCGGAGGAAACCCACGCAGACACAGGGAGAATGTGCAAACTCCTCACAGACAGTCACCTAAGGCTGGAATCGAACCTTGGACCCTGGTGCTGTTCGGCAGCAGTGCTAACGACTGTGCCATCGTGCCGCCCCTACATCTCTTTCTTGAATATATTCAGGGACCCAACAGCTAACTGTGGTGGAGAATTTCACAGGTTCACATCCCTTTGAGTAAAGAAATAAATCCACGTCTCAATTCTAAATGATCTCCTCCATATCCTGAGATTATAATCCCTGATTCTAGACTTCCCAACCAGAGATAACATTCTCCTCACAACTAGATTATCCAGCCCTGTTAGAATTTTATATGCTTTAATCAGATCCCCATTCAGCCTTAGAGCTCTTGGGAATAAACGCTCAGTCAAGGCAAATTTTCCTCGAGGACAGTATTAACACCTCAAAACGTCAGCTCTTTTCTCTCCTTACAGATGCTGCCAGACCTGCTGAGATTTTCCAGCATTTTCTCTTTTGGTTTCAGATTCCAGCATCCGCAGTAATTTGCTTTTATTACATGATCGGTTGCACTCCCCCCAGGGCAAGTGTATCTCTTCTTCGGTAGGGAGACCAAACCTGCACGGAATCTTCCAGGTGTGGTCTCACCAAGGCTTTGTACACCTGCTGCAAGACATCACGACTTAGAGTCATAGAGATACACAGCATGGAAACAGACCACTCTGTCCAATCCATGATGACCAGATATCCCAAATTAATCTAGTCCCATTTGCCAGCATTTGGGCCATATCCTTCTAAAGCCCATCCTATTCTATGTACCCATTCAGATGACTTCTAAATATTGCAACTTTACCAGCCTCCACCACCAGGCACCACTCTCTGCATGAAAACATTGCCCCTTAGATGCCTTTTAAATCAGTCCCTTCTCAACTTAAACCTATGTCCTCTAATTTTGGACACCTCCACCCACGGAAAAGACCTTGTCTATTCACCCCATCCATGCCCCTTATGCTTTTATAAATCTCTATAATGTCACCTCTCAGCCTCCAAGGCTCCAGGGAAAATACCCCCAGTCTATTGAGTCTCTCCCTATAGCTCAAACCCTCCAAACCCTGGCAACATCCTTGTAAATCTTTTCTGAACCCTTTCAAGTTTCACAACAACATTTCTGTAGGCTAACCAATGCCCTGTACAGCTGCAACATGACCTTCCAACCCCTATACTCAATGCATTGACCAATAAATGCAAACATACCAAATGCCTTCTTCACGATTCTACCTATTGCGACTCCACTTTCAAGGAACTATTAACCGGCACTCCAAAGCCTCTTTGTACAGCAACACTCTCCAGGAACTTACCATTAAGTGTATTGTCCTGCCGTGATTTTTCCCATCAAAATGCGGTATCTGGCATTTATCTAAATTAAACTCCATCTGCTACTCCTCAATCTGTTGGCCATCTGATCAAGATTGTGTTATACCCTGAAATAACCTTCTTCACTGTCGATTACACCTTCATCTGCAAACTTACTAACTATACCTGCTATTTTCACATCTAAATCATTTATATAAATCACAAAAAGCAGTGGACCCAGCACCAATCCTTGTGTTACTCCACTGGTCACAGACCTCCAGTCTGAAAAACAACCCTCCACCACCATTCTCTATCTTCTACTTTTGAGCCAGTGCTGTATCCGAATGGCTAGTTCTCCCTGTATTTCATGAGCTCTAACCTTGCTAACCAGTCTACCATGAGGAACCTTGTTGAACGTCTTACTGAAATCCATATAGATCACATCCACGGCTCTGCCCTTGTCAACCCTCTGTTAATTTTTCAAAAAACTCAATCAAGTTTGTGAGACATGATTTCCCATGCACAAAGCCATGTTGACTACCTCTAATCAGTCCTTGCCTTTCCAAATACATGTAAATCCTGTCCCTCAGGATTCCCTCCAACAACTTGCTGACCACTGATGTTAGGCTCACCGGTCTATAGTTCCCTGGCTTGCCCTTACCACCTTTTTTAAATAGTGACATCACGTTAGCCTACCTCCAGTCTTCTGGCACCTCACCTGTGGCTATCGATGATACCAAATATCACAGAAAGGGCTCCAGCAATCACTACCCTCGCTTCCCACAGAGTTCTAGGGTACACCTGTTCAAGCCTCTCGGTAATCCAAGATGGAGGATGGAAACAAATTGTGGCTGTAAGAGCTGTTCCTTTTTTGAGGTATGTTTCTGTGTTGGAGCTGATTTCCTCAAATTCTGGAAGCAGTAATTACTGTTCTGCTGCATTGTTTTGGGAAAAAAAGGATCAAAACAGCACTTTAAAAAAGAGGAAGCGAGAGGAAGTGAGACAAAGGCAGTGACCACATGGGAAGTGATTTATATGGAGAAAGAAACCTACTCTGCTGTCTGATCCAGCAGTAACCTGCACAGCTGCTGCCTTTGCTGTTTGGTTATTCCTGCACTCAGCCATCTTGCAATGAAAGCCAATGTACCGTTTGCCTTCCTAATTGCTTGCTGTACCTGCGTGCTTATTTTCATTGTGTGGAGTACAGGTTATCTAGATCACTTTCTACAGCCACATTTCACGTTATATCACCATTTAAATAATGCTCTTCCTTTATGTTTTTCACACCGAAGTGCAGACTACACATTTGCCATGTGTTTACTCACTCATTTAAACCATTTAAATCATCTTGAAGCCTTCTCATATCCTCAATTCACAGTCATGCCCAGTTTTATGTTGGACATTCCCACATCCCTATGACGCCTGAGAATTTGTTATCAGTGGTGAGAAACCCTCATGGATCACATCAATGGGGTGATAAAAGTGTAATGTTACCAAAGCTATATAGGTAACATGATTTACATGCTTAATGAATCTCCAAAATAAAGATTTTCATAACAACTCTCTTCAGGTCTCTATACTGCAGCTCTTTTAACACAATCCCTGTGTTTCAAAACCTTGAATAGCACCCATTACTCTAGGCAAGCTGCACAACATTGAAACTCAAGAATTTCTTGAAATCCTCCAATCAAGGAAAACTTAGCGAGGTACCGCTGCATGTAAGACATAGCACACAACAGCAAAGAGAACCAACAAACAAACAATCTCCAAACAACTGGAGACTGAACATCACTGGAGCTTGAATGAAGAAATGCTGGTGTAAAGTCAAGCCTAGCTGCGCAGTCAAACCAGCAGTACAAAACAAGGTTGCAATAAATCAAATTCTTGGCTGAGCAATGCCATCCCAATCACATTGAGGAAGAAGTGATGTTTCAGGGTTAACAGGGAACAACTTTACTCTCTTCATTCACAGCATGTGGGCTTGGTATACCCGGCCAGCATTTATTGTCCATTGCTTTCTCGAGGACAACTAGAGATTATGAGCATCTTGCTAAAACTGTTGTCCTTTTGGTGCATGTACATAAATGTATTGTTAGGGATGGTGCTCCAGGATTTGAACCAAGCAACAAGTGAAGGAACAGGAATACATTTCCAACTCAAGATGGTGAGGGGCTCAGAGAGAAACTTGCAGGTATAGTGTTCCCATGTATATGTAATCTTGTCCTTCTTGATGGGAATCGTCATGGGTTTGGAAGGTGCAATTTCAGGAAACTTGTTGCATTTATGCAGTAATGCATAAAATACACACTGCTGCAAGACATATCCAGGGATGATAATTATGTTAACTGGGACATTTGTCTATGACAGGTATGTAAAATGTCAGACTGTTATGAGACTGGTCTGCCAGCCAATTCACCCAATTTTGGAACTAGCTCCAGATATTAATCAGTAAGTTCAGAGGGTCAATAGGGCTGGGTTTGCCATTGCTGTTTCCAGTTCCTGCATTGATGTCGGGTGGGCTCTGCAGTTTCATTCCTTTGAGACCAGAGCTGAGCTGGATCACTTGAAAGGGCAGTAAAGATTTAACCACGTTGCTATCAGTCTGGAGTCACAGGTAAATGAGACCAGATAAGGATGGCAGATTTCCTTTGGGACGGTACTGAACCAGGTGTATTTTTAAAATCAACAATAATGGTCATCATTAGGCATTTAATTCTACTTTTTTAAAATACAGATTCCACCATTTAATGCAATTGGATTTGAACCTGGAACTTGGATTACTAGTCCATCAACAATACCACTACATGCTCATTGAAGGGGGAGAAGGATCACCAATTAAAAGATAAACTTCGGTGAGGACCTGTAAAATATTGGAGGGTTCAGCTAGAAGAACTTCAACAAATAATATATAATTATCACTCAAGCCTCAGCTGGTCGGGACATTTATGTAATATTCACAGCAAAGTATTTTATATTGATGTCACGCAGTTTTTATCTCCCCCAGTAATTGGAAACATCTCTACTTCAATGCTATAAAAACCCTTTCATAATTTTTGAGACATCAAGTCACCAGCCCACTGTTAAAAGAAAAAGACCTAGCTTGTTCACTCTTCTATAATAGTGATAACATTTCAACCCAGCATCACTCTCTTAAATTTTTTCATACTTTCAGAGAATCTCTGCAATGTAGAAAGAGGCCATTTGGCCCATTGAGGCTACAGCATCCTTCCGAGGAGCACCCTACCCAGACCCACTTGCCACCCCATCCCCTAACTTGCACAATGATGGACTGTGGGAGGAAACCCGGGGAAAATTCCACACAATCACCCAATGCTGGAATCAAACCCAGGTTTGAGATAGCAGTGCTAACCACTGAGCCACCTTGCTGCCCTGCTTTTCCCAAAGCTTCTGTGCGTGCTTTATGACATGGAGACCAGAGCTGTACAGATACTTCAAATGCAGTCTAACCAAGTCTCTACATAATTTTAGTATTTGCAGATTTTTATGCATACAAGACATTCAGAAAATGCTAGTAATATTTAGTAGGTCTGGCAGCACCCGAGAAGAGAGAAATAGAATTCAAGTTGATGCCCCTCCATAAGTTTGATCAGTTTTTTCCCAACACTGCAATACAGTATACAGATTTGCATTCTTCACTTTTCAGCTGTTTCCCTCTACAAATAAATGAAAGGCACAGAGATCATCTATCAAACCACAAACTCTTTGCACAGTGTCAGACACAGAGGAGCATGCTGGTGGTTGCAGTTTGCTAGCATAAGGATATTATCCCTACAAGGTTGGCCTGGGGATTCCAGGAATAGAAGGCTCAGGACTCTACTGGTGACAATGTTTGGAGAAAAAAAAGTCACAGGGTCCATAAACAAAATTTTATTTGAGTATTTGTTTACTTATTATAAAATGATTAAAAATGGACAAAGACAACTAGCTGACTAACAATTAAGTTGGGAAATGCCTGTCCAATATCCAATCATCCAATGGAAGGATGAAGAGGATTCACTGACTGCTGTGTTGAGCAAACAAATGGCAGGAGTGTTGGTTGGGGGCAATGAGAAGAAAGAGAAGAAACCATCAGGTACAAGTCTAAAGAGAGTTACCAATCCAAGGCAAGAACTACTTCTCCAGAAATCCAAACAAGAGTTAGGCCTTGGCGCTGAAAAGTTTAGAATGCAAAAATAAAGTAGCACTTGGTAAGTAGTAAATTAGGATTACTCTTGACAATTCTTACTCAAATGGAGTTCATTGTAAACACCACAACACATAATGCCCTCATAGTTTTTTATCTTTATTTCTGAAGCAGTTCTATCACCTTAAAAAATGAGAATCCAACGAACAACAAAATCAATGCAATGCAAATCTTTATTTGCCAGGAAAAACAGAAATCAGCTGAAGAGAATAGGGAAAGGCACAAAATCAAAATTCACAGATGAACTGTCACAAGATATTACTGACAAACTCCGTCACCAGAAACAACTTAGGCTTTACTCTGCTCAATCTGTCATTAACAGACTCTGGCTCTCCTCCACACTACACTTTTGTCATGACACACATCAGTGAAAAATGTTAAGTGAAATGAAGGAGCAGTAACACATGGCATGCAAGATAAAAGGTTAGAAAATATACAAAGGTAAAATTTCAGAAGTCACAAAAAGCCAAATCATAAAGAATATCATACATCATAAATCATAATGCAACTGGCAGTAATAAAAGCAACAGGGCAGACTTCTATACATGGCAGAACAAGATTTTCTCCTACATTGTGAGTAAGGAGAAATAAATTTTCTTTTCATGGAACATAGGCAGGGGTGAAGCATAATTGAGACTTGATGCAGGATAGTTTAAAGATGGCACCTGAGCTGAAGTTTCTTAAGATTAAAGAATGGAAACACAGCAAGAGAGCAACGGAATGAATACTCCTGCCGAGGTGACAAAGGGCTCAAATGAGGATTTCGGCAGCACATGGGTTGAGGTAGTGAAAGGGAGATATTCATTGTTAATATTTGTTGAACCAGAGATAAGATTGTGTCCAAAAATCAGGGCTCATGGTACAGTGCTTGTGTCGCTTCCATGGAGTCAGAAGGCCTAGGTTCAAGACCCACCTAGTCCAGAGATGTGCCGCAACATGTCTAAATTCTGATATGCTGCACTTATTTCTGCCAGTCCAATAACATTCAACAATTGGCAAGGTTGATGCTACATGATGGCTATGTGTAGACTGCCACCTGGTTTGTTCCAACAATTCCTCAATTAATGGTATTTAGGCTCCATGCTCTTGGTAAGACTATCTATTATGACAAGGTTAGAGGAAATGCCAGAGAAAGTGCTGTTCAAAACATCCTCAATGGCAAAACAGTTGAAAGACGTAGCGCATCTCATCAGATGTGAAGGCGGAAGAAGGCTACATAAAGAACATATCATAACCCCAAGGGAACAAAGATTTATCCTTCTGAGGGACTTGAACATTAGAACTGACCATAGTTTTGACATTAGGAGCAGAACCATTGGGAAAAACAGGAAAAGGCAATGCAAATGTTATTCCCCTGCTGACAAAGTATCCTCTGAAAGTTATAGTCACTATCTGATTTTTGCAGCTACCAGCACCAACATTTTGTTATTCATTTATGGATGTGGGTGTCACTGTCTATGTCAGTAATAGTCCAACAGGTTTGATTGAAAGCACACTAGCTTTCGGAGCGACGCTCCTTCATCAGGTGAGCGTCGCTCCAAAAGCTAGTGTGCTTCCAATTAAACCTGTTGGACTATAGCCTGGTGTTGTGTGATTTTGTACACCCCAGTCCAACACCGGCATCTCCGAATTATGTCAGTAATGATTGCTTGTCCTAATTACCCTGGAGAAGGTGGTACTGAGCTGCCTTCTTGAAACACTGGAGTCAAAATACATATGTACATACAAACAAGGAACAACAGTAAAGATTAGTGTGGTGCTGGAAAAGTATTCCAGGGAAGGCAGCATCCAAGGAGCAGGAGAGTTGATGTTTTGGGCATAAGCTCTTCATCAGGAATGATGGATCCTGATGAAGGACTTATGCCCGAAACGTCTACTTTCCTGCCCCTCAGATGCTGTCCGACGTGCTGCGCTTTGCCAGCACCACACTTCTCGACTCAAAGTTATTACTCCAGTAAACGTTCTGTGAACTGCCTCCAAAACACTAACATCCTTCCGTAAACACAATGACCAGTACTGCACACAGCACTCCAGATGCGATCTCACCAATGTATTATTTAACTGCAACATAATCTCCCTACTTTTGCATTCAATTTCTGTCATGATAAACTCTAACATTCTACTAGCTTTCCTGATAACTTGCTGTACCTACAGACTGACCTTCTGTGATTCATGCATTCGGACACCCAGATCTCTTTGCAACATCTCACCATTTAAATAACATGCTATTAATTTTTTTTTTTGCTAAAATGGACAAAATACAGTGTGGGTTGGTGTTTCTATCAAAAATTCCAGGACTTTGACCCAGCAACACTGAAAGAATGGTGATATATTTCCAAGGTAAAAACAATGACTGTTTGGAGGTGGTGGAAATGTCGGTGGATGATTTGGTTTATGCAAAGGTTGGTAGGGTGGAAGGTGAGCACCAGGGGCGTTCTGTCCTTGTTACGGTTGGCGGGGTGGGGTCTGAGGGCGGAGGTGTGGGATGTGGACGAGATGCGTTGGAGGGCATCTTTAACCACGTGGGAAGGGAAATTGCGGTCTCTAAAGAAGGAGGCCATCTGGTGTGTTCTGTGGTGAAACTGAAGTTCAAGTAATTTAAATGGATCTGTTTTTTGTTCAATGTGTGCAGGAGGATTTTCTGAGTTTGCAGGAGGGCTTTCTACAGTATGTAGACAGGCCAACAAGGGGCAATGCCATATTGGATTTGGTACTGGGGAATGAACCCAGCCAAGTGTTAGATTTGGAGGTAGGTGAGTACTTTCGTGATAGTGACCATAATTTGGGTTAAGTTTGCACTAGCAATGGGCAGGGATAGGTTATACTGCGGGGAAAGAGGTATAACTGGGGGTAAAGCAATTATGATGCAATTAGGCAAGATTTAAGATGGGGAAGGAAACTGCAGGGAGTGGACACACTTGAAATTTGGATCTCATTCAAGGAACACTACTGCGCGTTCTTGATAAGTATATACCTATCAGACAGGGAGGTAGTTGCCGAGAGAGGGAGCCATGCTTTACTAAAGAAGTTGAAGCTCTTGTCAAAAGGAAGAAGGGGGCTTATGTGAGGATGAGGTGTGAAGGCTCAGCTAGGGGGCTTAAGAGTTATAAGTTAGCCAGAAAAGATCTAAAGAGCCAGGAGGGGACATGAGAAGCTGTTGGCAGATAAGATCAAGGAAACCCTTAAGGCCTTCTAGAGGTATATCAGGAATAGAAGAATGACTAAAATAAGATTAGGGCCAATCGAAAATAGTAGTGGAAAGTTGTGTGTGGATACTCTATTCTACTTTCTCCCCACCCCCACCCTCCTCTAGCTTATCTCTCCATGCTTCAGGCTCACTGCCTTTATTCCTGATGAAGAGCTTTTGCCCGAAACATCGATTTTCCGTCTCCTTGGATGCTGCCTAAACTGCGTGCTTTTCCAGCACCACTCTAATCTAGACTCTGGTTTCCAGCATCTGCAGTCATTGTTTTTACCTCAATGTCAAGGACAGTCAGCTCTTCTATCCAACCAATGTGGTAATGTAGTCAGCAGGCAAGTGGGCCTGGTGAACCCAAACCAAGCAGTGATCATATATTAGAACATAGAACATAGAAAAGTACAGCACAGAACAAGCCCTTTGGCCCACGATGTTCTGCCGAGGTTTAAGCCTCATGTAAAATATAATAGCTTAACCTCTCAATTCACTGCTGTCCATGTGCATATCCAGCAGTCGCTTAAATGTCTCCAATGATTCTGCTTCCAACACCACTGCTGGCAACGCATTCCATGCATTCACAACTCTCTGTGTAAAGAACCTACCTCTGACATCTCCTTTATACCTTCCTCCTAATATCTTCAAACTATGACCCCTCATACCAGTCAATCCTGCTCTGGGAAAAATTCTCTGGCTATTAACGCTATCTATTCCACTCATTATTTTGCATACCTCTTGTATATTGTTGAGCAAGAGCTGCTTGATTGAGCTGTAGACGATACCTTCCATCAATTTTTTTGTAATTGAGATAGACCAATGGGGAAAGAGTTGACATTGTTTTAGTGGACAGGACATATCTGAACAATTTTCCACATTGTCAGATTGATGTCAGTGCAGTAGCTGCATGAGAATGGCTTGGTTACGTACGCAGCTAATTCAAGATAATATCTTCAGTACTATTGTTGTCGTTCAGGGCCAATAACTTTGCAACATTCAGTGCCTTTGAGCAATTTCTTAATATCACATGGAGCAACTTGAGGTTTGTACCTGTGATGTTGGGGTCGTTAGGAGTGGGCCAAGATGGACTATCCATTTAATCGGTGAAGTTGCAGCAGCATCAGCCTTCAATTCAGCATCTTGAATGCGCGTATATTTGCGCAACCTCCTCCAGAGAGTTGTTTAATTGTCCAGCATGTAAATACTGTTGATTGTTCTAAAAACCATTCCAGTTCACTATTACCCATGATGGAAGGGAATCTGCCATGCTTGGGATTAGAATAGTTAAGTATTTGTTTTTGACTGATAAACGTGACGGACCAAAGGGACTTTCTCTATGCTGTAGATCTCCATGACTTACCTGGCCTGTACAGTTAAAAAAGCACATTACACCAGGTTATAGTCCAACAGGTTTAATTGGAAGAACTAGCTTTCGGAGCGCCGCTCCTTCATCAGGTGGTTGTGGAGGACACAATTGTAAGACACAGAATTTACAGCAAAAGTTTATAGTGTGATGTAACTGAAATTATACATTGAAAAATACCTTGCTTGTTAAGTCTCTCATCGGTTAGAATGACCATGATAGTTTCACTTCCTTCATATGTAATTCACAAAACTTTTTTTTATTAAAAATTACATTCTCAGGTTAACTGTAACAACTGGTGTCAGTCCAGATGTTAAGATGTTGAAGGCATTAGCCCCGCTGTGTTCTCTGTCTGTGCCATTATGTTTACACTGATTCTAATCTAAAAAGTGAGTTAACAGAGTCTTACATGGATTCATGTAGTTTTTGAGCAACGTACAATGTAACTCTGCAAGTACAAATTCACCACACAAATTTGCGTGTGCATGTGGGTGTCTGTCCGAGGTGGGGAGTTGTGTCTGCGTGTACGTGAGAGAGAGAGCGAGAGAGCGAGTGTGTGTGTGTGTGTGTGTGTAAAGGGATCTAAGTCTGTGAGAGGGCCCAGATTATCTCCCAGCACCCTGCTGTAGAATCTATGAGTGAATTATCATTGATGCAGGAGTAGTATTGATGAGAGAATGGATGAAAAATGATAAAAACTTATAAACCTGATGTAATTCCAGCTGTAGTCTTCAAAGTTGGGGTACCTTTATTCACATCAAAACTCTCTATCAAAATTGTCAGGAAAATACTTGCACGCCTAATACTCAGGGTGGCACAGTATCCCTAAGCACTAGTGACCCGGACTCGATTCCAGCCTCGGATGACTATGAAGTTTCCATGTCTCCCTGTGTCTACATGGAATTTTGCCAGGTACTCCAGTTTCCTTTCACAGTCCAAAGATGTGGAGGGTCAACGGATTAACCATGTTAAATTAACCACAGTGTCCTGGGACATGCAGGCTAGGGAGCTTAGCCAATGGTAAATGCAGGGTTACGGGGATAGGGTAAGGGGTTGGGTCTGTGGAAGATGGACTGTTCCACGTACCTGACAAAGAGGCAGGCATAGCTGGGTTCCATGTGGGTGCCCATGGTTTGGAGGAAATGGGAAGATTGGAAGGAGAAATTAAGGTTCACTGGGTATACGGAACAGTCATCTTCCGCAGCTACACTGGCACCAGCCCCCACCTGTTCCTCCGCTACATCAATGACTGAATCGGTGCTACCTCCTGCTCCCATGAGGATGTTGAACAACTCATCAACTTCACTAACACCTTTCACCCCAATCTCAAATTCACCTGGACCAACTCGGACACCTCCCCCCGCTTCCTGGACCTCTCCATCGCCACCTCTGGCTACTGACTAACTGGCTACTCACAGCTACCGAGACTACATCTCCTCCCATTCTACCTCCTGTAAAAGCGCCATCTCTTATTCCCAACTCCTCCACCTTTGCCGCATTTGTTCCCACAATGACCAATTCCACCTTAGAAAATCCCAGATAGCCTCTTTTTTCCAAGATCGCAATTTCCCTTCCCACATGTCCACAATGCCCTCCAGTGCACCTCCTCCACTTCCCACACATCCACCCTTGAACCCCATCCCTCCCAAGGCAACAAGGACAGAATCC
The DNA here is from genome assembly GCF_004010195.1 of Chiloscyllium plagiosum. Lineage (NCBI taxonomy): Eukaryota > Metazoa > Chordata > Chondrichthyes > Orectolobiformes > Hemiscylliidae > Chiloscyllium > Chiloscyllium plagiosum. Next base: position 82,423,513 of record NC_057721.1, read on the forward strand.
CCTGGTCCTCACCTTCCACCCCACCAAACTCTGGATACATCACATCGCCTTCACTACTTCTGCCACCTACAAACGGACCCCAACACCAGAGATATATTCCCCTCCCCACCCCTATCAGTATTCCGGAGAGACCATTCCCTCCACAACTCCCTCATCAGATCCACAGCCCCCACCAGCCCACAATCCACTGCGAGCACCTTCCCCTGCCAGCGCAGGAATTGCAAAACCTGTGCCTATACCTCCCCCCTCACCTCCGTCCAAGGCCCCAAAGGATCCTTCCATAATGTCATCTACTGTATCTGTCGCACCCGGTGTGGTCTCCTCTACATCAGGGAGACAGGACACCAATTTGCGGATCATTTCAAAGAACACCTCTGGGACAACTGCACCAACCAACCTCACCGCCCCATGGCTGAACACTTCAACTCCCCCTCCCACTCCGCCAAGGCCATGCAGGCCCTGGACCACCTCCATCACCAAACCCTTACCACCCAACACCTGGAAGAACAACGCCTCACATTCCGCCTTGGGACCCTGCAACCGCTTGGGATCAATGTGGATTTCACCTGTTTCATTTCCCCTCCCCCATATTATCCCAGCCCCAAGCCTCCAACTCGGCACCACTACCCTGACCTATCACCTTTTCCATCTATCCACTCCACCCCCCTCTCCGACCTATCACCTTTTCCCTCACCTTCATCTACCTATCACATTCTCAGCTACATTGCCCCCAACCCCAGTCCCCTCCCATTTATCTCTCAGCCTCGGCCCAAAGCCTCATTCCTGATGGAGGGCTTATTCCCGAAACATCAATTCTCCTGCTCCTCAGATGCTGCCTGACCTGCTGTGCTTTTTCAGCATCACACTCTCGACCCACATTATCCTGAATCAACTAATTTGTGGTTCAGGAAAAGGCTTCAGAACATCCAAACAAATCTCTGACATCGTTTTTGTTGTCTGACTAATTCAAAAACAAGTCAAAACCCCATTGGGAACTGTTCATTGCCTTTATTGACCTGAGAAAAACATTTTGCTTAAATTGCATGGCTTTGCTGTTATAATTGTAAGATTTTTAAAATTGCTTGGGACTGTTTTCAAAGTGAGGTAAAAGTGAAGGGTTATGTAACATGTTTTGAAGTCTGCTTGACAATACAGCCGAGTTGTTTGATCGTTAGGGATTAAAGGCGGCTCAGAATGTCTTTTTTTTCTGGTAGGGTGGTATAGGGTGAGACACTGACAGCAACCTGTGTGCTAACAGAAAATAAACTGAGTCTCCAAAGTCCTAGAAAACTGTTCAGAATGTCAGGTTGTAAGCAACTGTGCTTTAAACTATCAATTTACTTCCAAGATGAAAGACAGTTGCAGTCTCAAGGGTAGCCAGCAGAATATACACATTCCATATGATTCATATTACCACGGGGATGGGCATCAAGAGGGGAAGGTTTCTAAGATGCCTCTGAAACTCTCAGACACAGGCAGTCAGTCATTATACAGCAGAGGAAGTGCAACTAACTAAAGGCTGCAAGCTGCTGCATTTCACAATGTAGGAAGTTAAAAACCACACAACACTAGCTTATAGTCCCACAGGTTTATTTGGAAGCACTAGCTTTCAGAGTGCTGCTCCTTTGTCAGCTACCTGATGACAATGGGGAGAGCTCAGAAGGTCTGGTTCCAGTGATTCTTCCTCCACTGCTGGGCTTCTCCAGTGGCTTCTGTTTGAGTTCCATGCTATTGTATTCATTGGTTTGCCTCCAGCAGATCATTAATTTTTTGTAGTTATCTCTCTGCCTTATTTAATTGGATTATAGGTCACCCTTCGCTTATTATTCAGCCATTGACACTTCATCCACACTCTCTAACACTCTTGGTCACCTGAACAATTATTCGACACTCCATTCTCATCCATTTGTATGATCTTTTGATGTCTCTGCCCTTGATCTCTCTGGCCACAAATTCTGGGGTGTGTATGCTTCCCTCTCACCTCACCTGATGCAGGGTCAGCGGTCCGAAAGCTTGTGATTCCAAATAAACCTGTTGGACTCTAAACTTGTGTTGTGTGATTTCTGACTGTCCACCCCAGGCCAACACAGGCACCTCCACATTAGCTCATCAAAAATCAACTACTCTGTGGTGTCAGAATTTGGTACCTCCCAGAAAGGAACCTCTTTAATCTCAGTCCCCTCCATACAAAATATAAATCGATCACAATTAAAATACATGCTCTATGACCTGTGGACTACTGAAGCACAGCTGTGCACTCTGCACCAAATCTGCCACTGATAATCTCTTCAATTCTACATGGAAGAAACTTCGTTAAATTCATAATACACATCTGTTCAGCAAAATATTTCCCTTCCCATATATGGTAAAGGACAGATTCTGGAATATGATTGGATTAGATTACTTAGTGTGGAAACAGGCCCTTCGGCCCAGTAAGTCCACACCGACCCGTCGAAGAGCAACCCACCCAGACCCATTCCCCTACATTTACCCTTTCACCTAACACTAGGGGGCAATTTAGCATGGCCAATTCACCTAACCTGCACATTTTTGGACTGTGGGAGGAAACCGGAGCACCTGGAAGAAACCCACGCAGACACGGGGAGAATGTGCAAACTCCAAACAGACAGTCGCCCAAGGTGGGAATTGAACCTGGGTCTCTGGCGCTGTGAGGCAGCAGTGCTAGCCACTGTACCACCGTATGTTGAATCCTTCTCAGAATCAGACAGTCACCTCGCACAAAACATCACCACTGGTGAAGGAATCCAAGAGTGGATGGCCTTGGTCAACTCAGCCTTCAACAAAACCAGAATTATCTCTCCACTCTGCAGGCACCCTGCCTCTATTCCTGATGAAGGGCTTTTGCCCGAAACGTCAATTTTCCTGCTTCTCGGATGCTGCCTGAACTGCTGTGCTTTTCCAGCACCACTCTAATCTAGACTCTGGTTTCTAGCATTTGCAGTCCTTGTTTTCACCTTCTACAAAATAAGGCAACTCGTGTTTGACAAAGACCTCTCAGTCAACAGAAGTTTAATTGTTGTCAGTACAGTCCTTTGCTGCAATATTCCTTGTGGGTGTCACTGGTCATATTACCCAAGCCTAATATCTCTTCAACTGAGTGACTTTCTGGACCATTTCAGAGGGCAGTGAAGACACAACCACATTGCTGGGGTCTGGAATTACATGTCAGCAAGACCAGATGAAGATGGCAGATTTCCTTCCCTGAAGGACATTCGTGAACCAGATGGGTTTTTATAACAATTACAAGTCATGGTTAGACTAAGTCAGAAGTCACACAACATCAGGTTATAGTTCAACAGGTTTATCTGAAATCACAAACTTTCAGAGCACTGCTCCTTCATCAGGTGAAGGTGCAGGTGATGAAAGAGCAGTGCTCCAAAAGCTTGTGATTTCAAATAAACGTGTTGGACTATAACCTGGTGAGGTATGTCTTCGGACTATGTCCACCCAGTCCAACTCTGGCACTTCCACATCATCAGGAGATTAGCTTTTAATGAGAAGATTTGTGGAGGACTTGCTGGATTTCTAGTCCAATGACAGCATCACCAGGCCAACCCCTGTTCTCAGGCGTATACCACATTGCAGCGATGCATAACACTGCCTCAGAATTTCTATTCAGTAATACCTCCACCGTACCCCTTTGCATTCGGAGGTGGAACCTGCAAACACTTCAATCATTTCACAAATCCAGCTCCACAAGAATTCAGACAAATTTCATACAAAATCAATTACATTTCATTGGACAGTGTGCCCATGTGGCTGAAAAGATCACACCTAGTCTTCCTATTTTCTCAATATTAAAGTAGCCAGCATTCCAAGTAATTGCTTCAAACGACAATCTGAAGCCCACCTTGAAGTGCAGCATTATTGACTGGGAGTAAATCGCTATCAATCAAAATGTTAACTAGTCCACTAAGCTGCATTACACTTCAAGACACAACATCTTAATGAGGAGGCAGTGCTGTGGCAGAGAAGAAACAAAAAGGAAGCAAATCAAAGAAAGGTCAGAATAACTCTTGTTCCATATGTCCAAAGATCTGATGGTTAAGAATAAGGCCTGTTCAATTAAAAACCCACCAATGGCAGGAACACACCAGCCCAAGTAGACATCACCTTTAGCTCGATGGACAGCCAAAGACAATAAAAATGTTACAAACCTCCAATTTAAAAAAAAATCAAGTTTAATGTATGTTAAGAAAATACCTGTCAGAAAAATGTACAATTCTTTTCATTCTCCCTTTTGTCAGTAGTAGCCAAAGCACAACACTAGCTATAGCCCGAGTAAGCATTCTGCTCCATAGATCTGGGCTCTATTTGCAGCAATAGCATTTCACCAAACCTCTCAAAGCTGAAATTTAAAATTTGACAAATCAGCGGCATTACATTTTCAAATCTTGTGTCCTAGTACAGTTGGCAGGGAATCAGCATTTGGATGATAAAGCTGCTTTCCTCCACAAAGCAACTGAAAGGAACTAAGCAGATGCAGATTAATGGCTCCATAGTGGACACCCTCACCTGCTTCATAAAGCAGCTAGAGACAAAAAAACTGGAAATGTTGGAATCCAAAGCAGACAAGAGGAAACTGGAAGAACACAGCAAGCCAGGCAGCATCAGGAGTGGAGAAGTCGACATTTCGGGTGTAAACCTTCTTCAGGACTAGGGATGGGTGTCGGGGGAGTTGCAGATAAAGGGGGTGGGGGGGCAGGGTAGTGAGGTGGGAATAAGTGAAGACAGGCAGAGGTTATGACCTGGGTGGTCAATGGGAGGAATGAATCTGGTTGGTGGCAAGGAGCAGTGGAAGGGAGGAGGAGGGGCTGTGAAGTGAGGTTATTTGAAATTGGACAACTCAGTGTTGAGCCCTCTGGGCTATAGGCTGCACAGGCAGAAGATGAAGTGTTGTTCCTCCAATTTGCGGTTTGGTTCATTGTGGCAATAGAGGAGTTAAAAGATGGTCATGTCGGAAAGGGAGTGGGAAGGGGAATTAAACTGGGCGGTGACTGGGAGTTCCGGTTGGCACCGCAGGCCCGGCTAAGATGCTCACTGAGCTGTTCCCTAAATTTACATTTGGTCTCCCCAATGTAGAGAAGACCACATCGGGAGCACCTGATACAGTAAACTAGGTTGGAAGAAAGGCAGGTGAGCCTCGGTCGCACTTGGAGGGACTGTTTGGGCCCTGACTGGAAGTGAGGGAGTTTATGTACCAGTTTTGCATCTTTTCCGGTTGCAGAGGAAGCTACCTGAGGGTGGTGGGGAGAGTGGTGCAAATCAAGGACTGTCGAAGGGAACGGTCCTTGTGGAAGACAGACGGGTGGGAAGGGAAAGATGTTCTTGGTGGTGGGGTCTAGTTGGAGTTGGCAGAAGTGTTTAAGGATGATGTGTTGGATGTAGAGACTGGTGGGGTGGTAGGTGAGGAGAAGGGGGGACTCTGACTTTGTAACAAAGGGCAGAGAATTACGCCATATTTTTGGAATGAAAATCTGGCAGAGGCTGATTGGATGGTAGGGAATCTGGGGAAGAATCTGATTGGATTGTGGGGTAGTGGGCAATTGTCTTCTGGACAGTGGGAATCCATCTACATTATTAGGTTGGAGGAAAAAGGGTTACAGACTGAAGGAGTTATGACACAGCTAAGTCGACACCCAACTGAATGGAGGAGCAGGTTCAAGGGTGAATGGCCTCCTTGTCAAACTATGCAATGGACTAGAAGGACTCAATGGCCTCATTTTGCAGCTGTGCTATCATCCAGGCAGACTAACTGTACAAGGCCATATCTGAGGGTAATCAAATCCAAAGAGATTGGTCAATAGCTGTTGATCTGTATGCAGTATTCCAAATGTGGCCAAACCAAAATCCTATACAACTGGAACATAACCTGCCAACTCTCGTACCCAATACCCTGTCTGATGAAGGAAAATGTGCCGTATGCCTTCTTGACCACTCCATCAACCTGCGTTGCCACCTTCAGGGTACAATGGACCTGAACACCCAGATCTCTCTGCACATCAATTCTCCCCAGGATTTTTCCATTTACTGCACAGTTCATTCTTGAATTGGATCTTCCAAAATGCATCACCTTGCATTTGCCTCACAGATCAGGGAACACCAGGATGGAGGCCATATTACTGTAAGAAATAGGAACAGGAGGAGGCCATTCGGCCACTCAATCTGCTCCATCATTCAATAGGGTCATGGCTGATCTGACGTTCCTCACATCTACTTTCCTGCCCTTTCCCCATAAACTTGATTTCCCGACTGATCAAGAATGTCTCAGCCTTAAATATCCACAGCTCTCTGTGGAAAGGAATTCCAAAGATTCTCAATATTCCGAGAGAAGAAATTATTCCTCCTCTCAGTTGGAAAGTGGTTAGCAATGTTTGTCAGCAAACACAGACACAAGAAGACAGCACTGGCGAAGTTCCTGAAGTTTAAGGTGAAAGTGCTATGCAGATCAGGACAGGAACAGGTAATTGTAAAAATTATATCTTTGTTCAGATCAGGAAATGTCAGGTTAAGGTAAGGAGGCAATCCAAGGAATGCCAGGTGAGCTGTGCAGTCTTATTAGCACCTGGTTCTTGACACAGGGAACAATAATAACCAGAAATAGTTAACAGCAAGGACACAGACTGAGGCTAGGATGCTGGGCTTATTGAGAGGAGATTTACTGTAATGATATCAGGAAGGAGCTATTTCAGATTTGGGCAGAGATTGGAGAAATTGGAGTTATTCTCCTTTTGTCAGTAATCAGAGAACACCAATTTAAGATAACTTGCAAAAGATGTTTTGGTGGAGATGGAGAATGTGTTTTTTAAAAACCCAGCAAGTTACAATGGAATGTGCTGAATTTGAATTTGAATTGAATTTATTGTCACGTGTACCAAGGCACAGTGAATTTACAGGTTCAGATACCTTTTATATCCATCACTCAAAGAGCAAAGAAATTTCTCAGTGGCTTACAGATACTTAAACCTCAATAAATATACAGATTAACTCATCACGGGTGGCACGGTGGCTCAGTGGTTCGCACTGCTGCCTCACAGCGCCAGGGACCTGGGTTCAATTCCTGCCTCGGACAACTGTCTGTGTGGAGTTTGCACATTCTCCCAGTGCCTGCGCGGGTTTCCTCCGGGTGCTCCGGTTTCCTCCCATAGTCCCAAGATTTGCAAGTTAGGTGAATTGGCCATGCTAAATTGCCCATAGTGTTAGGTGTAGAGGAATGGGTCTGGGTGGGTTGCTCTTCGGAGGGTCGATGTGGACTTGTTGGGCCGAAGGGCCTGTTTCGACACTGTAGGGAATCTAATCTAATCATCATTATCATTTGATTACTTATAGGATCTTGTACGTGCAAATCCTCACATTAACAACGTGATTGTGACTCTGAAGTGCTCTACAGCATCCTGATTCGACAAAGGTATTATACAAATGCATTCCCTTTATTTTGAAAGAAGTTAGAAGTAAAAACGAAAATTGGACGCAAGGAAATAGCAGAGGTACTGTCACTACATGGTGCAACATTCAAGAGAGCAGCGCTCAAGCAAGACCATACCTTCAACTAAAAGTCAATCATTCTCTGTAGGCAAGATAATCATGAGTGCAATGATGCTTTGTGGGAGCATTGTTGTTTTCAGGTGGCCGCTGATGGGCCCAAGAATCCGAGACATCACCCTGTCAAGTCTCTTAACACACAAGATATGTTGCAAAAGAAAACACCACTAAATATACAGGTAACATATCTTTTAATAATCATTTTATGCAAGCTTTTTAGTTAAAACGTAAGTAGTCCAATTACAAGTTGCAACTTTTAAGTGAATATATTTTCATACAAAACAATGGGTTTGCAAAACTATACTGTGGATAGAACAACATATCATATTTCTGGAGAGGTAGTATGTATTTTTGATACTTAACAGACTAATTTTCATAATTACTTAAGTACCTGCACAAGGACATCATACAAAACAAGACGCTGAATGCATTGCAGAATCCTAAAGCGTTGCATGTTACACCTGGATCCTTGTCCACAAATGGTGTGTGTCAGCCAGGGAACTACTGGACGAGTTGACAAGAGACTGAGGCAAGTGTATCCAACCACTTATGATTTTCAATCCTGCCATCAAATCTCTCAGCTGTCCTTTCTGCGGGAAAACAGTCCCAATGTTTCCAACTATCTTCATAACTGAAATTCCTGATTCCTGTAACCATTCGAGAGAATCTTTTCTGCACTCTGTAACACTATCACATCCTTCCTTAAGTGGAGCAATCAAAACCAGCTGAAATCCTCCAGCTGAGGTCAAATTGGTATTCTACAAAAGTTCAATATTTCCTCCTAGTTCTTGTACTTTATGTCTCAATTAATAATCCTGAACATAACTTCCCTAATTTCAGGAAACCAGACAAAGGAAACAATTTGGATAGAGGTGAGAAATGATAAAAACAAGAAATCATTTGTAGGAGCAGTATCCAGGCCCCCTAATAGTAACAACAGAGTAAGGTGGAGCATAAAAGCAGCAATGAAGGGAGCTTGTCAAAAAAGCCAGCAGCAATCAAAGTATTTTAATTTAGATATGGACAGTCAGGATGGGTAAAGCTGACAAGTAGATGGAGAGTTCATAAAATGTATGAGAACAGCATCTCCTGGGGCTGAGCAGGGGGCAGGCTATACTTGACTTGGCATGGTGCAACAGGATTAAAGAATGATCCCATAGCAAAGCACCTCTATGTAACAGTGAACATAATCTACATTCGCTCTAATTCTCTTCTGTGCAGATGTCTTGGTCTATGTATGGGAAGTCAATGAGTCAGCACACATGAAGTTTTGGAGTGCCTGTACAGACTGGAGTGAAAATTAACAGTAACATGATTTAAACTGACATTAATCTTGAGAGGATGGGGCTTGAGACTCTTTTTGAAGATATAAAGACAAATTGGTCAATGTGAATTGGCAAATTAGCTTAAACACTAAGACAAGAGATGTGCAGTGACTGACATTTAAAGAAATAGGCACATTCCAATGACAAAGTAAAATTCTAAGGGAAAGACCCACTTTACTCGAAATGCTTAAAATACTATCAAATGTAATGAGAAAACAGATAATTATGCAATGACAGGTGGTGCTTCAGAAGGATGGACAGAATAGAAAAGAGAGCAATTACAAAAAAGGAGAAACCTACAGCACAAAAGAAAGTGAGCTAGAATTATAAAGCAAAAAGTAAGAGTTTCTACTCGTGTTTAAATAAGAGTTAATAAAGTGAGCATTGGTCCTACAGATAGAGTGTAGCTAGTTGGGGAGATGTAGGGAGTAGAGCATTGGTCCCATAGACACAGATAAATAGATTTACCTTAGATAAGATGGTAATGAGCTGCCTCCTTGAAATGCTGCAGTCAATATGATGTGGGCACACTCACAACACAGTTGGGGAGTGTGTTCTAGGATTGCAACTCTTGAGTGTGAAGGAACAGAGATAAGTCGGGATGGTGTGGGAATTGAAGAAGAACTTGGAAGTGGCAGTGGTTCAATGTATCTGTTGCCTTTATTCTTCTAGATGGTTGTGGAGGAGAGCTTAGAAGATGATGGTGAAGAAGTCTTTGTGAACTTCTGCAGTGCATCTCATAGACCGACATTTGTCCAAGAAAGTGGAAAGTGTTCTGCTACACTTGCCACTTTCCAAAGATTATTTTTTTCCTGGCTTTGTTTAAAGAGAGTTTTATAGGCAGAGGTGCCAAAGTGGTAACAGGAAACAGCCTAAGTTAACAATCAGAGCAGGCTTTGACGTTTTTTTTTAAAACAGTTGTAACAATGGAAGGAGAGTGGCCAGTACTCCCAGATCAGGTTTTCTGGGGTTTTTTTTATCTGTAGCTGTCAGAAGTTGTATGGGTCCTAGAAATTTTGGAGCTTCAGTGAACTGATTCCTATTTGCTACATTCTCTGAATTCTCTCTTGGTGGTGTTTCCTCCTGGATTGCAGAGTTACCTATAAGAATCTGTATCTGAATTTACCTTCTTGCCAAGAGGTGTGTTTATAGGATGTTATTATATTGGAATAGGAGAAACTGAAGACTGCAGATGTTGGAGATCAGAGTCAAAAGTGTGGTGCTGGAAAAGCACAGCCAGTCAGGCAGCATCCAAGGAACAGGAGTGTCAATGTTTCAAGCATAAGCCCTTCATCAGGAATGTTGGGAGGGTATGGAGGCAAGGGGACTAAGAGACAAATAGGAGGGGGTGGTGGGGAAGGTAGCTAGGAAGGCGATAGGTAGATGAAGGTGGGGGGATAATGGTGATAGGTTGAAGCGGAGGATGGAGTGGACAGGTAGGAAGGAAGATGGACTGGTAGGACAGTTCAAGAGGGCAGTGCCAAATTGGAGGGTTGGATCAGGGATAAGGTGGGAGAAGGGGAGATGAAGAATCTGGTGAAATGGATTTTGATTTTGTGTGGTTGGAGAGTCTCAAGCTGGAAGATGAGGCATTCTTCCTCCAGATGTCGAGTGGCTAGAATTTGGTGGCGGAGAAGAACCAGGACTTGCATGCCCTTGGTTGAATGGGAGGGGGAGTTAAAGTAATTGGGCCACAGGACAAAGGGGTTGTTTGGTGCGTGTGTCTCGGAGATGTTTTCTGAAACATTCCACAAGTTGGCATGCTATCTTCCCAATGTAGAGGTAACCACTTCGAGAGAAACGGACAAAGTAGATGAGATATTGGAACAGTTAATTAGTAATACGTACTGTAACTATTATTCGGTTAAATTTTCCAGAATGAACCTCATTCCTGATGAAGGGCTTTTGCCCGAAACATCAATTTTCCTGCTCCTCGGATGCTGACTGACCAGCTGTGCTTTTTCCAGCACCACTCTTGATTCTTGACTCTAATCTCCAGCATCTACAGTACCCAATTCTGCCTAAGTTTTCTAGTAGTTAAGTTATTATAGTTTCCTCTTTCCTTTGTTTGTTTTTTAACTGCAGTTTTTAAATAAATTGTGCTTTGCTTAAAGTGAAGTGGTTTGATCAGTCGCATCATATCTGGAACACACACTTCACATTTTCCTTCAAAATAAGAAAATGTTAGGGTCGAGGCAACCTTCTTAAAATATTTTGAGGGGGTCTGGTCTGGCCCATAACACACTAAAAAAAAGAAAAACAGAATTATCAACACTGAAAAAACTCCAGCCTATCAGCATCTGTGGAAAGAACGCACATTTTGGGTCTGTTCTGAGGAACAGTCACCAGACCCAAAATGTCAACTCTGCTGTGTCTCCACAGATGCTGCCAGACCAGAGTTTTTCAGTTCTATTACACTCTTGACTTTGGACAGCTGTGGAAAGTCAGGTGGTAACTCACTGCAGAATTCCTAGCCACTGACCTGCTATTGTAGCAACCACATTTATATGGCTGGACCAAATCTGGTCAAATTCCACTCCTTCCTGACACGCATTGTATCCAAGAATATTTAAAACCTCCTACCTTTTGAGCTAGATCTCTATTGCAACATATTTCTATCCTCACAGGATCCATCCAGCTGAATGTGTCAAGTAATTCAAATAAAAAATATTCATTTTATCCCTATAGCTCACGAAATAGAGAAGCAGCTACACAGTTATGTATTCTTCTCCACGTTTATAACATATAACAGTACAATTCAACAATCATCAATAGTTTTATTTTTAATCATCAGCATAAACGACACAGTCAGATTCAGCTAAATTAAGTACATGCAATGACTGAAATGCCAGTGCAACCATCCGCAGGCAAAGGGAGTAAGATTTGATGCACCATTCAGCGTGCACTGAAGTGACATAAAACACTCACAATGTCACCTAGCAATGAATTTAAATTATTCAAAGATACACTTCTTTTAAAGAAAAAAAAATGAAAACTGTTCTCAAGCTAATTCCCTTCACAGAATCATTCAGGTGACAAACAATAAATTTTAAGGAACTCTTCAATGCTTTATAAATTCATGATAGACCTACAATGGAATGCACAGGTAAGTAATAAAAGACCTACACTATCAAAAAATGAGTTTTACCAAAAGCTGCTCAAGCCTCTATCCTGCTTGCATGTAAACAGAAGGTGACAGAGGGAGGAATACAATCTGAATAATACATAATGAACAAGGGATCACAGCACATTAACAGTTTCACTGAAGATAGAGTTATAGTCTTAGAGACATACAGCACAGAAACAGAGCCTGCGGTCCAACACGCCCATGCTGACCAGATATCCTAACCTAATCTAGTCCCATTTGCCATCACTTGTCCTATACCCCTCCAAACCCTTCCTATTCATATACCCATCCAGATGTCTTTTAAATGTTGCAATTTACAGCCTCCACCACTTCCTCTGGCAGCTCATTCCATACACATACCACCCTCTGTGTGAAAAGGTTGTCCCTCAGATCTCTTTTATATCTATCCCCTCTCACCACAAACCTGTGCCCTCTACTTCTGGACTCCCTGACCCCAGGGAAAATACCTGTCTATTTATCCTATCCATGCCCCTCACAATTTAAGAAACCTCTAAGGTCACCCCTCAGCCTCCGACGCTCCAGGGAAAACAGCCCCAGCCTATTCAACCTCTCCCTATAGCTCAGATCCTCCAACCCTGGCAACATCCTTGTAAATCTTTTCTGAACTCTTTCAAGTTTCATAACATCTTTCCGACAGGAAGGAGATCAGAATTGTATGCAATATTCCAACAGCGGCCTAACCAATGTCCTGTACAACCGCAACACGACCTCCCAACTCCAGTACTCAATACTCTGACCAATAAAGGAAAGCATACCAAACACCTTCTTCACTAGCCTATCTACCTACAACTCCACTTTCAAGGAGCTATGAACCTGCACTCGAAGGTCTCTTTGTTCAGCAACACTCCCTAGGACCTTATCATTAAGTGTTTAAGTCCCAAAATGCAGCACCTCACGTTTATCTAAATTAAATTTCATCTGTCACTCCTCTGACTATTGGGCCATCTGATCAAGGTAACCTTCTTCACTATCCACTACACCTCCAATTTTGGAGTCATCTGCAAACTAACTATACCTCCTATGTTCACATCCATATCATTTATATAAATGACGAAAAGTAGTGGACCCAGCACCGATCCTTGTGGCACTCCACTGGTCACAGGCCTCCAGTCTGAAAAGTAACCCTCCACCACCACCTTCTGTCTCTTTCCTTTGAGCCAGTTCTGTATTCAAATGGCTAGTTCTTCCTGTATTCCATGAGATCTAACCTTGACAACTTGTCCATCACCAACGTCAGGCTCACAGGTCTATAGTTCCCTGGCTTTTCCTTACCACCTTTCTTAAATAATCCTGAATGCTGAAGTATAAATCATCTCCTGTTGTCAGCAGTAGGAGCCTTTAATCAGATGAACCATAAACAAATTACATGCCGGAATATCCTTAAGGTGCTGTATGATTTTTGCCGATTGCAATGGCATTGACAGAAAACAAGAAAATGGTGGAAGCTTTGAACAGGTGTAATGTATCAGTTTTCACTGTAAAAGACTGAGAAAACTTCCCAAAGGTAACTGAAAATTAAAGTAAAAGGGAGGGAGGAACAGAAATCAATCACAATCACCATGGAAAAGATACTGGCAAAACATTCAGACCTATTGTTGACAATTCCCCAGGATCCGATGACCTACATCCCAGGTTTTTTAAAGACATGACGACATACGTAAGAGAGGCATTGATTATAAACTTCCAAAATTTCTTAAATTCCAGAAGCAGACTGGAAATAGTAATTGTAATATCTTGATTTAAGGAAAATATGAAGGCAGAAAACAATCGACCAGGTAGTCTAACATCTGGCAGGGTAATTGTAATCATGCACTATTAGAGAGGATATAGCAAGATAATGAGAAAACCATAATGTGATCAAGCAAAGTCAACATGCTTAGTGAAAGGGCCATTGTGTTCTGTTAATTTATTACGGCTTTTAAAATAACAAGGTGGATAAAGGGGATCCTGGGAAAACATTTTCTCAAAGCAATTGTAAGGAATGTATATTTTTATTTTCTGTATATTTGGACGTGGACCAAAACTGGAAAAATATTCCTTGTAGTCAAGGGGCTTGTTGAAAGAGAATGGCTACAATTTTAAAAATCACACTTACTGGAAGTGGATGCAGACCACAAAACTAATAGAGCAACTAAGTTGATGAGAAACTAGGTTCCTGTGTAGTGAACACAATAACATAGACAATAGGAGCCAGAGTAGGCCATTCAGCCTATGAAACTGCAAAATGAACACACAATATAATCATAGCTGTTCATCCAACTCAACATATCCTTGGGCTGTTAGCCCTAATTCTGGACTTCCTGCACTTACTCTGACTAGTCCCAATATAATTTGATACGTTTCTATGAGATTGTCCCTCATTTTTCCGAGCTTCTGAATAAAGTCCAAACTGATCAGCCTCTCTTTGTATGTTAATTTTGCCATGCAAGGAATCACTGGTAAACCTTTGCTGCACTCTTTCCAGAGCCAGAGTATCATTCCTCAGATAAAGAAACCAAAATTAAATACAATACTCCATGTGTGATCTCACCTTTGCCCTGTATAATTTCAACATGACATCTCTGCTCCTACACTCAAATCCCCTATGAAAACCAGCATTCTAATGTATCTTCTTCACTGCCTACTGGACCTACATGTTTATTTCCAGCGACTTGCGTAAAAGGATACCCAGAATTCATTTCACTTCTCTCTTTCCCAATCTATCACCATCCTGGTAATAATCTGCCTTCTTGTTCTTGCTACCAAAGTGGATACCCTCAGATTTATCTAGATCATACATCTCTAATAATATATTTACCCGTTCACTCAACTTGGCCAAATCACAATGGAGCATTTCAGCTTCCTCCTCATCACTCACCCTCTCACCCAGCTCTATGTTACCTGTAAATTTGGAGACATTACATTTAGTTTTCTCATCTAAATCATTAATATAAATTGTGAAGAGCCAGGTGACAAACTGATCCCTGCAGCAACCCATGAGGTACTGTGCTTGCCATTCACAAAATGAACTTGTTTATTCAAAGAACAAAGAGAATTTACAGCCCAGGAACAGGCCCTTCGGCCCTCCAAGCCAGAGCCAATCCAAATGTACTGTCTAAACCTGTCTGTCAATTTCTAAGCATTTGTATCCTTCTGCTCCCCACCTACTCATGCATCTGTCTGGACGCATCTTAAATGAATCTACCATGCCTGCCTCTACCACCTCTGCTGGCCACGTGTTCCAAACGCCCACGACCCTCTGTGTGAAGTACTTGCCGCGTGTATCCCCCTTAAACTTTCCACCTCTTACTTTGAAAGCATGATCTCTCGTTATGGAATCCTTCAACCTGGGAAAAAGCTGGTCTCTATCCACACTGTCTATACCCTTCATGATTTTGTAAACCTCAATCAGGTTCCCCCTTAATCTCCTTTTTTCTAGTGAAAATAAACTGAACCTACTCAACCTCTCTTCATAGCTAGCACCTTCCATACCAGTCAACATCCTCGTAAACATTCTCTGCACCCT
>NC_057721.1:82439404-82453319 GCF_004010195.1 Chiloscyllium plagiosum
GCTTTCTGCTACTCCACCAATCTTCGTGTCTTCTGCAAACTTGCTGATCATACCAACAGTGCTCTCTTCTAGATCATTTATGTATATTACAAACAACAGTTGCCCCAACACTGACCCCTGTGGAACACCACTGGTCACCTTTCTCCATTTCAAGAAACTCCCTTCAACTACTACTCTCTGTCTCCTGTTGCTCAACCAGTTCTTTATCCACCGAGCTAGAACACCCTGCACACCATGTGACTTCACTTTCTCCATTAGTCTACAATGAGAACCTTATCAAACGCCTTACTAAAGTCCATGTATATGACATCAACAGCCCTTCTTTCATCTATCAACTTGGTCACTTTCTCGAAGAACTCTATCAAGCTGGTAAGGCACGATCTCTCCCGCACAAAACCATATTGCCTATTACCGATAGGGTCTATTTATATTTGCAAAAGAATGAACTTATCTCTCAGTACCCTCTCCAATAACTTCCCCACCACCGACGTCAGGCTCACTGGTCTGTAGTTACCTGGAATATCCCTACTACCCTTCTTGTACAGGGGGGACAACATGAGCAACCTTCCAGTCCTCCGACACCTCACCTGTGTTTAAGGATGCCACAAAGATATCTGTCAGGGCCACAGCTATTTCCTCTCTCGCCTCCCTCAGCAACCTGGGATAGATCCCATCCGGTCCTGGGGATTTGTCCACCTTAATAACCTCTAGCATACCCAACGCATCTTCCCTACTTATACC
The DNA here is from genome assembly GCF_004010195.1 of Chiloscyllium plagiosum. NCBI lineage: Eukaryota > Metazoa > Chordata > Chondrichthyes > Orectolobiformes > Hemiscylliidae > Chiloscyllium > Chiloscyllium plagiosum. Next base: position 82,440,146 of record NC_057721.1, read on the forward strand.
AACATGATCCAGACTAATCAAACTTGTGTCTCTGATCTCAACATTCATCATGTTCCTCTCCTCAGTGAACACTGATGCAAAGTAATCATTCAAAATCTCACCCATTCTCTCAGGTTGGGCAGTCTTCCTTCATTATCTTTTAATGGACCAATCCTTTCTTTAGTTACCCACTTGCTTTGGGATTTTCCTTAATTCTGCTTGCTAAAGCTATTTCATGACCTCTTTTAGCCCGCTTGCTTCCTTGTTTAAGACTTGTCCTACTCTTCCGATATTCCTCCAGGGCCCGTTCTGTTCTCAGCTGCCTACACCTTACGTACGCTTCCCTTTTCCTCTTGGCTAGTCGTACAATTTCTCCTATCATCCACGGTTCACGAATCTTTTCCTTCCTATCCTTTGCCTTCAACGGGACATGCCTATCCTGCACTGCCGTTAACCTATCTTTGAAAGCCTCCCACATCTCAAATATGGACCTCTCTTCAAATAGCTGTGTCCAATCCACATTTCCCAGCTCCTGCCTAATTTTGATATAATTGGCCTTTGCCCAGTTTAGCACTCTTCCCTTAGGACCACTCTCTTCTTTATCTATGAGTATTCTAAAACTTACAGAATTGTGGTCACTGTTCCCAAAGAAATCCCCAACTGCAACTTCTACCATTTGTCCTGGCTTGTTCCCCAGTACCAGGTCCAATATGGACCCTTCCCTCGTCGGATTATTGACTTACTGTTCGAGAAAACTCTCCTGGACGCTTCGTTCAAATTCTACTCCATCCAGACCTCTGACGCTAAGTGTATTCCAGTCAATGTTGGGAAAATTAAAATCTCCCATCACCACTACCCTATTGCTTCTACATCTATTCATAATCTGTTTACCAATTTGTTCTTCTACCTCACGCTCACTGTTGGGAGGTCTGTAATACAGCCCCAACAATGTAACTGTACCCTTATTTCTCAGCTCCACCCATAATGCCTCACTACCAAAGACCGCCATCGTGTGCTCCTGTAGCACAGCCGTGATATCATCCCTGACCAGCAATGCAACTCCACCCCCTCTTTTACTTCCCTCCCTGTCCTGTCTGAAGCGTCTATAACCTGGAACATTTAGTTGCAAATCATCATGCCCTTCCTTCAACCAACTCTCTGTGATGGCAATAATGTCATATGCCCAGCACCAATTCAAGCCCTAAGTTCATCTGCCTTATACATTATACGCCTTGCATTAAATTAGATGCATTTCAGGCCACCAGTTCTTTTGCACTCACCTGCTCTCTGCCTATTCTTCCCTTTGTTAATGCTATCTTCATAATTCTTTCAGTCTTTAGTCTCCACCTCACTTCCTATTCTTTGATTCCATTCTGCCAACCAGTTCCCTTTCCATGTCAGTACACTATGTCCAAACATACACCCTTCAATTTTACGTTAACTTTTATGTGACCTTATCAAAGGCGTTTTGATAGTCCAAGCAAACCACATTCTTCAGCTCCCACTTAGCAACTCCAGTAGTTACATCCTCGAAAATTCCAGATTTGTCAAGCATGATTCCCCTTTTATAAGTCCATACTGTGTTTGAATCTACCATGGTTTTCCAAGTGTTCTGCTCTTGAATCTTTTATAATAGATTCCAGCATTTGCACCACTTATGATGCCAGACTAACCAGCCTATATCATCCTATTTCGCTCTACCTCCCTTTTATAAATAGCAGGGCTTCATTAGCTACCCTCCACTCGCTAAGAACTCTCCCAAAGTCCACAGAATCATGAAAGAAGATTACCAATGCATCCAATATTTCTGGTTACTTCCTTTAGTACTCTATCATTGGTCCTTAAACCGATTCATTTCCCTACAAATGTTGATACCATTCAGTTTCTCCCTCTCACTATGCCTCAACATATTTGAGGCATTATTTGCATCATCCTTTGAGAAGACAGAATCAAAGTGTATGGCTAATTGTTCTCCCATTGCATTCCAAGAAAAGGAATTTGTGGAGCGTGCGTGAGTTTATTTGGGAACTTGCGATAGAGCCCCCTAGGATACATGCAATTCTGGTTTTAGTGATGTGCAATGACGCAGGCTTGTTCAGACAGCTTAACGTGAGGGAACGCCTAGGGGGCAGTGAGAACAATAAAAGTAACTACAAAGACATGAGTGAGGAGCTGGCCAGAGTTGATTGTAAGGGGAACCCAGCAGGGAACACGGTGGAGTAGCTGTGGCAGGAGTTTCAGCGGTAATTCGGGAGGCACAGCAGAAATTCATCCAAGGAAGAAGAAACATATGAAGGGGAGGACAAGGCAGCCATGAAAACTAGAAGTGGAGAACTAAAAAGCAACAAGAGGAGAAGAAAATGAAATAAGAGGATAAGCTAGCTAGTAATATAACAGAAGGTTGTGAGTTTTTTCAGACATATAAAAGTAAGAAAAAAGCAAGAGTGGGCATTGAGCTGCTAGGAAATTAGGCTGGGGAAGGAATAATGGGGAACAAAGCAATGGAGGAACTGAGTAGGTATTTTTCATCAGTCTCCATGATGGGAAACACCACTAGTATAGGTTGTTCTGCTATAATGCCCATTATAGCAGAAAAGGTGACGAAGGAGGTTGATGAAGGGAAAGCGGTAGATGTGGTATATATGGATTTTAGTAAGGCGTTTGATAAGGTTCCCCATGGTAGGCTACTGCAGAAAATACGGAGATATGGCATTGAGGGTGAGTTGGAGGCTTGGATTAGGAATTGGCTGGATGGAAGAAGACAGAGGGTAGTAGTTGATGGCAAAGTTTCTTCATGGAGTGCCGTCACTAGCGGTGTTCCACAAGGATCTGTTTTGGGACCATTGCTGTTTGTCATTTTTATAAATGACCTGGAAGAGGGGTTAGAAAGTTGGGTGAGCAAGTTTGCGGATGATACGAAAATCGGAGGAGTTGTTGACAGTGAGGAAGGATGTGGCAGGTGACAGCAGGATATAGAGAAGCTGCAGAGCTGGGCAGAAAGGTGGCAAATGGAATACAATGTAGCTAAGTGTGAGGTGATTCACCTTGGAGAGAATAACAAAAAGATGGGGTACGGGGCTAATGGTCGGATACTTGGTAGTGTGGATGAGCAGAGGGATCTTGGTGTCCATGTACACAGATCTCTGAAAGTTGCCACCCAAGTAAATAGTGCGGTGAGGAAGGCATATGGCGTACTGACTTTTATTGGTAGAGGAATTGAGTTCCGGAATCCTGAGGTCATGTTAGATAGGGTTGACAGTGTGAACCTTTTCCCGCGTATGGAGTCGGGTATTACAAGGGGGCATAGCTTTAAATTAAGGGGGGTAGATATTGGACTGAAGTTAGGGGTAGGTTCTTCAGTCAGCGAGTCGTAAGTTCATGGAATGCCCTGCCAGTAGCAGTGGTGGACTCTCCCTCTTTATGGGCATTTAAGCGGGCATTGGATAGGTATATGGAGGATAGTGGGTTAGTATAGGTTAGGTGGGCTTGGATCGGCGCAACATCGAGGGCCAAAGGGCCTGTACTGCGCTGTATTCTTCTATGTTCTATGTTCTATGTTCTATTATGTTAATGCAAATTCACTATAACATGATTGAGTGATTGGAGACAGTTTCTATATTGCAAACATTTAAAGATTGTATTGGTTATAATGCGATTCTGGCCCCATTAGTTTAGATGGTGTTGCTGTAATGCAATTTTTTTATTATACGGGACGGCATGAGAACGGAACGACTGTTTTGTAGCAGAACTGACTATATTAGAACTTCAAGAGAGTCAGCAAGCAGAGGTGGATGTAGTGGTCATCACTGAGGAGAAGGTGCTGGGGATACTGAAAGGTCTAAAGGTGGATAGATCACCTGGATTGGATGCATTACACTACACGCCAGAGTTCTGAAGGAGATAACTGAAGAGATTGTGGAGACATTAGTGGTGATCCTTCAGGAATCACTGGAGTCAGGGAGCATCCTAGAGGACTGGAAAATGGCTCATGTTGCACCCCTTTTAAGAAGGGAGGGAGGCAGAAGACAGGAAACTATAGGCCTGTTAGCCTGAATTCAGTTGTTGGTAAGATTTTGCAGTCCCATTTCTTCAGCCAAACGGTGGTTAATTTGTGGAACTAATTGCTGCTGTGGAGGCCAAGTCATAAGCCAGAGACAGATAGGTTCTGAATTAGTAAGGGGATCAAGGAGAAGACAGAAGAATGAGTTGAGAAACATATCAGCCATGATCAAATGGCAGAGCAGGCTTGATGCGCCAAATGACCTAATTCTGCTCCTATATCATATCTTGTGGTCTGATTGCTACGAGAGTCAAGCAGGAAAGCAAACCTCCAAGTCTTCAGCAAAATCTCGAAAGCGTTCATTTTAGTGGAGTGGAGGAAATCTGGAAAGAGATGAAGACAGCCATCATGCGAAGAAATCATCAGCTACAAGACTACAAAACACCAAGACTGATTCGAAAAAAATGACCACATCATCCAAGACCTCATCAACAAGAGAAGGAAAACTCTACATGTTTGGCAAAATGACCAGTAAATCAATGAGGAGAACTCATCAAACAGTAAAGGTGGAGTTACAAAGAAGCACTAGGAAGATCAAGAACTAATGCTGTATTCAGAAAACGAAGGAACTGTAACTCATTGCCAGCAAGCATGATACCCAGGGTTTCTTCAGTGCCAGCAAAGCAATACAAGGACCCAACTCCCTTGGTCTCAAACTAGTGAAGAATAAGGACAGAACTTTTGAAAGACAGAACAAACATCAGTTTTCATTGGATACTGCAATACAATCACAGTTGAGGACATGTTTCACGAAATTATCTAACTCCTCAAAGATGACCAGGGAGTCCCAAGTTTGGCAGGGATGGAAGCCTGTGTTAGACACAAGAACAAGGTAAAAGCCGCATGAATTGGTGGGATTCCAGCATAGATTTTTCAAACTTGAACGAGTAGAGCTTACCTGTTATCATCCTGAAAATATGGTACAAAGAAGATATCCCTGCCGATCTCAAGGATGCTGCTATCACTACGGTCTTCAAATAAGGAGATGAAATTGACTACAGGCACTACCAAGAAATCTCTCTAAGCTTCATTGCTGAGAATATCATTGCCCAGTCTCTGAAGAAATGCTTCCCTGGAGTCAGTGTGGCTTCCTACCAAACTATGGAACTACAGGCATTTTTTGCTTAGCAACTCCAAGAGAAATAGCTGAAAAACTTTGAGAGAAAGTGAGGGCTGCAGATGCTGGAGATCAGAGCTGAAAAAGTGTTGCTGGACAAGCGCAGCAGGTCAGGCAGCATCCAAGGAACAGGAGAATCGAGGTTTCGGGCATCAGCCCTGAAGAAGGGCTTATGCCCGAAACGTCGATTCTCCTATTCCTTGGATGCTGCCTGACCTGCTGTGCTTTTCCAGCAACACATTTTCAGCTCTGATCTCCAGCATCTGCAGCCCTCACTTTCTCTCAAAGTTTTTAACTCCAAGAGAAATGTCAGGAACAACACCAACCAAACAACATCGTCTTCATCGCCCTGGCCAAGGCTTTAGCTTCAGTCGGGAACTGCTATGGAAGATTCTGTCAAAGGCCAGCTGTCCAGTGAAATTCAACAACATTCTCCATCTCCTCCACAATAATATGTCGCAACAGATCTTAGTAATTGTAATATGACAGAATTCTTTGAGGTCCAGACAGGAGTCAAGCAGGATATTTCATCAATCCCATCCTTTTCTCCATCTTCATCACTACCATTCTTCATCTTGTCAAGAAAAGCCTTCCTAGTGGCATGGACATTGTTTCCAGGGTAGACAGAAAACTTTGCAACTTCAACTATTGGAAATCCAAGAAAAAAACAACACTGACTTCACCTGTGGAACCTCAGTACACAGATTAAAATGTCATCTCCACGCTCTCGGAAGAGAATCGTCAAGACTTGCTTCACAACTTCACAAAAGCATATTGAAGAATTGGTCTCAGCCTCAACCTCAAGACCTTTACCAAGTTTGATCATGCTTGAGCCTAAAAATATGAAAGAGACAGCGATACAGGTCTGGGGCCGAAATTTCAGTGGCTTGGAGTCTAGACAAAGTGAGCAGCTATGATTGCGTGAACCAAGTGGTGAATGCAGGTTGCGAGAGTTGAAACACAGAGATCCCATTAGCTGCAGAATTAAGTTGCACATGTACAGCACCTTCAAGAAAGCAAGATATTCCCAATATCTGTGATCCAATCCTCCAAAAAGATTCCAAACATGAAACATTTCCCCTACCTGAGGAGCCATTTCTCTTCCAAGACTGACATCAATGTGGAGGTCCACATGTCAACAAATAACTGAAAAGTTATCAGAGGAAATTGGGAGACACCAGACTAAATCACTCATCAAACCCTGCACTCCAGATTGGCATTACTCAACCATATTACCCTTGTTTTGTTTTCACCTTAAAATCCATCTGCATATGTAGCTGGGTGATTAAAAAGGGACAGAATCATTGAGTTTTAAGTTAGTCATTCATATTTCTTCACCACCATTGATGAAAAATCATTTGTTCATAATAAATAGTTTTCCTCTTGTTCGGTGCACAAACCTGAAGTATATTCATTTGACCGGAAGTAAATTAGATAGTCTAACCAAACCTTTTCACATTTGTGATAACTCAAAGAATAAGAGGGACTTGATCTCCAACACACCATCCAATTGAAGCACACCAAATCCTGAGGGAATTAAAGGTTTCACTTTTAAGACAGGCATGGAGAGAACTTAGGAAGAGATGGAAGTGGAGTTGAGACCACAACCAGATCAGCATGATTGAATTGAATGCCCATCGGGCATGCCTGATAGGCCAAATTAATGAATTTGATCAGTGTCAATCCAATGCTGTCTAAAGATCTCTTTTGTATTCTGCAAGTGTGATGTACCAGTCAGAATGTTGAGCTTGACTGAATTTTGGACCAGCACAAAGCTGTGCAACTTTCCTTTATACAGAACTATTAATGTTTTAAAGATTTCAGGGCTTTTCACAGGAGCTTCATCAGATACAAAGACTTAAAGGTGATGACTTGAGGACAGATACAGAAAGTTTTATCATGCCCGAGTCCAAAAATATGAGGGAGACAGTGATAGAGGTATGGGGCAGGAATTTCAGTGGCAATGTGTCAACTATGGGCACCTGTGATAGGGTGAACAAAGTGGTGAATGCAGGTGAAGCAAAAATATCCCAATAGCTGCAGCATTAAATTACACTTATACAGCACCTTCAACACAGCAAGATATTCCGAAGAACTTCAGAGGAACATTACCAAAACTTTCACACCAAACCACTTAAGCAGATATCAGACAAATGAAGTAGGTTTTAAGAAAAGTTGTTATTTTAATATCTTAAGTATCAGCACAAGTAGAAATTTCAATAGTGCATGCTCATTTCTGTTCTTTCCACAATGCACATGTACAACATAAAACTGATTATTAAATATTTTTAAAAATCTATTTTAACAGCATTATCTGTTCAACTATATACTTCCTTTTCTAATTTATTTCAGAGATTTTGCTGCTACTATGCATGGTACATAGCGTCAGCAAACATAATCTGTTAAACTAAGTCAACTGAAATTTATTTAAAGTTCTAAATTTTAAGGACTGTTTCAAAGAAAAGAGAGTGGAAGGATAAGCAAGGAGGCTTCTGGAGGAAATTCCAGAATTTAGAGTTTGGACAGCTGAATGCATGCTGCCAATAGCAAAGTACAAACAGAAAATTCTCATTTTTATTAATTAAAGATGTCAGAATTAGAACTGTTGCAGACATCACAAAATGATGTAGAGCTGGACAAAGTTACAGTGATAGTGCGAAGCAAGGCCGGGGGGAATTTGAAAATAAGGATGAAAATTTTCAAACTGGATACCAATGAAACGTCAGACAGCACAGAAATGAGAAGCGAACAGAACTTGGTACAAGTAAGGATGCAACTGAATTTTTATTTGCACTTAGAGGGTAAAAATGGGAATTTTGGTCAGGAGAGTTTGGAAATAGTTGAGAGAACATAACAAAGAAAAAGATAAGGGTTTTTAAACCAAAAAGATGAAGGAGGTGATGCTATTACCGATTAGAAGCATGACATACATTTCCAGCTCAAATAGGAAGCCAAGGTTGCAAACAATCTGGTTCAATTTGAGAGTGACCAAGGAGAACAATAAAGTAAGTGGCAAGGAAATGGAGTTTGTAATGGGGTGAAATATGACAACTTTGACTCCAAACATTAAGCTGGAATACATCTTGAGTCCAAAAGCAAAATACAGCAGATGCTGGAAGTCTGAAAGAACAAAAATACTGGAGAAACTCAGTAGTCAGATAACACCTACGTGGAGAAGAAACTAACATTACAGGCTGAAGCCCTGTTATTTGAATAGATCTTGTATATTGTGGATTTGCCTGTAGATGTACATTGGCACTCCAGGTTTCAAGAATACACGAATAAGTAATTTGCTCCTATGATTGTTAATCAAATTGTACTTATGAAAGTATTATTTTCTAATCCCTGCACACAAATAAAAAGAAACAGGTGAACACCGCCCGAAACAATCTATTGAGCTAAAATTATGATATAACGGTAACACTCTTGCCTCAAAGTCAGAGGCTGTGAATTTGAGTCCAGTGTCTGTGTGTTCAATCTCATTGACGGTCATAATAACTTGCATTCATAAACATGCCAATGTACATAACAAGACTGTTATCAAATAAATTTGTATTTCATTGTTGCACTTCCAAAGATACCATCTTTTGGATGAGACTTTGAACTGAGGCACTGTCTGTCTTCTCAGATAGATGTATAAGTATAAATGACCTTCCTGATGTTTTGGATATTTATCATTAGAGCTAAAACACATTATCCGACAATTCAGTGAATTGCCTTTTGTTGGCACTCGCTGTGAGCATTTCATACGATCGCATTTCAAATGCCATCTACTGAAAAGTGTACAATAACAGAGGGCTTTTTTTCTTCTTATAATGCAAACCATAGAGTTAGTTCCATGTGTCACACAGGACCAAGCACATTACTTCATCCAAATTCACCACCATGGCGAGTGCAGACTCCAGGGTCACAAGGCCCAAATATCATCTGTTGGGAAAGAGGTGAAATACATATCCAACCACCATCCTTTCATCTGCCTCTTGATGCCTCTGAGAGTTAGCACCACCTTTTAAAGTTTCTTCGATTGATTGCAGCCTATTGCACTCCCTCACTATTGTGATTTGTATCAGTGCACCAATCAATGCTTAGCCCATAGTTATAGAGCTTAGGCAGGCAGTTCAAACACTGTCGCCAACATGGAGAAGCAGCATCAGAACCCAGAAACAAGAAGAATGCAATAAACCTTTTGAGCTCGTCTCTGGTTCGTTGTGATGTTGGTTGGTCTAAATCCTAACCTGAGACACCATTTTGGATATAAACCCCACTGCAGCAAAAATCTATCCATTTCAGACAATGAGCTTCCATGAACATTGGGGAGGCCAATTTTAGAGTATTGTGTTCAATTCTGGTCTCCCTTCTATAGGAAAGCTGTGTTAAAGTTGAAAAGGCTCAGAAAAGATTTACAAGGATGTTGCCAAGGTTGGAGTGTTTGAGTTATAGGGGCAGGCTGAATAGGCCAAGTTGTTTTCCCTGAAGCACTGAAGGCTGAGGGGCGACCTTATAGAGGTTATAAAACCACGAGGAACATGGACCAAATGAACAGACAAGGATTTTTTCCCCACAAGGTAGGAGTGTCCAAAACTAGAAAACAGATTTAAGGTGAGAGGGGAAAGATTTAAAAAGGACCTGAGAGCCAACTTCTTCACACAGAGGGTGGTGTGTGTATAGAAAGAACTGTCAGAGGAAGTGGTGGAGGCTGGTACAATTACAACATTTAAGTGCATCTGGAAGGCTGTGTGAATTGGAAGGATTCAGAGAGATATGGACCAAATGCTGGCAAATGGGAGTAAATCAGCTTAGGATTTCTGGTTGGCATGGACAAGTTGGATCAAAAGGTCTGTTTTCGTGCTGTACAGCTCTATAACTATGACTCTTAATACCAATATTTGCTCTTTGAGCTGACCTTTATGTGGAATGCATTAAAACTTTTCTGTCAAGTAGCCTGTTTCTGATTTTAAAATTATATCTTTTCATTCTGAATGCTCCTGACTGCATCAAGTGGTGTTGCTTTTGGGGGAATTCTGTGTCCATACCTGAGCACAGTACTCCAAGGTTTTTTGTGTAACGCCTCCTTTACATTCAATTTCTTGGACATGTGGATCTTTTCACTACTCAATAAGTTTGGTAATTGCCATTGCAAGGCCTTCAGAGATGGATCAAGAAAGAAGCAAAGTTTCTGAATTGTAAAATGTAAAGGTGAAGGAAATCTGATAGAATCAGAAGTTGTATTTTTAACATAATGAGTCTGATTTTCTGCATGTAGAAGTTGGAAATTCAATGAGCAACAGGCCAATGTTTTAGTGATGGGGTCTCTATGTGAGAAAGGTCGAATATTTAATATTCGAGACTCTGAAGTTGAAAGTGTATGGTGGTCTGAAACATTCATGATGCCAAGTATAAAATTATTTGGTACAGTTTGGTTTTAAGTGTATAGAGTGTGGTGAGATTTTTTTAAAATATCGTCTTTTTAAACAGTGGGAAGTGATGTGTGATGCAGGGTGAGATTGTGGTCATATGTTTGGCATTTTGCTGTTACCTACTTAAATGCTGACATTGGGAGCAACAACAGCAATCTGTGCTTGCTAAATCACTGAATTCCTGGAATGTTTGGAATGATTCAGAAAGACTCTCCAATCAACATGAAAATATTATTGAAGAAATTGATTACGATGGACTTATGTGCTCACTCATGATTTCATCTAATCCAAATCAATTTAATCATAATCAACCCTGCTGCTTTCTTCTGAAACCAGTGGAACGACTGACTGCCCATTAATCAGATACTCACATTGCAAGGTGTTCAGGACAACTTTTCAATTTATCAAATAAAATACCATCAGTGGAATGACTTAGAAAATTGGCATCAACAAACCAAAATCTAATGCAGCGCATTTCTTGCCTTTTATGCTCTTAATTCATTGTATTCTACTGCAATCAACTTCAAGGTCAGATATGTAACTGCCAGTGTCTTCACATTCAATGCAACAAGTATTAAAATGCTTCCTCTCCAAGTACCAAGCACAAGGTCTCTAATTACACTGCTGGATATATTTCTTGCAGTCAGAAAAAAAAAGTTCACACAGCCTCACTGTTCTAATTCAATGAAATGCCAGTGATGGTACTAAAAATCTTAATTGATGATTAGGTATCCTGGATAATAGAATAATAAATCTTTTATCTCATTGTTGTCAGATTTTCTTACATAACAATACTTAGTGCACTTGGAAAGAATTCTTTGAATAGTTACATTATAACATGCCCATTTGACCCATCAAATTTGTACCAGCTCTGTAAGTCCAAAATCCACAGATAAACCTCCTGCCATCAAACTCTCAATCTAGATTCTAGCCAAAAGCCTGAACACATGTTGCTGTTGTTTCTTTTGTCAGTCACCTTAAATCAGTGCCCAATGGTTCTCAATTGGGAATGAATTTAGCCTATCTTTCCAGAATTCTGATGAATTTGAGTACCTCTATTAAATATCCTTTCCACTTTTGGTTTTCTGAAGGCAACAGCCAATCTATCCCTGTGACTGAAGCTTCTCATCCTACGAACCATGAACTGCATGCAAAATATTTCTGATCCACCATTTAATGTGATATAATGCAAGTCTTTACGTTAACAATAGAATCATTTATTCAACCAGCAAAATTGATGGTATGAGCAGTGAAATTAATGAGACTGGAAGCATTTTAAATGGTTAGTATAGTTCAACAAAACAATAGGGTTTTCAAACTCTTAGTCACCTCTTGGACTAAACTATCAACATCAAATCACTGGCGGCTTGTGGAATGCAATGCATTTAAAGAAAACAACAGCACATTGTTCACCTTTTTGTTTTCATCTGTTTAGCACAGTAAATTTAAAATATGAAGTTAATTGAAAATATGAAGTTAATTGATTCAGTGAAGAGTTCACAGATCCAGGGCTACTGCCATAACACTGGGTGGGTTGAAAACAACTGCGAGCCTAGGGTCTCAATTACTTGCTGCAAACTTGTTGAATAATACCAGCAGCCAATTGTAGGATCTATCAGCACAAAATACATAACATACCTGTTGTAATAAATATCAAGCATTCAATATTATGCCTGGATGACCCCAAACCAGTAAATATATATGTTGCTTTACGTTGTGCAATCGTTGCACATAACTCAATTATGGCCAAAGGAAATAAAGGTGGAAAAAGAATGCTGAGAAGAAACACAGTATTTTTTTTGGCCAAATTTGGTTCCAGTAGCAGATAAGCTAATGAAGTGGCAGAGTGACGCAATAGTATAGTGGTGGAAATAGGTTGTCTTCGTGATGTACAATTTGACTCTCAGCTAATGACTAAATATGGTCCCAAGGTTATTACCAGTCTCAGGGTGAAAGGGAGATTTACTGAAATAGCACCAGGCATGATAGACTGTAAAACATAGGAGCAAAAGTAGGCCTTCAGCCAATCACATCTGCTCTACCATTCAATGAGATCATGGCTGATCTGATAATCCTCAGCTCCACCTCTCCTGCCTTTTCCCCATAGTCATTGATTCCTTTGCTGATTAAAAATCTACCCACCTTGACTATGAATCATAGACTTCAGTTATGTGGAGAAACTGGGCTTTTTGTTCAGAGAAAAAAAGGCAAAGAAGAAATATGATAACATTAATGAAGATATCTAAAGTTTTGAATGATTTTGATAGAATAAAGAAGAAAAAATGTGAAATCACTGAAATCAGTAACTATACCATGAAATCAGTAACTAGGAGACAGAGGTTTAAGGAAATGACAAAACAGCAAGGAAAGAAATGAACATTTTTTCATGTGGTTAGATCTGGAAAGTGCTACACGAAAAGGCAGCAGAAGCAGATTTAAGAGCAAGTTTTGAAAAATAATGTGATGAAAATTTTAAAAATTTTCCACTGTGGGCGGCACGGTGGCACAGTGGCTAGCACTGCTGCCTCACAGCGCCAGAGACCCGGGTTCAATTCCCGACTCAGGCGACTGACTGTGTGGAGTTTGCACATTCTCCCCGTG
>NC_057721.1:82453374-82469174 GCF_004010195.1 Chiloscyllium plagiosum
GTGTGGACTTGTTGGGCCGAAGGGCCTGTTTCCACACTGTAAGTAATCTAATCTAAAAAGAAAACATTTCTTTGCCCAGTAATTCTGAAAATGAGACTAATTGCACAGTAATTTGAAAGAACCAGGATAGCCTCTTTCAGAGCTGGAACAGAGCAACTATGACGTTTGATTATAAGTTCAAATGAGTTCATTTCACTGACTGAACTGACAAGAAATTGTTATGCATATTTGCACAGCCATGAAGTGCATTATTTTTCTACTGATCACATTGTGGCAGGCCTCACACATACACTTTATATCATTTTGTATTTGTTGTGCAGTCCTTATGCATTTTCAATTTCAAACATTGTGTCAAGTACGCTGTAAAGTTATTTACAGGTCACAGGCTAAGCAGGAGATACTTGCATTTGACCATTTTGGGTGAGAATTTCAGTTGTGGTTGAGAGAAGGTTTCTTTTCAACTCCCAAACCTCACTTCATAAAGGGGCAGCACACTGAAAGCTTGTGATTTCAAATAAACCTGTTGGACTATAACCTGGCATTGTGTGACTTCTGATCATGTCCACCCCAGTCCCACATCATCAATTCCCAAAGTGACAGAAGTCTACTGATTAAATTGCACCAACATTGCATGTAGCACAAGTCAACAATGAATTTGATTTTACTTTCAAAATGAATTGTGTCTTTATTTTAAGGCTAATGACATCAATATACACACCAGGCATAGAAACCTCAGCATTTTCACGAACCCCTATTTGTGCTCATTTTCTGTTTTAGTTATAAATACATTGACTTGTTGTCTTAGGCCATGGAATTTAGGTTAATATTAATTTCCAGTCAGAGAATGGAACTTCAGCATAGGGTGGCAATTGATCACACAGATTATTGCCGAGGGGAGATTTTAATCCTTAATCTAATCTAATTCAGGGAATGTAGATTACTTAATCAAACAGTCAAAGTATTAAAACACTGAAGGACAAACAAAGCACTGGAATCCTTTCATTTCCGAAATATTCAACTTGAAACATTAGCTTAGCTTCTCTCTCCACAGATGCTGCCAGGGCTCGAGTACTTCTAGCATTTTTTGTTTTTATTTCAGATTTCCAGCATCTTCAAAATTTTGATCTTTGATGGCTGCTATTGTTTTAGGAAAATATACACATATCCTCAGGGGAGAGAAAAGGAAAAATCTATGAAGTACATACCTTATTGCAAGACTTCAAACAAGCCTCGTTTCAGTATCTAGCTGTTAATGGAGATATGCATTTCATGGAGATATGCACTTGTGTATGTTTAGAGATTTTAGATGATTCACCCATGGTGGTGTCTTGGTGTAACACATAATCAAAACTAATGTTCAGATTCAGGAAAATGTTTCTTTATTATCTCCAGCACACTGATTCAAAAGCCTCATTTGATAGCCAAGCTACACCTGCTGTATGTGAATATAACTCTCACTTGTGCCCATCCTAAATACCTATCCTTGACAGTTGAATGTGTGTTGCTGGAAAAGCACAGGTCATTTTCCTGTTCCTTGGATGCTGCCTGACCTGCTGTGCTTTTTCAGCACCACACTCAACTCTGATCTCCAGCATCTGCAGACCTCACTGTCACCTATCCTTGAGAATCGAGTGAAAAACAGTGATATAAAGGGATCATCATTGTCCAAGTAATCTAAAGTCGTGGGCTAATACTCAGAATTCCACATTCCTATCTATACTCAATAATATCTTTGAAGCTACCTACTTCAACCTGCAAAATGCTCAATGTCTCCACTGCCTTGAGGCAAAATTCTAAATTCACACAATGCTCAAATTTCTCCTTATCTATCCTAATTGGGCAATGTCTAATTTTAAAACAACTCTACCTCGGTTTGGACTTGCCCACAAAATGAAACATCCTTTGCACATCTGTATTAAGACCATTCAGGATCAAATACACTTCAATCAAATTATACCTCACTGTTCTGAACTCCAGTGAAAACATGCCCAGCTGGTAAATTCTTTCCTCATAAGCTCCAGGTTACCAATCAAGTAAACCTCCTCCAAACTGCCTTCAATGTATTTACAGCTTCCTTAAATAAACAGACCAAAACTATACACAGTAGTTAAGATGTTCTATCAGCAATGCCCAATATAACTGAAGCATAACATTCTTACTTTAATGCTGCCAGGAGCTTTCTTGAATGTGTGATGTTCAGCATTCTAATCTTTTGTGACTCATGCACAAGTACATCTAAATCTTGCTGCACCTCAATTTCTGCAGTTGTTCTCCATTTAAGCAATACTCTGCCTCCATTCTTTCTGCTAAAATGAATAAAATCACATTTTCCCACATTGTGCTTATTCAGGAAAAGGGAGTGACATGATGGTAATAACATTGCACTATTAATCCAGAACTCTAGGCTAACATTCCAGGAACATGGTTTCATCAAAACATTTTTTCAAGATTCTTGTAGGGGAGGGAATCTGCCATCTTTACCTGCGATTCCAGGACTACAGCAATGTGATTGACTCTTAACCATTGTCTGGACAATTAGTATTGGATAACAAATGCTAACCTATCCAGTAATGTCCTCATCCTAGGAATGTTTGCCCATTCAACACACAGTCATACAGCATGGAAACAGACTGGCGCCGACCAGACATCCCAAGCTAACCTAGTCCCACTTGACAGCATTTGGCCCATAACCCTCTAAATCCTTCTTATTCATGGATCATCCAGGTGCCTTTCAAAAGTTGAAATTGTACCAATCTCCACCACTTCCTCTGGCAGCTTATTCCATACACACACCATCCTCTACTTGAAGTTAGACATCAGGTCCTTTTTAAATCCTTCCCCTCTCACCTTATACATATCTCCTCTAGTTTTAGACTACCCCACCATAGGGAAAAAAGGCTTTGGCTATTCACCATATCTATGTCCCTCATGATTTTATAAGCCTTTATAAGGTCACCCCTCAGCCTCTGACGCTCCACGGAAATTAGCCCCAGCCTGTTCAGCCTCTCCCTATAGCTCAAACCCTCCCAGAAACATCCCTGCAAGTTTTTTCTGCACCATCTCAAGTTTAACAACATCCTTCCTGTAGAAAGGTGATCAGAATTGTCCACAGTTACCTAGAAGTGGCCTCACTAATGTCCTGTACAGCTGCAACATGACATTTTAACTCCTAAACTCAATGTTATGATCAATGAAGGCAAGCATGCCAAATGCCTTCTGCACTACCTTCTCTACCTGCAACTCCACTTTCAAGGAACTACGCATCTGCACCCTTGGGTCTCTTTGTTCAGCACTACTCCCCTGGGCCATACAATTAACTGCACATGACCTGCCCTGGTTTGCCTTACCAAAATGCAACACCTCACATCTATCTGAATTCAACACTATCTGTCACTCCTCGGTCCCCCATTGGCCCATCCGATCAAGGTCCTATTGTACTCTGAGTTAATCTTCTTCACTGTCCACTACACCACCTATTTTGGAAGAAACTTACCAACCATACCTTCTATTTTCACATCCAAATCATTTATATAAATGAACAAAAGCAGTGGAAACAGCACCGACCCAGCACACCATTGGTCACAGACCTCCAATCTGAACAACTACCCTCCACCATTGCACTCTGTCTCCTACATTCAAACCCATTTTGTAACCAATTGGCTAGCTCCCCTAGATCCCATGTGATCTAACCTTACTAACTGATCTATCGTGCAGAACCTTGTCAAACGCTTTGCTGAAGTCCATATAGACATCGATCTCTCTGCCTTCATCACTTCTTTGTCACCTCATCAAGCACTCAATCAAGTTAATGAGACAGGATTTTCCACATTCAAAGCCGTGCTAACTATCTCTGATGGTCAATCCTTGCCTTTTCAAGTAAATGCACATCCTGCCCCTCAGAATCCCCTCCAACAGCTCACCCACCACTGAGACAAGGTTCAATGGTCTATTGTTCACTGGCTTTCCATTATATATTTACATTCTTCCTCAAACTTCAAATGTCTTATTCACAATGTACTTTCCTACCCATCTTGGTGTCATTTGCACATTTAGTTACTATGCCTTCACTTTCCTCATCTGACTCATTAACATCAGCTCTTAACACAGTGGTTAGCACTGCTGCCTCTCAGCGCCAGAGACTCGGGTTCAATTCCCGCCTCAGGCGACTGACTGTGTGGAGTTTGCACATTCTCCCAGTGTCTGCGTGGGTTTCCTCCAGTTGCTCCGGTTTCCTCCCACAGTCCAAAAATGTGCAGGTTAGGTGAATTAGCCATGCTAAATTGCCCGTAGTGTTAGGTGAAGGGGTAAATGTGGAGGAATGGATCTGGGTGGGTTGCGCTTCGGCGGGTCGGTGTGGACTTGTTGGGCCGAAGGGCCTGTTTCCACGCGGCAAATAATCTAATCTAAAAAGGTGAGGAGGCAGCTTAGACCTGAGAGACAATCTTATCACATCTTGCTAATCAGAAAAGACCCATTTAAACATATCCTGTTTTGCCTGCCAGCCAGGCAATTATCCATCAATTTTATCCTCTACACCACAAGCTTTTATTTTCCACAGTAACCTTTGAAGTGGCACCTTATCAAATGTCTTCTGGAAACCCAACTGCTGTACATCCATAGAATACTATTCCTTCAAGGAACTCCAATAAATTTCTCCTTCCTGAAACTAGACTGACTTTTCCCAATTACTTTGAATTCTTCCAACTGTGCAGCTATGACTTCTTTACTGATTGATTCTATCATCTTCACCACGACGGACATCAAGCTAACTAACTGGTCCATAGATTCCTGTTTTCTCTCTCCCTTCTTGAATACAGGGTTTACGTTTGCTACTTTCCAATTTGAGGGAAATTTTCCTGAGTGGAGAGAATTTTACATTAACGTTTATTATCACAACAAATTCTCCTGCTTTATCATTTTGTCTTTCTCTGCAAGAGATCAAGTACTCTGGAATATTTAATTCTTAATGTTTGTCTACCTCCAATATAAAGCCTATAGCACCCCTCAGCCTCTCTCTTCAGGAAAAACACAGCATTTCTTGACCTATTCTGGCTATTTCTATGAATTTTCTTTGCACCTTCTCCAGTGTTTCCATATTCTTTATAATATGGAGAATAATACACTACTTTAAGTGTGGTTGTCTACCCAAGGTTAACACACGCAATCCCAAATCGCTAGGGCAGCATTGAGTCTTAACATGAATCTCAAAACATGAGCAGAATTCGGTTCCTTGTTCTTTTAAAATAGGTAGAAATTTAAAACATTACCAAGAGCAATTTGGTAAATTGTTTCTCTCTCATCATATTACCTAACTTGATATTCAAATCAATAAATCCAAGTGGGAGGAACAGTTGGGAAAGACAAAGTTGAAGTGGGTGGTAAACAGAGAAGAACTTGACTTCTGCCAAAGAATCTGAAAAAAACTGTTCTGCCATTTGGTTGGTTTGCTGTGCTACGTAAATCCCAATGTGGGGAAAGCTGAGAGCTGGCGAAGTCTGTAGAGCTCAAGAATCACTGAGTCACAGCTCTCAAAAGCATAAGACTTAATGTGATGGCACTATAATTAAACAGACAAGGTCATCCGATTATGCTTTGTAAGCTATTTATTGTGATTTTCATAAAAACAGAATATTTAAACTGCGTTGGGTGTTCCGAATAAAATGATACCTTACAAGTTCAATTACATGTTTTGAAGAAGTCACCAGGATGATGCATGAGGGAAGTCTGGTAGATTGCAAAAAGCTTTTTGGAAATCTACACAGACAAAGGTACTACATTAAACAAGATCAAAGGCTTTAGTCTTCATGATATGTTTAAATTAATGCATCAGACAATGAGGTTCAGAGTAATGAGTCTTACCCTTGCTGATGACACAAAACTAGATGAAAATATAAGCTGTCATGAGGACACAAAGGCTACAAAGTGTGGGGGCAACAAAATGGTAAATGCAGTATAATGTGACAGTACAGTTATTCATTGTTATAAGAGAAAAACAGAATACTATATTTTCAGAAAACATTAAACTTTCAAAATGTTAGTGTTCAATGAGACTTCTTGCACAAAAATTACCAAGTTAGCATTCAGGTACAACAAATGATGACAAAAGGAAATAATATGCTGGCCTTTATACAAGTCTATTGGAGTACTGAAATGAAGATGTGCTCTTACCAAAAAGGCTTTGCTAAGAGCACATCTGGAATAACATGTGCAGTTCTAGCCTCATTATTTAAGGATTACTTATGTCGGAGTGTGTACAGTAAAGGTTCTCTATATCACTTCACGGGAGGAAATGGTTCTCCTATGGTGAGAGACTGAGTATATTGAGTCAATATTCTTTGGAGTTTCTAAGAACAAGTGGTGATATTATTGCAATAAACAAAATTCTGAAAGGGAATGATAAGGAGGTCGGGTTCTGAAAGCTTGGGCATGTAAAACACAAGGACACATCAGGGTAGGTGGATGATTAAGCAGAACTGAGATGAATAGAAATGTTGTTACTCAAAGGGTTTTAACTCTTCAGAATTCCCTCCTCACAGGGATTATGGATGTTGCAGCGCTGACTACAGATAAGGCTGGAACAAACTGATTTTGATCCTTTAAGGAATCCAATAATATGTGGAGGAGACGGAAAAATGGAGTTGAAGCCATGGATCAGCTGTGATCGTATCAAATTCCTGATGAAGGGCTTTTGCCCGAAACGTCGATTTTACTGCTCCTTAGATGCTGCCTGAACTGCTATGCTCTTCCAGCACCTCTAATCCAGAATGTGATCGTATCAACCCAACAGGCCGCATGGGCTACTCCAGTTCTTGAGCTGGATTGAAAACTGATCGAAGAATACAGTCAGAAAGTAATTGCGCATCAATTTGGATTTGTTTAAAGAGCAGCACCTTCTGAAGGAATCAGTGTAGAAAAATCACTTCAACTTTTTAAAAAATATTATTAAACTCGATATAGCCATGAGCGAGAGAGAGAAAAAAAGAGTATGTGTGTGAGGGCAAGAGAGCGAGCGTGAGTGAGAGCTTGAGCGTGTGCATGAGAGCACGAGAGACAACGGAGGGAGGGAGGGAAGGAGGGGGAGAGAGAGAGAGAGAGAGCGCGAGAGAGAGAGAGAGCGCGAGCGAGCGATCTGGACATTCTTGAGCAATACCCACAATGTGATAGTTAAAGTAAGTTTAATGTGACAAGTTAAAGCACAGGATGTTCAAGTTTACAATATTCAAGTACAATGGACCTTTGTAAGATCTCTGGAAGACCATGACTATTTCTGATCTCCTCACATGGAGAATTTTGTTGATGCCTTTAGAAAAGATGCAATCGATGTTTAAAAGATGATATGGAATAATTTGTGCCTGAGTTGACAAACTGTTTCAAGTGAATAAAGACTACAGCTCACAACTTGAATTTGTTGGGAGGTTTGTTTAGTTTACTTGCTACAAGATGGTTCTTTCCCCCAACAATAATGGACCTTTGCAATAGGTTTCTGACTCATGTCACAAAACAAAATTTACCAGACTGCATCATGCAAGAACTGGGACTCCGAGACAGAGATCACTCTTTCTTACAAAAAGAAAGAACTATTTCACAGAATTATTAGAGCATGAGTGATCACCTGCTGAGGAAGATGCTTCTGTCCAAACTGACCTGGATTGTTAGCCATTTCCAGGTGAACACATTGCATTGAGTTAATGTTATTGAAAATATTCACAAACTTGTGTGGGACAGGCTGAATGAGCGAGAGGGCTTTCACCTTTTTTTTAAAGTGATACTTTATATGACAATCAATCTCTAAAAACAGTGCCATAGCACAAATGAGGCAGCATAATTTCCTGAAGCTAATGCTTGGAACCTAAATTAAACAACTGTAGATGCTGGAGATCTGAAACAAGAACAGAAATTGCTGGAGAAACTCAGCGGGTCTGATATCATCCGCAGAGGGAAAGCAGAGTTAAGATTTCATTTGTCCTTCAGAACTGAAGTTGGGTTTCTCCAACAATTTCGGATTTTGTTTGCTTTGACTCCCAGTCCACAACCTCAAATTTAAAACGATCATGCTGTCTTTATTGATTTCACAACCATCATTGTAATTACCAACTAAAATACCAACTCAACCTCTGGAGATTATTCCCTACATGTCTCAACATTGTTGCTTCTTTTTTCCTGGAGGACACTGCTAATCACTAGATAAGAACACAGCTTATTTTGTTATCCATTTGTGGGATGTGAGCGTCACTGACTGGGCTAGCATTTATTGCCCGTCCCTAGTTGCCCCTTGAGAAGATGATTGTGAGCTGTCTTCTTAAACCACTGCAGTCCACATGCTGAGAATTATCCCATAATGTCCTGAGGGAGTGAATTCCAGAATTTTGACCCAGCGACACTGAAGGGACAATGATATATTTCCAAGTCAGGATGGTGAGTGGCTTGGAAGGGAATTATAAGGCGCTCCCATATGTCTGCTGCCCTCGTCCTTCTAGATGGAAGTGTTATGGGTTTGGAAGGTGCTCCCTGAGGATCTTTGGTGAATTTCTGCAATGCATGTTATAGATAGTACACACTGCTGCTACTGAGCTTCAGTACAGGAACGGGTGTTTGTCAGAGTTTTACCAATCAAGCGGGCTGCTTTGTCCTGAATGGTGTGAACCTTCCTGAGTGTTGCTGGGACTGCACTCATCCAGGCAACGGGGAAGTATTCCATCACACTCCTGACTTGTACCTTGTTGATGGTGGACAGGCTTTGGGGAGTCAGGAACTGAGTTACTCGCCACAGTATTCCAAGCCTCTGACCTGCTCGTGTAGCCAATGTGTTTATGTGATGAGTCCAGTTGAGTTTCTGATCAATGATAACACCCAGGACTTTGATAGTGGGGGATTTAGTGATGGTAATACTGTTGAATGCCAAAGGGCAGTGGTTAAATTGTCTCTTACTGGTATTTGTGGCATTTGAGTGGCACAAATTTTACTTGCCACTTGTCAGTCCAAGCCTGGATATTGGTCCAGATCTTGCTGCATTCGAACATGGACTGCTTCAGTATCTGAGGAGTCGTGAATGGTGCTGAACATTGTGCAATCACTGGCGAACATCCCCATTTCTGACCTTATGAGGGGAGGTCATTAATGAAGCAGCTGAAGATGGTTGTGCCTAGGACACTACCCTGAGGAACTCCTGCAGAAATGGCTGGAGCTGAGATGGCTGACTTCCAAAAACCATGTCCTCCTATGTGTCAGGTATGACTCAAACCACTAGAGAGTTTACCCCGATATCCATTGATTCCAATTTTGCTCGGACTCCTTGATGTCACACTTGGTCATATACAGTCTTGATTTAAAGGGTTGTCACTCTCACCTCACCTCCGGAATTCAGCTCTTTTGTCCATGTATGAATCAAAGCTGTCAGAGGTCAGGAGCTGAGTGGCCCTGGCTTAACCCACACTGGGTGTCACTGAGCAAATTATTGATGAGTAGGTGCTGTTCGATAGCACGGTCGATTACACCTTTATCACTTTACTGATGATCAACAGTAGACTGATGGGGTGGGAGCAGGCCAGGTTGGATTTGTCTGACATTTTATGTACAGGACTTACCTGGGCAATTTTCCATATTATCAGGTAGATGCCAGTGTTGCAACTGTACTGGAACAGCTTGGCTAGGGAAGTGGCAAGTTCTGGAGTAGAAGCCTTCAGTGTTGTTGCCAGAGTGTTGTCAGGCCTGTAGCCTTTGTAGTACCCAGCATCTCTGTTCCCTCATTTCACGTGGAATGAATCAAATTGGTGGAAGACTGGTATCCATAATGCTGGGGACCACTGGAGGCAATTGAGATGGATCATCCGCTTGGCGCTTCTGATTGAAGGTTGCTGCTAAAGCTTCAGTTTTATATTTTGCGCTGATGTGCTGGGCACATTATTGAGGGTGGGGATAGCTGTGGAGCTTCCTCCTCTTCCAGTGAGTTTTTAATCATCCACCACCAATCACAGCGGAATACGTAAGGAATTTAGATCTGATCCGCTGGTTGTGGGGGTGCTTAATTCAGTCTACTACTTGCTGCTTATGCCCTCTTTGACACCTCATCTTCAGGTATGCCTAGTGCTGATCCAGGCATGCCCTCCTGCACACTCCATTGAATCAGGCTTGATGGTAATGGTTGAGCGAGGGATATGCCAGGCCAAGAGTTTACAGATTGTGCTGGAGGAGAATTCTGTTACCAATGATGGCCTGCAGCACCTCATGGATGCCAGCCTTGAGCTACTAGATCTGTTCGAAGACTGTCCTATTTAGCACAGTGATAGTACCACACAACAAAATGGAGGTTATTCTCAATGTGAAGACGAGACTATCTCCCCACAAGGACTGTGTGGTGGTCACACTTACCAATACTGTCATGGACAGATACATCTACAGTCTGCAGATTGCCAAGGATGAGGTCAGGTTTGATTTTCCCTCCTGTTGGTTCCCTCACCACCTACCGCAGATTCAGTCTCACAGCTATATCCTTTAGGACCTAACTAGTATTGAAATCCCCTAACCAGGTTACATTTTGTGCCCCTGCCATGCTCAGTATTTCCTTTAAGTGTTGTATAAAATGGAGGAGTACCGATTCCTCAGGATGGAATGTGGTAATCAGCAGGGGGTTTCCTTACCCATACTTAACCTGAAGCCATGAGACTCCTGGGGTCCGGAGTCAATATTGAGAACTCTCAGACAACTCACTCCTGACTGTAAACCACTGTGCCATCATCTCTGCCAGGTCTGTCCTGCTGATGGGACAGGACATATCCAGGAATGGTGGTGGTGGTGTCTGGGACATTGTCTGTAAGATATGATTCCGTAAGTGTGACTATGTCAGGCTGTTTCTTGACTAGTCTATGAGACAGCTTTCCCAATTTTGCCACTAGCCCCAGATGTTAGTAAGGAGGACACTGCAGGGGCTGACAGGGCTGTTTCTGCTGTTATCATTTCTGCCACCTAGGTCAATGCCAGGTAATCCATCAGATTTCATTTCTTTGAGACTTTATAGAGATTGGTACAACTTAAGCGTTTGCTTGGGTATTTCAGAGGGCAATTAAGAGTCAACCACATTGCTGTGGGTCTAGAGTCACATGTAGGCTAGACCAGATAAGGATGGCAGATTTCCTTTCCTGAAGGAGATTTGTGAACCGTACAGATTTTTCCAACGATCAACAATGATTTTATGGTTGCAGTAGAATGTTATTTCCAAATTTTTTATTATTGAATTTAAATTCCACCATCTGTCATGGTGGAACTTAAACCTAATTCCAAGAACATAAACTGAATTTCTGGATTAATAGTCTAGCGATAATAGAACATAGAACAATACAGCACAGAACAGGCCCTTCAACCCTTGGTATTGCAGACTTGTGAACTAAACAAGCTTATCCCCCTACACTATCCCAGCGTCATTCACAAGGATTGTTTAAATGCCCTGATGTGGCTGAGTTAACTATATTGGAAGGCAGGGCATTCCATGCCCTTATCACTCTCTGAGTAAAGAACCTGCCTCTGACATCTGTCTTAAATCCATCACCCCTCAATTTGCAGCTATGCCCCGTCGTATAAGCCGACATCATCATCCTCGGAAAAAGATTCTCACTGTCCACCCTATCTAGTCCTCTGATCATCTTGTATGTCTAATAAATCCCCTCTTAGCCTTCTCCGCTCCAAAGAGAACAGGCCCAAGTCCCTTAGTTTTTCCTCACAGACCTTCCCTCCAGAGCAGGCAACATTCTGGTAAATGTCCTCTGCACCTTTTCCAATGCTTCCACATCCTTCATGTAATGGGGCACCCAGAACTGTACACAATATTCCAAATGAGACCACACTAGCATTTTGTACAGTTGTAGCATGACATCATGGCTCCAGAACTCAATCCCTCTACCAATAAAACCTGACACACTGTATGACTTCTGAATAACACCATCAACCTGGGTGGCAACTTTCAGGGATCTATGTACATGGACACTAAGATCCCTCTGCACATCCACACTACCAAGAATCTTTCTATTGACCCAGCATTCTGCCTTCCTGTTATTCTTACAAAAGTGAATTACCTCATATTCATCTGCATTGAACTTCATTTACCACCTCTCAACCCAATTCTGCAGTTTACCCAAGTACCCCTGCAACCGACAACATTCTTCCACACTGTCCGCTAATCGAACCAACTTTAGTGTCATCTGCAAACTTACTAACTCATCCACCTATGCCTGCGTCCAAGTCATTTATAAAAATGACAAAACAAATCCTTGTGGCACACCACGAGTAATCGGATGCCAGGCTGAATATTTTCCATCAACCACCATTCGTTGCCTTCTTTCAGAAACCCAGTTTCTAATCCAAACTGCTAAAACATCCTCAATCCCATGCCTCCGCATCTCCAATAGCCTACCATGTGGAACCTTATCAAAGACTTTACTGAAGTCCATGTACACCACATCAACTGCCCTACCCTCATCCACATACTCGATCATCACTTACACTACAGACGGTATCCTTGCATCTTCTTCCAAGCTGGTATATCATATTCTCTGATGACACTTCTGCGAAATGCCCTTGCACATTTTTACTACATTAAATATTCCATATAAATGCAAACATTCTTTGTTTTCTCCAAAGAGTTACAGAATTTCTAATTCATGCCTTTCAAGGCAAAATTATCTGTGCCTTTCAAGGCAAAATTGTGTCTTCGGATGCAACCATATACAATGAAACATTATAAAACAAAGATCTGCAGATGCTGGAAATCTGAAACAAAAATTCTTCATCAGATATAATGAGTGCCACCAGTAAAGGTTGCTTGCACTTTGTGCTTATCCCAATTCCCTGCAGAAGGTGGTACACAGCCACCATCAGAATTGAGGATATGATTTTAAGGAACTCTATGGTTTCTTTGCCAGAAATGCACACTCAGTCCCTTGTTGCTAATAGCATATAAATCTGCAATATAGGTGATAATGAATTCTCAACAGGGACATGAATATACTAGGCAACTACTTTCACCAGAAATTGTCATGAAGCAAAGCACAAAATTATCATTAAAAGTATTATGCACCAAGTAAGTCTGCTCACCTTGACCCTAATAGCAACTGGTTTTCAGGACTTATAAAGCCTGGACAGCTGATCCCATAAAATTTCATCACACAAATTCATTTACCAATTTGCTTCAAACTTCATTGTTAGCAGCAAGGCAGACAGAAAAGCTCATCCAAATTGGAGGAAATGAGTAAAACATTGACAAAATAATTTTTAAAGGATTGAAGAGAAATAGGTGAGGGGTACTTCCTCACAACAGAAGTCCCAAGTTCAGGATGGCCTCAAACCGGGAACATGACTCATTTGGCTAAATGCTGCTTGCAAGGAAGCAGAATTGTTGAGAAAAGGAACACAGGATCCCGAGTCCAGTCAATTCTGTCATTCAAGGAGTTCTTGGCTAACCTACAAGTTGATACATCTATCTGTATTCGTTTACTGAACTCAAATCAATCTAGTTGGATCTTGAAAGCTCTAATTGACTCAGTTTCAAAAGGTTTTGGCAGAAAAGTATGCCAGATACTATTAACCTTAGTATAGAAAAACTGCTTTACTTCCTAAAGCTGGACAAAGTTATGATCTGTTCTTGACTGAGACTGATCACAAACCCTGGAAGCAACCATAACTGCAGGATCAGAAACAACTTGGGCTGAGGAAGTTGCCAAGGTGATAAAAGATGAATTGCTGACAGTTTCACAAATATTAAACTACTTGTACAAAACTTCCTGTCCACAGAGAGCTCACTTCCTCGTCTTTTTCACTACCCGTCAGGAGAAATGTTGAGCGGAACTGACTTCATGTGGAAAAACATATTTTTCCCAAACAAGCAGTGAGACCAGTATTCTAAAGTGGCAAAGTTTACTCATGGTGAAAGCATTGTGCTTCTCAAGGGAAACTATGTCTGCAAAATGCTCACCTTAAGCTTTGATCCATGGGCTATCAGCGATGACCCATCAGCTCTGGGTGGGATGTACAGCTCCCATTTCCCAAATGGCAACATCTTGTAACAATGTGAAGAAGAGTTCCAGCCATCTGAAAGAAATGTACTGTGTTACTATAATATCACACTACATGGAATATGCATAAGGTTATCAAAAGACTTATTAATTGTTCAAAACTCTCAATGCAAGTAATGCCATGCAGAAGTAAAGATAACAGTTGGAATAAAGCAGAGATTCAGGGATGCCATGATTCATTTTTTAAAGACTCTTAAGACATCATCTGTGGTTCAGTGGGTACCATCATGTTCAAAATGTGTTCTCCTCCAGACGATTGAGCTTGCTGTTAGTACACCGTCTGTCACAATTCCTATAACAGTGACAACATGTCCAAGAGGACTGAATTCACCATGAGGTGCTTTGGGACTTGCTGAGATGGTGGAAACCACGACAGAAACTTAAGATCTTTCTTTTATTTCTTGAAAGGAGGAATGAAAAAGAGCAATTGCAAAAATGAAACAAGAGAGATCAGACAGAATAGACAGATAAAGGGCCTGACAACCACTTTAAGAGGCTTTTGCTGCAGTTAGCACTAAAATTAATATACATCAGAACAAAACGTTGTCAATGTTGGAATTCGAAGAGCATACATAGCAATTTTATAATCAGTTACTTTACTACAGACTGTGTACTGTTCTCTTAGCCCATGCTCCAAGATCATCTTTAAATGAGGTAAATTTCTCAATGTTCTAAAACAATTCAGGAAACAATTATTAGTGGCAGATGTCTATTAATATAACGGTAACTTTAAACAGCATAGTTGATAATGTACTCAAACAGGGAAAATTTGCAGAGCTGTAAGCACAGCACAAAAGTAAGTGAGGGCAATTGCAAAGCTTTATCATTGAACAGTACACACAGGATGGACAGAGTTTCTTTTCTGCTGCAAGATGCCACAATTATTTTGAAGAACATGTTTTTCCTTCATAAAACAGAGAAGATAGAAGAAAGTGTAGGCGATTCGAGTCCTCGAGCCTGCTCTGTCACTCAACATGATTATGGCTGGCTGATTAGTGAGCACAATACCTAATCCCTCAATCTCTTTAGCCACAAGAGCTGTATTTACCTACTTTAAATTACATGAACATTTGGCCTCAACCACTTTCTGTGGTAAGGAATTCCACAGATTCACCACTAGTTGGATGAAGAAATTTCTCATCTCAAACCTAAAAGGAAATCCCTTCTCCTCAAACCATGATTCCTGGTTCTGGACTCCACCATTTTCAGGAACATCCTTCCTGCAACCTGTCTAGCCCTGTTATAGCTGAAAATGTGTTGCTGGAACAGCGCAGCAGGTCAGGCAGCATCCAGGGAACAGGAGAATTGACATTTCAGGCATGAGCCCTTCTTAGCCCTGTTATAGAGTCAATAGAGTCATAGAGATGTACAGCATGGAAACAGAACCTTGGGTCCAACCCGTCCATGCCGACCAGATATCCCAACCAGTCCCACCAGCCAGCACACACCCATATTCCTCCAAACCCTTCCTATTCATATACCCATCCAAATGCCTCTTAAATGTTGCAATTGTACCAGCCTCCACCACTTCCTCTGGCAGCTCATTCCATACACGTACCACATTCTGCGAGAAAAAGTTGCCCCATAGGTCCCTTTTATATCTTTCCCCTCCCACCCTAAACCTATGCCCTCTTGTTCTGGACTGCCCGACCTCAGGGAAAACACTGTCTATTTCTCCTATCCATGCTCCTCATAATTTTGTAAACCTCTATAAGGTCACCCCTCAGCCTCCGATGCTCC
>NC_057721.1:82469267-82489735 GCF_004010195.1 Chiloscyllium plagiosum
GATTTCCCCTCCCCCCAACCACAACACCCCCTCCCACTTTTCCTAAACTCCATTGAATACAATCTTAATCAACTCAATCTCTCCTCATACATCAGCCTTGCCATCTCAGGAATCAATTTGCTGCACTACCTCTATAACAAGAGCATCCTTTCTCAGATAAGGAGACCAAAATACCTCTATTGCTTCAGGAGGCTAAGGAAATTCAGCATTTCCATCAAGACTCTTACAGATTTTTATAGACGACTAGAGAAAGCATCCTGATTGAATGCATCACAAGTGTGGTACAGCAACCACTCTTCCCAAGATTGCATGAAGCTACAGAGTTTTGAATACAGCCTAATCCATCACACAAACCAGCAGCCTCCCATCCATTGACCTCATCTACACTTTCCCTGTATTGGGAAAGCAACCAACATAATGAATCTATTCATCATTTAGAACAAATATTCAAGACCTCACCTACAACGGTCATACTCTCTTCCAGCGTTTTTCCTTGGCCAGAAGATATAAAAGTTTGAATGCATGTATGCATAAATTTGAGAATAGCTTCGTGACCACTGTTATCAGACTTTTGAATGGACCTCTTAAAAGTTAATGTTGATTTCTCTCTGCACCTTCTCAACAGCTGTTATATATCCTGCACTGTTCTGTTACCATTATTCACTTGTATTGTACAATCTGCTCTAAAGCACGTAGGGTAACACTTTTCACTGAACCTTGGAACATGTGACAATAACAAATCAAATCAAACTCTAATCAATTTCCATTGTACATTGATCAGGTGTCTTGATGGAGTTTAGCATTTTCCCACAGCATGAACCGATATTATTCTAAACCTAAAGCCTCTACCCTGCCTCTGAACATTATGGTTCCAATTTATTTTTAACTATTACTGACTGAAAATGTAACTTTAACAAACTAAAACTTAATACTCCCTTCAGAACAGTTTGAACCTGCCATGCTACCTTCAAAATAATTACCTACGTGAATGCCGAGGTATCAGTGTACCTGTAGTGCACATAAAACTGTACATTTTTGTTCATATTGCAGCACATTCTTCGTTGAAAAAAGGGTGATATTTTATGTTACAGTCTGAATATCTGACATTTTGTTGTGTTCCCTTGGAGTAAATCCTCTATTTACTAACCTCATGGTTTCTACCAAAAAATCAAACTGTGAAATCTGACCCAAGTCAAACTCATTTTTATGTCAAAAAGAGAAACTACTAGGGCATATTACTAGATACTCCCTTCCAGAATGAAAAACAAGCATTCACCTCTACTTTCTGCTGTCTCTTCTTGGTTAAGATCAATTCCATAACTTCTTTAAACTCATGGATTCAATTTTATCAACAGGTTTATTTTTCAACCAATCTACTGTACTTACTGTACTTTTTCAAACAACCTCTGCATACATAATCACACTGTCTCAACAACCCACTCGATTATCTCAGAGAAAAATGAACCAGCAAAATTCAAATAAGAATATAGCGTTCTAAAGTTAGGTTTTCTGGAAGATTCTGGAATAAAGGGAGCTGAAAAAAGCTGAAAGATTTGGAAAGAGAAACCCAAATAATGCAGCCAATGATGTTGTCAGAGAACATGTGCATGAGAGAAAACATGAGTACAATACTAGAGTTAAAGGAAGGTAATTATAGGGCTGGAGGTAGAGAGATATAGAAAGACACAAAGGTTGTAGAGTGTTTTAAGCACAAGGTGGAAGATCCTAAATTTCAGACATGGTGGGCTTGAAGCCACAGTAGGTTAGTGATGAAAAGACTTTGAGTGG
The DNA here is from genome assembly GCF_004010195.1 of Chiloscyllium plagiosum. NCBI lineage: Eukaryota > Metazoa > Chordata > Chondrichthyes > Orectolobiformes > Hemiscylliidae > Chiloscyllium > Chiloscyllium plagiosum. Next base: position 82,471,056 of record NC_057721.1, read on the forward strand.
AATTGGATAAAGGAAGCAACATTTTGGGTGAAATGAAGTTTTCTAAGAGTGAAGAATGAGACACTGGCCAGGGGATTATTGGATAAAGTGAGATCAGAGGGGTAATGGCACGGAGGAGTGTTTCAAGGGCTGATGGCTGAACATAAAAGGTTATGCTATTGGTGAGGCCACTAGAATAGTGTGCATTTTTGGTCTCTTTATTTCAAGGAGAAAACGAAATGTATTGAAGGATGCTTGATACTAAGAATGAGTGGGTTGCCTGATTAGGGTAGGTTACAGGGGCTGGGCTAGATTTCACTGGGTTTTAAAAGAATGTAGGTTAATTTGAAATGCATGAGATCCTGAATGATCTCGATAAGTTGGACAAGAAAGTGAGGCTTTCTTCTTGTATGACTGTTCAAAAGCAAGGAGCACTGTTTAAAATTATGCATTGCCCTGCTGCACACAGAGCAGATTTTATTCGCTCGGCGATTGAAACACTTTGCAATACTCTGCCCCAGAAGGTGATGAATGCGTAGTCAGTGAATGTCTAAGGCAGAGGGAGATTGGTTTCATGCCTGACAAGAATCTAAGGTTCACAGTTACACTGGAATGAGCAATCTGAAACTAAAACACATCATCAGGATCTTATTCAATGGCACAGCGTGTTTCAGAGGCAAATGGTCCACTTCAGCTTCTATTTTGTATTTTTGTATATAGGTGGGCACTATTACTAAATTGAAAGTAGGCTCTCTTAATGATCAAGAGGATCAAAGGCAAATATTCAGGCTGGAGTTGAACAAGACATTTTAATCATGAACAGTCTGAAAAAGCAGTTGAGCAGTGGGTAAAATAATTTGCATGTGCAAACCAGGGACAGCACATGAAGGCTTTTGCTTTTAATCAGGGGACATGGGCTTCACTGGCTGCTCCAGATATATTGCTTATCCATAGTTGCCCTGAAGAAGGTGGGAGTGATTTGCCTTTCTGAAAAATCGCAGTCCATTTGGTGGCTTCACTCACAATTAGGGAGAGTGTTCCATGATTCTGACCCAGTAACATTGAAGGATTGGTGATATATTTCCAAATTAGGGTGATGTGTGGATTGGAGGGGAACTTGCAAGTTTTGGTGCTCCCATGTACCTGCTTGCCCTTGTCCTTGTAGCATACCTAGATAAAATATATACATATAGCTGCAGATTGAGCAAGTGCTGTCTGAGCAGCTTTGGTGAATTTCTGCAGTGTATCTTGGAGATGTAACTGCTTTTGTGTCAGGAGGGAGTGACTGTTTGAGGATCTTTGAGCTTTTGTCTTCCTTGATCTAATATGAAGTTGAGAAACAGTAATTGGGATGGTAGTTTTAAACAGAGATAGATCCTTGGGGAACACAAGGATGATGGATGTTGCTGCTGTTGTGAACGGCAAGGTATTTTTCGGGAGATTCCAAACAGTTAGAAATGCAAGCATGAAATGACTACTACCAAAATGGACAGAAGGTGAAATTCAATGCAAAAATTGTGAAGGAATGCATTTTGAGAGAAGAATGGAGGGAGGCAATATGAACCAAACAGTGAAATTTTACCATGTACAGGAACAGAGAAACCGATCGAAATAAATTGTTGCAAGTCACCCGAGAAGGTTAATAATCAATGCATTTGGAATTTTTGGCTTTATTTGTACAGGAAGACAGAACAAATACAAGGAAATTACATGAAGCATTTATAAACTACTGATCCAAATCTCAGCTGAAATAGTGTGTTCAGTTGTGCCACTGCACTTTAGTGGATGACAAGCCTTGTTGAGGGGTTAAAGAAGGTTCACGGTAATGGTACCATGAGTAAGAGACTTCACTTATGGAAACAGTCTGAAGAACTGCATTTCTTTCGCTACCATGCAGAAGGCTGAGACATTTTGAAGGACATGTTCAAAACCATGAATGGCTCTAAGAGAGGAAATAAAGAAAAGCTGTTTCAAATGGCAGAAGAGTCAATGACCACAGGATACAGTGTTAACAGGCAAAATGGCCAGAGGTGAAGTGAGAAAATATTTTCTTTCAAATGGTGATATGAGATGCAAGTGAGATGGAAACACATTCAATTCTAATATTCAAGAAAGAAGGTAATACATATTGAAGCAAATAAAGTGGCAAACCTACAGAGAAAGAGAAGAATGGAATCTATTTGATAGCTCTTTCAAATGAACTATGAGGAGTATCATTTATATTTTTCATATCTTACATCATTCTATAATTCTAGGAGGTCTTGGAGGAGAATGGTGCCATTTGTAAATTTGGTTAAGGACGTTCGAGGGAGAATGACAGCAGAAACTGGATTGAGTTTGTGTATAGTCAGCCACTTCCTCTGAGCATAAAGAAAGCTAAAATGAACACAACATTCAAGTTTGTTATAGATTTTCAAATAACTTGCTGCGATCAACTCTATGAACATATACCAAAGAAATATATAGGGAATAAAAATCAAATTCTACCATTCTATTCCCCTGTGTTAAGTACGATATTTTAGCAAACTGAATTGTCAGTCTCCAATATTGGTCTTTTCTAGAAATTATACTTCACTAGCACTGCAACCCAAGAGTTGGAAATAAAACGGACAGGGAGAAGCACATTTTGAGCGTAATGTTGACATGGATTAGCTGAGCTGAATGGCCTGTTCTACTCATTTTATATTTTTTCGAGGCATGCCACACTAAATCTATTGTACACTATTAGAAATGTAACAACCTTTACACATTCAAAGACTGGCTCTGAATACGAAAAGTACGCTTTCATCTTTGAAAGGAGACTTCAATCCAACAATGCCATGGATCATCACAATCAACTCAACCTCTGACCTGCTTTTAAGACTATCCCGGCTCTCAAAACTACACCAACAATAATTTAAGTATCAACAGTGCCTTTCGAAAACGTAGGCGATTGCGCAGGCAGAAAATATTTCCAAACTGAAGATGGATTCAGAAGAAAAAAAACTTATCAGTCTTGAACAAAACTAAAAAGCTACTTGCACCAAAATCAATACGAACAAGCCTTGTATTGAGCAAATCAGTGTTTTGCAGGGAACACTGTAGCCATATCTCCAAAGACACATACATGATACTTTAGGCACTCGCAACAAAGGTTATTTTTTCCAAACCTTGCAATCATCACATTAAGGTTATGACAGATGACCTTCTTTGATGGGTAGGTTGGGTAATTATCTACATGGGATTTAATGAGGCTGGTTAGCAACTAAATTCAGTCTCTCTCTCCAAAGTCAACTTCCTATTGACATGTTGACATGAGGAATTTTTGGATTAGTGGTGCTGGAAGAGCACAGCAATTCAGGCAGCATCCGAGGAGCAGTAAAATCGACGTTTCGGGCAAAGGCCCTTCATCAGGAATGAGGAATTTTTGGTAGAGTTGGGGCACGAGGTTTGAGAAATGTGGGAGAGAAATAACCAAGGCTAACCATTGAACCAATCATACTTGTGGTGAGTCTTTAACAGAGCTGACTATTTTTACCTCTTTCTTTGTGTCTGGTTAAAAACAAAAGCTCCAATTCCTTTGCAAGCTTTGTCACTGATAGGCTTTTGCATTAAATTACGGGTCTAATTTACAGCAATATCCAACACCAGATAACCTGATGATATTCATTATATGATCTTATATGATGTGATCATTTTTCTATAGAGCTAGACTAGCTGTCACACAAAACTAGAAGTCGGCTAACAGGAAGCAGTCAACGCACATCAGAGGAGCTAGCTCTCAATGAAAGCAAGTGCTGTGCGCACTTCTGCAACAATCAGTGTTGAGTCTGATATTTACAGAAACAGAAACACACACACACAGACTCAAATGTGAAACGGCCAACTGCAGATGAATTAAATCTATTGATAATCTGATTCATAAAGTACACAATAAGCCAGGGAGAACAAATGCAAAAGAAATTCAAAGACTCAGTAGGGAGAATGGCCTGCCTGCTGCATTCTTCGAAGAGCTTATGCACAGTTTGGGACCAATTCAGACTAGACCATGACAGTGGCCGATCTGCATTGTAAATCCATCAACCAGCTTTGGATTACATATCCTATTATAGACTTTAGCAAAAAATGACCAAGCGTAAGCTCAAAATTATTCAATACTCCTGAATGGTCTAGCTCTGATGTTAAAGCTATGTCACTTTTGTTCGAGACTTTCCTACCAGAAAAATAAAGTTCTGCACAGCTGCAGTGAAACTATCATTTCAAAACATTCTGTAGAGAACAAGGTAGGACTGATAAATTTAAGTGTATTTACTTCAGCGCAAGAGGCCTAACAAGGAAGGCAGATGAACTCAGAGCATGGTTAGGAACATGGGACTGGGATATCATAGCAATTACAGAAACATGGCTCAGGGATAGGCAGGACTGGCAGCTTAATATTCCAGGATACAAATGCTACAGGAAGGACAGAAAGGGAGGCAAGAGAGGAGGGGGAGTGGTGTTTTGATAAGGGATAACATTATAGCTGTACTTAGGGAAGATATTCCTGGTAATACAGGGAAGTTATTTGGGTGGAACTGAGAAATAAGAAAGGGATGATAACCTTATTGGGATTGGACTACAGGCCCCCCAATAGTCAGAGGGAAATTGAGAAACAAACTTGTAACAAGTTATCTATAAGAATAATAGGGTGGTTATTGTAAGGGATTTTAACTTTCCAAACGTAGACAGAGACTGCCATAGTGTTAAGGGTTTAGATAGAGAGGAATTTGTTAAGAGTGTACAAGAAAATATTCTGAGCCAGTATGTGGATGTACCTACTAGAGAAGGTGCAAAACTTGACCTACTCTTGGGAAATAATGCAGGGCAGATGACTGAGGGGTCAGTGGGGGAGCACTTTGGGGCCAACGACCGTCATTCTATTAGTTTTAAAATAGTGATGGAAAAGGATAGACCAGGTCTAACAGTTGAAGTTCTAAATTGGAGAAAGGCTAACTTTAACGGTATTAGGCAAGAACTTTCAAAAGCTGATTGGGGACAGATGTTCGCAGGTAAAGGGACGGCTGGAAAATGGAAAGCCTTCAGAAATTAGATACTGAGAAAGCAGAGAAAGTATATTCCTGTTAGGGTGAAAGGAATGACTGGTAGGTATAGGGAATGCTGGATGACTAGAGAAATTGAGGGTTTGATTAAGAAAAAGAATGAAGCATATGTCAGGTATAGATGGGAGAGATCAAGTGAATCCTTAAAACAGTATAAAAGAAGTAGAAGTACACTTAAGAGGGAAATCAGGAGGACAAAAAGGGGATATGAGGAGAATCCAAAAGGTTTTTACAAATACGTTAAGGACAAAAGGGTATCTCGGGAGAGAATAGGGCCCCTCAAAGATCAAGTAAGGTGGCCTTTGTGTGGAGCCGCAGATGGGGGAGATGCTAAACGATTATTTTGCATCAGTGTTTACTGTGGAGAATGACATGGAAGATATAGAATGTGGAGAAATGGATGGTGACATCTTGAAAAATGTCCATATTACAAAGGAGGAAGTGCTGGATGTTTTGAAATGCATAAAAGGTGGATAAAGAGACCTTGGAGTGCAGGTTCATAGTTCCTTGAAAGTGGAGTCGCAGGTAGATAGGATAGTGAAGAAGGCATTTAGTATACTTTCCTTTATTGGTCAGAGTATTGAGTACAGGAGTTGCGGCTGTACAGGACATTGGTTAGGCCACTGTTGGAATATTGCGTGCAATTCTGGTCTCCTTCCTATCGGAAAGATGGTGTGAAACTTGAAAGGGTTCAGAAAAGATTTACAAGGATGTTCCCAGGGTTGGAGGATTTGAGCTACAGGGAGAGGCTGAACAGGCTGGGGCTGCTTTCCCTGGAGCGTCAGACGTGAAGGGGTGACCTTATAGAGGTTTACAAAATTATGAGGGGCATAGATAAGATAAATAGGCAAAGTCTTTTCCCTGAGATCTGGGAGTCCAGAACTAGAGGGCATAGGTTGAGGATGGGAGGGGAAAGATATAAAAGGGGCAACTTTTTCATGCAGAGGGTGGTACGTGTATGGAATGAGCTGCCAGATGATGTGGTGGAGGCTGGTACAATTGCAACATTTAAGAGGCATTTGGATGGGTATATGAATAGGAAGGGTTTGGAGGGATATGGGCCAGGTGCTGGCTGGTGGGACTAGATTGGGTTTGGATATCTGGTCGGCATGGACAGGTTGGACCGAAGGGTCTGTTTCCATGCTGTACATTTCTACAACTCAATGGCTCTATGACCTGATTAGGTGTACCGTAGATTGCTGGACCCCTTGCTGAGATATTTGTATCATCGGTGGTCACAGGTGAGGTGCCAGAAGACTGGAGATTGGCTAATGTGGTACCATTATTGAAGAAAGGTGGCAAGGACAAGCCAGGGAACTATAGACCAGTGAGCCTGACCTCGGAGGTGGGCAAGTTGTTGGAGGGAATCCTGAGGGACAGGATGTACATTTATTTGGAAAGGCAAGGACTGATTAGGGATAGTCAACATGGCTTTGTGCGTGGGAAATCATGTCTCACAGACTTGATTGACTTTTTTGAAAAAATAACAAAGAGGATTGATGAGGGCAGAGCAGTGGACGTGATTTATATGGACTTCAGTAAGGTGTTTTTCAAGATTCCCCCATGGGAGATTGATTAGCAAGGTTAGATCTCATGAAACACAGGGAAAACTAGCCATTTGGATACAGAATTGGCTCGAAGGTAGAAGACAGAAGGTGGTGGTGGAGTGTTTTTTTTCAGACTAGAGGCCTGTGACCAGTGGTCCAGTTCAGTGCTGGGTCCACTACTTTTCGTCGTTTATATAAAATTATTTGGATATGAAGTAGGTTTGACACCAAAATTGGAGGTGTAGTGGACAGCGAAGAAGGTTACCCTCAGATTACAATGGGATCTTGGTCAGATGGGTCAGTGGGCTGAGGACTGGCAGATGGAATTTAATTTAGATAAATGTGAGGTGGTGCATTTTGGGAAAGCAAATCACAGCATGACTTATACACTTAATGGTAAGGTTCTGGGGAGTGTTGCTGAACAAAACGTCCTTCAAATGCAGATTCATAGTTCCTTGAAAGCAGAGTTGCAACTCAATAGGATAGTGAAGGGAGCGCTTGGTATGCATTCCTTTATTGGTCAGAGTATTGAGTGTAGGGGTTGGGAGGTCACATTGTGGCTGTACAGGACATTGGTTAGGCCACTGTTGGAAATTGCATGCAATTCCGGTCTCCTTTCTATTGAATGTTGTGAAACTTGGAAGGGTTCAGAAAAGATTTACAAGGATGTTGCCAGGTTTGGAGGATTTGAGTTATAGGCAGGGGCTGAATAGGGTGGGACTATTTTCCCTGGAGCGTCGGAGGCTGAGGGGTGACTTTATAGAGGTTTATAAAATCATGAGGGGCATGGATAGGATAAATAGACAAGGTCTTTTCCCTAAGGTGTGGAAGTCCAGAACTAGAGGGCATAGGTTTAGGTTGAGAGGGGAAAGATATAAGAAGAACCTGAGGGGCAAATGTTTCACAAATGGGTGGTGTATGTATGGAATGAGCTGCTAGAGGAAGTGATGGAGGCTGGTACAATTGCAACATTTAAAAGGATGGAGATATGAACAGGAAGGGTTTCGAGGGATATGGGCCAAGTGCTGGCAAATGGGACTCGATTAGGTTGGGATAACTGGTCGGCGTGAACTAGTTGGACCGAAAGGTCTGTTTCAGTGCTGTAAACCTCTATGACTCTAATTAAGATTGAGATGAGTAGGAGTTATTGGGTCTCAGGGGATGGATAGTGAGCTGTAAACAGGAAAGAAGTGTAAGGATTGGCATGGGTGAATTACACAGGACAATGAGAACACACAAAACAGAGGATGGCAGCTGCCATCTGTAGACTAACAGGCACAAAGATGATCTTCCCCATCCCATTTAATTGGCGGATTTGTTGTAAATCATCTTTTTAAATCCATGATATTCCCTACATGTACAGTATTTTACCAACTGTCTACCTTATTTCCATACACTAGGCTGTTGCACATCTAATGCACATCAAAATTAAAAATCACGAACTTCAGCTCAGTGTTTATGAGTGAGGGTGATGTGGCCTAGATGCTTTGACAAAAAAGAACACAAGATCGTAATAAAAGAAACCTGTCCTCAGTTTTAGGTCTCCATCTGACAAGAGGTGAAAATTACAGATTAGGCAATCTTTGTAGAGTGTTGTTGGATCAGGGTCATAGAAAAAAATTCAACAATCTGTAAGGGAAGTCGATAAAACAGGGGGAGGTGTGGCATTGTTCATCATAGAAGGTATTATGGTGGCAGAAAGGATGTTTGAGAACCCGTCTACTGAGACAGTATGGGCTGAGGGTGGAAACAGGAAACGAGAGCTCAACTTTTTGTGAGTTTTCTATAGGCGTACGAAAAGTTCCAGAGATGTAGAGGAAAGGATAACAAGGATGATTTTGGATAGGAGCAAGACTAACAGGGTAGTTGTTATGGGGACTTTAACTTTCCAAATATTGACTGGAAATGCAATTGTTCAAGTACTTGAGATGAGTCTGTTTTTGTCCAATGTTTGCAGGAGGGTTTCTTGACACAGTATGCTGACAGCCAACAAGGGACAAGGCCACACTGGATTTAGTACTGGGTAATGAACCTGGCCAGGTGTTAGATTTGCAGGGATGTGAGCAATTTGATGATAGTGACCACAAGTTTATTTTTGCGATGAAAAAGGATAAGTATATAACACAGGGCAAGAGTTAGAGCTAGAGGAAAGGCAATTATGATGTGATTAGGCGATATTTAGGATACATAGGATGGGAAAGGAAACTAGAGGGGATGGGCACAATTGAAATCTGGAACTTATTCAGGGAACAGTTACTGGGTGTCCTTGATAAACATGTACCTGTCAGGCAGAGAGGAAGTTGTTGAGCGAGGGAGTTGTGGTTTACTAAGTTGAGTCTCCTGTCAAGAGGAAGGAGGCGGCTTATGTTAGGATGAGACATGAAGGCTCAGCTAGGGTGCTTGAGAGTTACAAGTTAGCCAGGAAAGACCGAAAGAGAGAGCTAACAAGAGCCAAGAGGGGACATGCGAAATCTTTGGCAGGTAGAATCAAGGAAAATCCTAAAGCTTTTTATAGGTATATTAGGAATAAAAGAATGATTACAGTAAGATTAGGGCCAGTCAAGGACAGTGGTGGGAAATTGTGCGTGGAGTCCAAGGAGATAGAGGCGGCGCTAAATGAATATTTTTCATCAGTCTTCACACAGGAAAAAGACAATGTTGTCCAGAAGAATACTGTGATACAGGCTACTAGACTTGATGGGATTGAGGTTCACAAGGAGGAGGTGTTAGCAATTCTGTAAAGTGTGAAAATAGATAGGTTCCCTGGGCTGGATGTGATTTATCTAGGATTCTCTGGCTTTGATCTTTATGCCTTCATTGTCTATAGCAATAGTGCCAGAAGACTGGAGGATAGCAAATGTTGTCACCTTGTTCAAGAAGGGGAGTAGAGACAATCCTGATAATTATGGATCAGTGAACCTTATTTCGGTTGTGGGTAAAGTGTTGGAAAGGGTTATAAAAGATAGGATTTATAATCATCTAGAGAGGAATAAATTTATTAAGGATAGTCAACACGGTTTTGTGAAGGTAGGTCATGCCTCATCAACCTTAGTGAGTTCTTTAAGAAGGTGACCAAACAGGTGGATGAAGGTAAAGCAGTTGATGTGGTGTATATTGATTTCAGTAAGGCTAAGGTTCCCCACAGTAGGCTCTTACACAAAATACGGAGGCAAGAGATTGAGGGTGATTTGGAGGTTTGGATCAGTTTTTGGCTCCCTGAAAGAAGACAGAGGGTGGTGGTTGATGGGCAATGTTCATCCTGGAGTTCAGTTACTAGTGGTGTATCGTAAGGATCTGTTATGGGGCCACTGCTGCTTGTCATTTTTATAAATGACCTAGATGCATGCATGGAAGGATGGGTTAGTAAATTTGCAAGTGACACTAAGGTTGTTGGAGCTGTGGATAGTGCTGAAGGGTGTTGCAAGTTGCAGAGGGACATAACATAAGCTCCAGAGCTGGGTTGCGAAGTGACAAATGGAGTTTAATGCGGAAAAATGTGAGATGATTCACTTTTGAAGGAGCAACAGGAATACAGAGCACTGGACTAATGGCAAGATTCTTGGTAGTGCAGATGAGCAGACAGATCTCGGTGTCCATGTACACAGATCCCTGAAAGTTATCACCCAGGTTGATAGGGTTGTTACAAAGGCATATAGTGTGTTAACGTTTATTGGTAAAGGGATTGAGTTTTGGAGCTATGAGATCATGCTGCAGCTGTACAAAACTCTAGTGCGGCCGCGCTTCAGTGTATTGTGTACAGTTCTGATCGTCGCATTATGGGAAGGATGTGGAAGCTTTGGAAAGGGTTCAGAGGAGATTTATTAGGATGTTGCCTTGTATGGAGAGAAGGGCTTTTGAGGAAAGGCCGAGGGACGTGAGGCCGAGGGACGTGAGGCCGAGGGACGTTCGAGAAAAGGAGGTTGAGGGGTGATTTAATAGGGACATACAAGATGTTCAGAGGATTAGATAGGGTGGACAGTGAGAGCCTTTTCCCTCGGAGGGTGATGGCTACCATGAGGGGACATAGCTTTAAACTGAGGGGTGATAGATATAGGACAGAAGCCAGAGGCAGTTTCTTTACTCAGAGAGTAGTAGGGGGGTGGAATGCCCTGCCTGCAACAGTGGTAGACTTGTCAACTTTCAGGGCATTTTAATGGTCGTCGGATAAATATATGGATGAAAATGGAATAGTGCAGGTTAGATGGGCTTCAAATTGGTTTCACGGGTTGGCGCAACATCGAGGGCCGAAGGGCCTGTATTGAGCTGTAATGTTCTATGTCTCCTAATTCAGAATTTCAAATGAAATCTGTACCACATATACTGCTTTTGTGAATATAAGGAGTTAGCACTTTCTATATAATTGAAACTGTGAAGAATCCATCTTTACACAAGAACTGCTGCATCACAGCTACATTAAAATTTGCTGGGTGATTCTTTACCTTCTTGGCCTGGCTTTATCAGGAGAAAAACTCTCTTGAACAACAACCAGAAAATCATAACCATGTCAAGCAGCTTGTTGGGGGTGGGAGATGGGGTTGTTCAGAGACCAAGAGAAGTGCGCAGAGGACGAAGTGAAAAAAAAATTACATTTGAATGACAAAAGAAATGGGAAACTCCAAAGCTAACATTCTGAACTTTTGGAACTCAAAACAGGATTGAAGTCTTGAGGTTACCAACTAGAAATGATTTTCTAGTTCAAGATAAGCCAAATGATTTTCCCAGATTGAACGACAGAAAATCAGACAGACTCCATATTTGGCCAAACTATTTTCCATCAAGTCAAGCAAAAAGTAATTCCCCTTCAGGCACAGGCTTTGGACTAAGCTGCAGTGAGTGAGCGAGCAGAATTTCCTGTGCAGTTTATCAAATGGCGAAACTAAATTTAAAACATCAAACAGACAGAGCACAGCAAAGGTAGTTTCGGAACTACAATAATGACCTTGTAAATTTTCCAAAGTCCCCATCGTTCATGAACAAACTGTTGTGCATACCACACAGTTTGTTTTAACTCTCATATTAGCAAAGAAACTGACAGTCAACTCTTAATAGTAATAAATAATAATATTTATTTAACACAATTTATATTATAACAAAATATGCTACAAACTAACAATTTACACAATAAATCTAATCAATTATCTTGTGCCTTAACTTCACTCTGGATGATCATGTCCCACCAAACTCTATCTTGGCCTCGATGCACATGGTGATGACTGTCTGATTGTCTTCTTCCCTTCACGTTGGAATGTCTCGAGTTACCGCCCGAGGATGGTGTTGCGACGATTCTTATACTTAGAAGTCTTCACGCCCTTTTGGAGAGTCTTCGATGTCCACCAACAGATCGATCAGAGCTCAATCACCCTGATCGATCAGACCCAATCAGGCGTTGACATGTTGATGACAAGGTGGTCCTTGGGCATCCGTTCCTGGAGGTGTTGAGAGCACTTAGGTCAGGTAGCCCTTTCCAAAACGTGTGTGAGGTGCCACTTCCGGCTGGTAAACAACTCTATGTTTCCGCTTGTCCTGGGGATGGCAGTCAGGTCAACTCCATTCAATTCTAATTCAAGTGAATATTGTATTGAATGCAGCTGCCAAGTCAATTGTATACGGTCTGTATGTCTGTAGCTGTAGCCTGCCTGAATTCTGTAGCTTGTTTATTTCAGAGTCTTTGAGCAGAGTCACTTTTGGCCAACACTTACCTCCATTTTCCAGTATGCCTCAGTCACTGTCCTTTTCTTCATAAGGACATTATTTTGAGCATCCCATCCGGCCATAAGACTATCCATGTGCAACCTTGAAAGTTAAAATACAGTGACGTCATTCTGCCATGAAGGCTCCTACATTCAGCTTCAGCAAATTGTAAGGAATTCGATCCTCCACCTTCAATAGAATACACTTCAATGGTCATCACCTCATGACTATAGCTCTGGAAATTATCCCCCATAGATGGGAAGAAAGGGCCACTGAGAAGGCTAACACTTCTCAGTCCTTCATAGCTGTGTCCTTTAGAAGGTAATGACAAGCTGCTTTTTTGAACTATAGTGCCCTATGTAGTTTAGATAAACAGTGCTATGGGAGTTCCACAACTTTGATAAAGTAAAAGTTAAGGAATGGTGGTACAGTTCCAAGTCAGGATGGTGTGCAGCTTGGACAGAAATCTGCAGGTGATGGCATCCCCATGCACTGATACTTCAGCTGATAACGGTCATGGGTTTGGAATGTGATGAAGCAGTTTTAGCAAGTTGCTACAAAGCACCTTGTAGGTGGTAAATATTGCTGCCACTGTTCACCAGTTTAAGATGGAGTCAAGGTTGATGGGGATAGAAATGATAACTATTCAAGCTTTGCCCTATCAATAGTGAGCCTCTTCAGTGTGAAAGGTGCATTTTTATCAGCTATTTGAGGAATGTCTGTCATACTCCTGACTTGTGCCTTCTTAATAATTAACAAGCTTTTGGGAGCAAGAAGGTGAGTTACTCACTTCTGAATTCCCAATCTCAGACCAGCTATTGTGGCTACAGCACAGGTCCAATTGAGCTTTTAGTCAATGGTAGCCCCGAGGATGTTAATTGTGTGGGATTCAGATGTGATAATGGCACTGAGAGAATTATCAGGGCTGGGGTGACTATTGTTCACAAATTATTTTTAAACCATTCAGACTTTTGTTACAGGCAAAGCTGGAAGAGTGTACATGGTGTATTTTCTTTTAAAATAAATCAATAGTTGCTTATTAAATACGTCTGATTGATGGATAAGGCAAATACAGAGAAAGTATATGATTGGTCCATATCAGAACATAGGTAACTTTAAAAAGTGCTGTACCGGTGGATTGTGGGACTAGAATAACAGTGTACTCCTCCTCCCCCATCTTAGTCATAACTTTAACTGGTCCAAACATCACACTGTTGATAAAAACTTTGTGAACCAAGTCTTCAAAAACTGTGAAAGCATAACAAAAAAAACTGTCAATGTTGATGTATTTTCTACACTTTAAAGAGTCATTCTGCAGAGCAAGCAGAAGACAGCAACAGAAAAATGCAGTGCTTCCCAAAGATTTGCCGCAGAGTTAATAACAGGAGCTAAATTGGATAATATAAATCTTCAACAGTAACTCTTTCCAATGTTCAGTTCTGAGAGCCATAATGTGAACAAAACTTTGTGGCTACAGTGGCAAATTTAAACATCCTTATGAAACAATTACTGGAGCGGATTACAACAAGCTTTGGGTTCATCAGTCAACTATAAGCCCTTTTTGTTTTAATGTCACTTTCAAATTAAGCATTTATTGCCTCTCTACAAATGCTTTTGAAAATGTAGTCAGCAGCTCTTGAACCACTGTAACCCATGTTAGACAGGCACAGCCACAATGTTGTAAGGAAGCAAGGACTTTGACCCAATGACAAAGGAACCGCAAACTAGTTCCAATGCAGGACAGCATGTAGTCTAAGGGAACTTGCAAGTGGTGAATGTTGTTTCCATGCATCCACTGGCCTTCGTATAGGTGGTAGTGGCCATGTGCTTGGAAAGTGCTATTGAATTAGCCTTTACACTGCATCTTGCAAATGATGTATATTGTAAACACAACAGTGATGACCAGCATGCCAATCAAGCATGCTGATTTGTCCTGGATGGTGTCAGGCTTTTTGAATGCTACTGAAGTTTCAATATCCAGGCAAATGAAGAGTACTCCATCACACTCCATGCTCTGAAGAGTCATAATGGACTCTAAACGCTGACTGTTTCTCGACACAGATAATGTCAGACCTGCTGAGTTTTTCCAGTAATTTCTGTTGCTCACTTCTTTCACTTTTAACCTATGCCTGGGAGAGTGTTTTCGGGATCTAGGAAGCAACTTACTCGCTGCAAAGTTCCTGATGTCAAGTGAATGGCATTGATTGTCAAAGAGAGCTAACCATTATCTGGTACCTGTGTGGCGTAAATGTTATTTTCAGTCCATGTTTGAATGTTGAACATCCACTGTTGCATGTGAAGACAAACTGTTTCAGTATCTGACAAATTACAAAGGATACATAATGATCATCCCCACTTCTGACTCGAGTTTGGACATTAATTGATTATTAACCTGGGGAACTCCCTAAGCAATGCTAAAGGCAGATGTTAGAAATTACTCTAACCAAAGGAGAGTGTTGTCCCCATTTACATTGGATTTGATATCACGAGGGTTCCTTGATGACTCACTTGGTCAAAATGCTGCCTCGAAATTAAGGACAGCTATTCCTACCTCAGCTATGGAATTCAGTTACTTAGTGCACGTTTGGTCAAAGACTACAATAAAATTCTGTACCCAAATAATCCTGGCAGAATACAAACTGAGGATCAATGAGCATATTATTGGTGATTTTGCGCCATTCTGTACCAATGTCAACAACATTAGTCATTCATTTTTTTTTGATCAGATGTTTATTTCCCCTAGCATTGTGCACAATCCCAGGACTTCCCAACATGCTTCTTCAAGGAGGATAGACTTTGAAGCATTGTTATTATTGTAGTGTAGGAAATACTGCAGTCAATCTGCATATAGCAAAATACCATGAACAGCAATGTGATAACAACCAAAGAATTTGGTTTTGAGCTGTTGGATGAATGATAAACATTGGCCAGGCCACCTTACTTTTCTTCAAACTACGGAGTCTTTCACATTCTCCTGCAGGAACAAATGGTGCTTTGGTCGAAAAGCACATCTAAAAGATTGCATTTCCAATAGTGCAGTACCTGTTCAGTACTGCACAATAAGTGTCAATTGGATTGTACAATCAAATTTCCAAAAAGGAACTTAAATGCTGTACATTCACTGAACTATGTTTGTCTCATCTTAAACACTCAGGAACTTTCCCAAATCAGACAAAATGTGGATTTTTCCTCTCTTATGGTCAATTCTTTCTCAAATACTCCTCCATGCGATGATTGTTTTTTTGCAATTCATAGGGTTTGGGCAAAATGGTCAGGCCATCATGTATTGCTCATCCATAGTTTCCATGAAGTAGCTTGTAACTCCAGAGGGCTGTGGAAGGGGAAGTGCACCTTGGTCAGAATGGATCAGGTCAGTTTACTAATGGCCTCAGTGAACCCGTTGGATTTTTACATAAGCCCAATAGCTTCATTCTGATTTTTAAATGATATCTTTTATTTAATTCCTAAAATTTTTTAACACTAAAATCAAATTCTTAAATTAACCTCCCTGGAATTTGAAATCTCTGACAGGCTGACTAGCCTAATCCTCTTGATAGTCTGGCAATAGAGCCACTAATATACTATACAAAAATAACTTTTATATCGGACTATGTGGCAATTATCTTGTCATTCCTTGGTATCCGAGAGTGTTCCATTTCTGAGAACACAAGTAAATTATTCAATTTCCAAGCGTAGAGCTTGTTTAAAAATTGGTTAAAAATAGCAGATACATGAGTTTTGCCATAGGCTTTGAAATTTGTTGTTACTTACTTTCTGGCGCAGATCAGCAAATTCAAAAATCGCGAATTTGTGAATACCGAGGATTTACGACACATATGAAATGCTCAATATTCAGACAGTTTTGGACATCATAGTCCAAGTTTACATTTTGATAAATACATTGCCTGATGGAACTAGAATATACAAAAAAAATTAACCCAATTTAATTTCTCCACAACACTGTCACAAAATATCATTACCGCGATAAAATTTCATATAAAGTATCACACAATCCAAGCAATTTATAAAGCAATGAAGCACGCAGGCTTCATTGGAATGGAAATGAATACAAAATAAAGTTTGCTTCTATGGAGAACAAATATTAAAAAGGGATTGACTGTACAATTTATATTCACTGTTTACATGGTCTGTATGAAGTATGAACATGAACATTTCATGAATATTAATGCTGTATAATTGCAGCACACGATGCAAAAAATGGAATTTTTTTTAACAAGCACTGTCTGCACTGGAGTTAATCGCGTAAACAAAGTTGCAGAGATAGCCAATTGAGGGCAAAAAAAAGGGAAACTGGCACTCAAACTCAAGTGCTGGCACCTTTTGTATCCAACAGAAAAATAACCAAAAAGCTCAGGAGAGTTTACCTCAGCACACAAGAAAGTATTTAACTCATCTTGGTAGATTTCCTGTCAGAGTGAGAAGCTACAGGTTCAAGCTCATAGTTTCATAATATCCTATGAGGAAGATAGTGCCAAATGTCAAAAGGATACAGTCAGAGATAGAATGGTAAAACGTCAGAGACGTGAAGAGATTCATTCTGATAGGAATGCAAAGAGGCAATATAATCACAACAATTCAAGAGGGGGTGCAGGATCAGAGAACCCAGCAGAGGTTAATGTACAAATTGTGGAAGAATGCAACAGAGTTCGAGCAAGCAGTTTACAGAGAACCAAGAGTGCTGGCTTTTATAAATGGAAGCAGAAAGTACAAAAGCAAGAGGATATGGTAAGGCAAAGTAAAACACTGGATTCTGGGTAGGGGGACAGCCCGGAGCGGGGAGCCCTGGCGGGGTCAGCCCGGAATGGGGAGCCTTGGCGGGGCTTGGTCCAGAGTGGGGAGCCCTGCTGGGAGACGGCCCAGAGCGGGGAGCCCTGGTGGAAGACGGCCTGGAGCAGGGAGCCCTGAGGGGAGACGGCCCAGAGCAGGGAGTCCTGGCGGGGGAACGGCCCAGATTGGGAGACAGCCCAGAGCGGTGAGCCATGGCAGGAGCTGTGAGCAACACCACCTGATTTGTGTATTTTGGGTAATTACTCAAATTTCCGAAACCAGGAGTCCCCTCTCAGACCCACAGTCTCACTACCTGGAACACCAACTTCCAGATTAGCCAAGGAACTACATCAAAGACTAAAACACTTAATAGAAGACACAGCCACGCCATTCACTCCACCCAAGAATTCCAGAACACCAAAAACACCAAGATAGAAGAGGATGAAATCATGGTCTCCTTTGGCAAAACAGCCCTGTTCACGCCAATCAACATCAACCTGGCAAAACAAGCTGTGACTACACATTCAGAAGAACCAAAGACACATCACCAAACACCACCAACTTCACCACCAAGGACAGTATCGTCAAGCCAGTGGACCTATGCCTTACGACACACTTCACCTTCAACAACAAAATCTCCAGACAAACCAATGGGATCTCTGATATCAGGGTTCTTAGCAGAGGCAGTATTGCAGAAACTTCAACAAACAGCTCTGCCAACCATTCAACCCAAACTTTTGATCCGCTACGTGGATGACACTTTGTCATCATGAGAGTGATAGAGTCATAGAGATGTACTGCATGGAAACAGACCCTTCGATCCAACTCATCCATGCCGACCAGAAATTGCAATCCAATCTGATCCCACCTGCCAGCACCCGGGCCATATCCCTCCAAACCCTTCCTATTCATATGCCCAACCAAATGCCTTTAAAATGTGATAATTGTACCAGCCTCCACCATTTCTTCTGGCAGCTTATTCCATACACGCATCACTCACTGTGTGAAAATGTTGCCCCTGAGGTCTAGAACATAGAACATAGAACATAGAACAATACAGCACAGAACAGGCCCTTCGGCCCACGATGTTGTGCCGAACATTTGTCCTAGCTTAAGCACCCATCCATGTACCTATCCAATTGCCGCTTAAAGGTCACCAATGATTCTGACTCTGCCACTCCCACAGGCAACGCATTCTGGGTAACCACTCTCTGGGTAAAGAACCCACCCCTGACATCTCCACTATACCTTCCACCCTTCACCTTAAATTTATGCCCCCTTGTAACACTCTGTTGTACCGGGGGGAAAAGTTGCTGATTGTCCACTCCATCTATTCCCGTGATCATCTTATAAACCTCTATCAAGTCACCCCTCATCCTTCTCCGTTCTAATGAGAATAGGCATAGCACGCTCAACCTATCCTTGTACGACCTATTCTCCATTCCAGGCACCATCCTGGAAAGAGATAGGTCTGCAGATGCTGGAGATCAAAGTTGAAACTTTATTGCTGGAACAGCACAGCAGGTCAGGCAGCATCCAGGGAACAGGAGATTCGACATTTCGGGCACAGGCCCTTCTTCAGGAATGAGCAGAGAGT
>NC_057721.1:82493111-82507394 GCF_004010195.1 Chiloscyllium plagiosum
CCTTCTTCACTAACCTATCTACCTGCGACTCCACATTCAAGGAGCTATGAACCTGCACTCCACGGTCTCTTTGTTCAGCAACACTCCCTCGGACCTTACCATTAAGTGTATAAGTCCTGCTAAGATATGCTTTTCCAAAATGCAGGACCTCACATTTATCTAAATAAAATTCCTCAGCCCACTGGCCAATCTGATCAAGATCCTCTTGTAATCCGTGGTCACCTTCTTCATTGTCCACTACACTTCCAATTTTTGTGTCATCTGCAAACGTACTAACTATACCACTTATGCTCACATCCAAATCATTTATATTAATGACAAAAAGCAGTGGACCCAGTATTGATCCATGTGGCACTCCACTGGTCACAGGCCTTCAGTCTGGAAAACAAACCTCCACCACCATCCTTTCTTCTACTTTTGAGCCAGTTCTGTATCCACATGGCTAGTTCTCCCTGTATTCCATGAGATCTAACCTTGCTAACCAGTCTCCCATGGAAAAGTTTGTTGAACGCCTTAGTGAGGTCCATATAGATCACATCTACCACTCTGCCCTCATTAACCCTCTTTGTTATTTCTTCAAAAAACTCAGTCAAGTTTGTGAGACATGATTTCCTATGCACAAAGCTATGTCGACTATCCCTGAATTAGAGGAAACCATCAAGACCATCAATAGTATCCTCACTGGCGTAAAATTCACAGAAGAGTGGGAAAACAACAACAAACTGCCATTCCTGGATTTCACAGTCGAGCGAATAGTCAATGAGGAACTTCAAATCAGCATCCACAGGAAAACAACACATACGAACCAAATCGAGTCATAGAGATGTACAGCATGGTTACAGACCCTTCGGTCCAATCCGTCCATGCCAACCAGATATCCCAAGCCAATCTAGTCCCACCTGCCAGCACCCGGCCCAGTTCCCTCCAAATCTTTCCTATTCATATACCCATCCAAATGCCTCTTAAATGTTGCAATTATACCAGCCTTCACCACTTCCTCTGGCAGCTCATTCCATACACATACCACCCTCTGCATGAAAAAATTGCCCCTTGGGTCTCTTTTATATCTTTCCCCTCTTCCCCTAAACCCTCTAGTTCTGGACTCCCCCACACCAGGGAAAAGACTATCCACACTATCCATGCCCATCATGATTTTGTAAACTTCTAAGGTCACCCCTCAGCCTCCGACGCTTCAGGGAAAACAGTCCCAGCCTCTCCCTGTGGCTCAAATCCTCCAACCCTGGTAACAACCTTGTAAATCTTTTCTGAACCCTTTCAAGTTTCACAACATCTTTCTGATAAGAAGGAGACCAGAATTGCACGCATATAAGTCCTGCTAAGATTTGCTTTCCAAAACTGCAGCACCTCGCATTTATCTGAATTAACCTCCACCTGCCACTTCTCAGCCCATTGGCCCATCTGGTCAAGATCCTGTTGTAATCTGAGGTAACCTTCTTTGCTGTCCACTGCACATCCAATTTGGTGTCATCTACAAACTTACTAACTGTACCTCTTATGCTCGCATCCAAATCATTTATGTAAATGACAAAAAGTAGAGGACCCAGCACCGATCCTTGTGACACTCCATTGGTCACAAGCCTCCAGTCTGAGAAACAACTCTCCACCACCACCCTCTGTCTTTGTGCCAGTTCTGAAACCAAATGGCTAGTTCTCCCTGTATTTTGTGAGATCTAACCTGCTAACCAGTCTCCCATGGAAAACCTTGTCAAACACCTTACTGAAGTCCATATAGATCACATCTACTGCTCTGCCCTCATCAATCTTCTTTGTTACTTCGTCAAAAAACTTAATCAAGTTTGTGAGACATGATTTTCCACACGCAAAGCCATGTTGACTATCCCTAATCAGTCTTTGCCTTTCCAAATACATGTACATCCTGTCCCTCAGGATTCCCTCCAACAACTTGCCCACCACCGACATCAGGCTCGCTGGTCTATCTTCACTATCTCCCTGGGTCCCCCCACCATCTTACTAGATTAAATCCTCCCGAACAGCTCTAGCAAATTTCCCTGCCAGTATATTAGTCCCCTTCCACTTTTGGGGCAATCAGTCCTTCTTGTACAGGTCACTCCTACCCCAAAAGAGATTCCAATGATCCAAAAATGTGAATCCTTCTCCCATACTCCTCAGCCATGCATGCATCTACTGTATCCTCCAATTCCTGCCCTCACTAGCTCGTAGCACTGGGAGTAATCCAGATATCCTTGAGGACCTCCTTTTTACATTTCTGCCTAACTCTCTGTAATCTCCCTTTAATATCTCAACCTTTTCCCTTCCTATGTCGTTGGTTCCAATGTGGACAATGACCTCGTGCTGGCCGCCTCCCCCGTAAGAACAGTCTGCACCCTCTCCGAGACATCCTTGATCCTGGCACCAGGGAAGCAACACACCATTCTGCATTTTCGCTGCTGGCCACAGAAACATGTGTCTGTACCTTGGACTACAGAATCCCCTAACACAATTGACCTCTTGGAAGCCAACGTACCCATCGTTGCATGAGAGCAAATGTCAGTACCAGAAACTTGGCTGTTTGAGCTACGTTCCCCTGAGAACCCATCACTCCCTTCATTTTCCAAAACAGCATACCTGTTTGAAATGGGTATATCCACAAAAGACTCCTGCACGAGCTGCCTCTTACCTTTCCTGAAGTTAACCCATCTATGTGACTGTATCTGAGACTTTTCCCCCTTCCTATAACTGCCATCCATCACATACTGTTGCTGTTGCAAATTCCTCATTGCTTCTAACCGTCTCTCCAACCAATCCATTCGATCTGACAAGATTCGTAGCCAACGGCATTTATGGCAGATATAATCCGCAGTAACCCTTAAACTCTCTTTAAACTCCCACATTTGACAAGAAGTACATATCACTGCAAAGGCCATTTTTGCTCCTTCACAATCTACAGACCCAGAAAATAACATCGTCTTATTCTCTACAAACACTGCCCCAGGTTAAATTAATAGCTATGGCTTATATTTTAAGTGTAATCAAGAGACTTATCTCCAAAAACATATAGGAGGAGAAAGTGAGGTCTGCAGATGCTGGAGATCAGAGCTGGAAATGTGTTGCTGGAAAAGCGCAGCAGGTCAGGCAGCATCCAAGGAACAGGAGAATCGACGTTTCGGGCATAAGCCCTTCTTCAGGAATTCCTGAAGAAGGGCTTATGCCCGAAACGTCGATTCTCCTGTTCCCTGGATGCTGCCTGACCTGCTGCGCTTTTCCAGCAACACATTTCCAGCTCCAAAAACATATAATCAAGAAAGAATCCACTGTACTCACTAATACAGCCTTTCTCTTGGACAGACTTAAAACAACAGTTAACTTATCTGTCTCTGTGTTGTGTACTTCGCCCAAACAGGTTCCTCCAAGATTATTTGTGAAATTCACTATTCGTAAATTTTCCCAGATGCACTCTGATGTCCGATGACAAGTAGTACATATCACTCTATTAAAGGCCATTTTTGCCCCTTCACAATTTACAGACCCAGAAAATAACACCGTCTTATTTCTCTACAAACACTGCTCCAGGTTAAATTTATAGCTATAGCTTATATTTTAAGTTTAATCAAGAGACATATCTCCAAAAACATATAATCAAGAAAGAACCCACTCCACTCACTACTACACATTCTTTGTCGGCCACACTTAAAACAACGATTAACTTAATATTGAACGACAGAAGCAATCATCCGAACATCCACAAACGAAGCTGCATTTGAACATTATTCCAATGAGCCACCACACACTGCAGCACAGAGGAACTATGAACAGCAGAGGAAAATTACCTATACGGCGTAATTAAAGCACAAGTACCCAATGAAAACAGTCAATTTCTCAGCAACAAACCCAAACACGCAGTTAAAACACACCCAGAAACCCTAGCCACTCTCCCCTACATCAAGGACATCTTGGAAATTACTGCCAGACTATAGACCTCTTGGCATCATGGTAGTTCACAAACACACCAAATCATTTAAACAGCAGCTAACAAACTTCAAAAGCACGATACAGACAACAAGCAAAACAACGTAATTTGTCAAATACAGTGCAAGGACTGTAACAAACACTACATTGGACCAATAGGTAGAAAACTAGCCACCAGGATACATGAACATCAACTAGCCACAAAGACATATGATTCACTATCACTAGTATCCTTACATACAGATAAGGAAGGACACCACTTCGACTGGGACAATATATCCATCCTAGGTCAAGCCAAACAGAGGCACTCACAAGAATTCCTAGAAGCATGACATTCCCACTGGACCTTTATCAATAAATGTATCAATTTGGTCCCTATCTACATCCCTCTGAGAAAAAGAACAGGCAATGACATCACCACAGGAAATGACATCACCAACCCAAGGAAACCTAAACACAAATAGAAAGTGGGACATAACACCAGCACTTCATCAGAGGCTCACTGATGATGTTACCTAGCATAGTGACGAAATGTCTGAAAATGAACCTTCCAGCTCAGCGAGCAAACATCCATCCAGAACCTCAACCTGAGCTACAAATCTTCTCAAAACTCACTCACATTTACAAGATCAGAGAGTTCCAGAACAGAGGACTTCAGCATACGGACTGATCGAGGCTATTCTCCTCAGAAAAAGAGAAGACTGAAAGATCTGATAGAGATGTCAGGATCATGACGGCCTAGGACAGATGGATGGGAAAGACCATTCTCCTTACTGGAAAAATCAAAATCAAAACGGCACAGATTTCAGGTAATTGGCAAAGGAATTAAAAATGTGACAAGAAAAAATATTTTGATCAATAAGTGATCATGATCTGGAATACATTGACAGATTTTTTTTTGGGGGGGGAAACAGACAGGCTTAATCATGGCTTTCAAAAGGGAGCTGGATGAGCACCAAATGGGGGGTAAATACTCAGCTGTGGAGAAAGCTCCATTGACTTTCCCAAGCAAAATGTTCTCAAACAGTTAGCATGGACTTGATGAACCAAATGATAACTTCTGCGCTGTATCAATTCTATAACTCACACAGCTCAGCCGTGTCCAAAGTTATTTGTTCAAGTCCCGAAGTTATTCTTGAACAGACAGTAACTAAGTTGAGATTGCACAGCTACAATTTATCTGAAGTGTAATTTGTCATTTGACCAGTTTTTAGTTTGTAAATTATACAATTGCAAAACCTCACCTTTTTATTGGATGCCATATAATCAAAGAGCTGTACAGCATGGAAACAGACCCTTTGGTTCAACACATCCAAGCCAACTAGATGTCCTAAATTAATTTAGTCCAAAATATCAGCATTTGGCCCATATTCCTCTAACCCCTTCCTATTTACATACTGATCCAGCTGCCTTTTAAATGCTGTAATTATACCAGCCTCCACCACTTGCTCTGGCAGCTCATTCCATACACATATCGCCCTGTGTGAAAAGAATTATCCCTTAGGTCCCTTTTAAATCTTTACCCTTTCACTTTAAACCTATGCCCGTTAGTTCTGGACTCCCCAACTCTGGGGAAAAGACCTTATCTATTTATCCTATCCATGCCCCTCATGATTTTATTAACCTCTATAAGGTCACCCCCTCAGCCTTTCATGTTCCAGAGAAAACAACCCCAGACTATTCAGTCTCTCCCTACAGATCAAACCCTACAACCCTGGCAACTGTTTTGTTTCCTTGTAAATCTCTCATATCTACAGGATGGGGATAGTTAAGCAAGTGAAAGATTAGTCATGTGGTACAATGGCAACATCCCTACCTCTGGAATAGTGGACCCTGATTCAAGTCCCACCAACTCCAGATATATGTGTCAAAACATCGTTGAACAGGCTAATTAGGAAAATATCTAAAAACTGCTTAGAAACGCACAGCCATTCAAGTTGACATAAGCCTAAAATTATCCTTCTGATCTTGCCATCTTAATCTTGATGACTGCATTTAGCGATATTGCTATTCCTGACCAGAATAGCAATGGTTGGTTATTTGGTTATGTATGGAGATCACACTACGATAGATGATTGATATTGATTCTTTGACTATTTTCTATTCATTATATTTTGGTGAATTAACCCTGCTTTTAGAAGAATATACGAAATGCGAGTAGATGTGAACCATACACCTTATTGAGTCTGCTCCCTTATTGAATATAACCATGGTTGATCTTGCTAAGACTCTACATTGGTTTCAGCTGCTGTTCATTGTAGAAATTCTGTTGAAAAAGACATTGCTTGCCATGAAGGACTCTCCTTGTCCCTACCCTCCCCTTCACTGTTTTGATCACACAGCACTGCCCTTTGATGTGAAGGGCAGTGTTTGTCACTGGCCACCCGGGTGTTTTCCTATCTTCCTGGTGGTGGAATTTGAATGGAGATTGGTGCACTTTGTGTCTTTCACACTGTCTCACACCTATACACACACACCATGGGTGCTGGGGAAAAAATAAGCACTACCGCACTTAGGTGGTAGTGTGGGGGTTAAATTAAAAAGAAAAAAAAAGAAAAAGACATTGTTTGCTGAACAAATAGATCAATTTGCACTAAATTCTGCTTCCAAATCACTGTCTAACACAAGTTTGTCAAAGCATATTTGTTTCTTTATTAAACAGAAATGCAGTAGACTGTTCACATTTCACTAAGATCTGGATTAGTGCAGAAATGAAACTAGACAAGTTCACTCGAGGTTCTAACTAGGACCTTTGGGCTTTTGTGGCAGTGTACCTCCACCCATGCGCCCAGGTTTTATAACATCTCTGACCAGGTTCATGAGAAAATATCTAATTGGAGTCCTCATATTCTGTCAAAGCCACTCAATGTCTTATTCTTTTTTCTGCAGTCCAGGCTCTTTTCACCGACAGTCAACCTGATGCGGAGACATATTTGTACCTTTCTTAGAATTCCCCAAAGTTCAACAGCAGCACTAATTCAATTGCATTGTTATGACAGCATCATCCTGATATTCAACATGTATAGAGTGAGATTTATACAGTGAGTTTTGAGAAGATTTGTAGCTCAGAGCTCATCCAAAACCTCAGAGTTATACAGTATAGAAACAGACCCTTTGGTCCAATCAGTCCAAGCTGACCATAATCCCAAATTTATCTAGTCCCACCTGCCAGCACTTGGCCCATATCCCCCCAAATATTTCTTATTCATGTACTTATCCAAATGTCTTTTAAATATTGAAACTGTCGCCGCATTCACCACTTCCTTTGGAAGTTCATCCCACACATGAACCAGTGTGTGTGAAAGAGTGTGTCTTTTTAAATCTTCTCTCAGCTTAAAAATATGCCCTTTAGTCTTGAAATACTCCATTCTAGGGAAAAGACACCTGTCATTCACCTAAATTGAAACCCCTCATGATTGCATAAACCTTTAAAAGGTCATTCCTCAACCTCCTATACTCCAGTGAAACAAGTCCCAACTTATCCAGGCTCTCCATATAACTCAACCCGTGGCTGCAGGGATGGTGCAGGAGGGAGGGTTTGGATTATTGGATAATTGGAGCTCTTTCTAGGAAAGGTGGGACCTCTGCAACAGGATGGTCTTCACGTGAACCAGAGGGCTACCAATATTGTGAGGAGAGGGAGGGGGAAATTTGCTAATGCTCTTCGGTGGGGTGGGGGAGAGGAGGTTAAACCTGATGCAGCAGGGGTATGGAAACCTCATCTGTTGTTCCTGTGTACAAGAAGTTGAGGGTAGTGAGGTCAGGAATAGGTTTACAAGGTTTCGAGAGAACACCAGCAATCAAGATGTTGGTTTGAAATGTGTCTCCTTCAATGCCAGGAGCATCCGGAATAAAGTGGGTGAACTTGCAGCATGGGTTGGTACCTGGGATTTCGATGTGGCCATTTCAGAGACATGGCTAGAGGAGGGACAGGAATGGTTGTTGCAGATTCCAGGATTTAGATGTTTCAGCAAGAACAGAGAAGATGGTAAAAGAGGCAGAGGTGTGGCATTGTTAGTCAAGGGTAGCATTACAGCAGCTGAGATAACATTTGAGGACCCCTCCAGTGAGGTAGTTCAGGCTGAGGTTAGAAGCAGGAAAGGAGAGGTCACCCTGTTGGGAGTTTTCTAGAGAAGAAAGTGAGGACTGCAGATGCTGGAGATCAGAGCTGAAAATGTGTTGCTGGAAAAGCGCAGGTCAGGCAGCATCCAAGGAGCAGGAGAATCGATGTTTCGGGCATGAGCCCTTCTTCAGGAAGTTTTCTATAGGCCTCCAAATTGTTCCAGGGACGTAGAGGAAATGATAGCAAAGATGGTCCTCAATTGGAGCGAGAGTGACAGGGTAGTTGTTATGGGGTCTTTAACTTCCCCAATATTGACTAGGAAATACTATAGTTCAAGTAGTTCAGATGAGTCAGTTTTTGTTCAATGTGTGCAGAAGGGCTTTCCAACACAGTATGTAGAAGGCCAACAAGGGGCAATGCCATGTTGGATTTGATACTGGGGAATAAACCCGGCCAGGAGATAGGTAAGCACTTTGGCGATAGTGACCATAATTTGGTTATGTTTACAATAGCAATAGGCAGGGATAGGTATATACTGCAGGGAAAGAGGTATAACTGGGGGAAAGGCAATTATGATGCGATTAGGCAAGATTTAGGATGCATAGGATGGGGAAGGAAACTGCAGAGGATGAACACTGTTGAAATGTGGAGCTTATTCAAGGAAAAGCTACTGCAGGTCCATGATACGTATGTACCTATTAGGCAGGGAGGCAGTTGTCGAGAGAGGGAGCCATGGTTTACTAAAGACGTTGAAGCTCTTGTCAAGAGGAAAAGGAAAGCTTATGCGAGGTTGAGGCGTGAAGACTCAGGGGGCTTGAGAGTTATAAGTTAGCCAGAAAAAATCTAAAGAGAGGGCTGAGAAGATCCAGGAGGGGACATGAGAAGTTGTTGGCAGATAGGATTAAGGAAAATCCTAAGGTTTTCTATAAGTATATGGGGAATAAAAGAATGATTTGGGCCAATCAAATATAGTAGTGGACTGATGTGTGTGGAATCTGAGGACAGACGGGAAGCACTTAATGAATATTCTTTGTCAGTATTCACATTGGAAAAGGGCAATGTTAGTGAGAATATGGAGATACAGGCTACAGGAGATACAGTTGGGATTGAGGTTGACAAAGAGGAGGTTTTAGCAATTTTGGAAGATCTGAAAATAGATAAGACCCCTGGGCCGGATGGGATTTATCCTTGGATTCTCTGGGAAACCAGGGAGGAGATTGCAGGGCCTTCGGCTTTGAACCTTATATCATTGTCGACAGGAGTAGTGCCAGAGAACTAGAGGATAGCAAATGTTGTTCCCTTGTTTAAGAAGGGGAATTGTGACAACCGTGGTAATTATCAGCCAGTGAGCCTTACTTCGGTTGTAGGTATGGTGTTGGAACAGGTTATAAGAGAATGGATTTATTATCATCTGGAATGGAATAATTCGATTAGGGATAGTCAACACAGTTTTGTGAAGGATAGCCCGTACCTAACTAACCTTATTGACTTCTTCAAGAAGGTGACAAAACAGGTGGATGAAGGTAAAGCGGTTGATGTGGTGTATCTGGGCTTCAGTAAGGCGTTTGATAAGGTTCCACATGGTAGGCTATTGCACAAAATACGGAATTTTGGGATTGAAGGTGATTTAGTGTTTGGATCAGAAATTGGCTTGCTGAAAGAAGACAGAGGGTGGTGGTTGATGGGAAATGTTCATCTTGGAGCTCAGTTCCAGTGGTGTGCCGCAAGGATCTGTTTTGGGGTCACTGCTGTTTGTCATTTTTATAAATGATCTAGATGTGGCCATGGAAGGATGAGTTAGTAAATTTGCAGATGACACTAAGGTAGGCAGAGTTGTGGATAGTGCCGAAGGATATTGTGGGTTACAGAGGGACATAGATAAGATGTAGAGCTGGGCTGAGAAGTGGAAATGGACGTTAATGCAGAAAAGTGTGAGGTAGTTCACTTCAGAAGAAATGACAGGATTGCAGAGTACTGGGCTAATGATAAAATTCTTGGCAGTGTAGATGAACAGAGGGATCTCGGTGTCCAGGTGCATAAATCCCTGAAAGTTGCCACCCAGGTTGATACAGTTGTTAAGGCGGCATATGGTGTGTTGGCGTTTATTGGTAGGGGGATTGAGTTTCAGAGTCACGAGGTCATACTTCAGCTGTACAAGTCACTGGTAAAACCGCACCTGGAATGCTGCATACAGTTCTGGTCACCGCATTATAGGTAGGATGTGGAAGATTTGGAAAGGGTTCAGAGGAGATTTACTGGGATGTTGCCTGTTATGGAAGGAAGGTCTTATGGAGGAAGGCGGAGGGAACTGAGGCTGTTTTCGTTGGAGAGAAGGAGGATATGATGGACAGTGAGAGCCTTTTTCCTCCGATGGTGAAGGCTAACATGAGAGGACATAGCTTTAAACTGCGGGTTGATAGATTTAGGGGTATCGGGATAGTTTCTTTACTCAGTAGTAGGGGCGTGGAATGGCCTGCCTACAACAGTAGTAGACTAGCCGATGTTAAGGGCTTTTAAATGGGCATTGGACATATATATGGATAATAATGGAATGGTGTTGGTTAGATGGGCATAAGATTAATTTCACAGGTCGGCACAACATCAAGGGCCGAAGGACCTGTACTGCGCTGTAATGTTCTATGTTCTATAACCCCTCTATTCCCAGCAACATCTTGGTAAAACTTTTCTGAACCCTCTCCAGCATAGTAATATTCTTCCTATAACAGGATGACCAGAACTGCACACAACACTGCAGACAAGGCCTCACTAACGTCTTGTATAATCTCATCATGACATCCTAACTCCTTTATTTAAAAATCTGAGCAATGAAGGCAAGCATGCTAAATGTCTTAATAACCTCAAGGTCTACACAACACACGTTTCAAAGAATTCCGTACCTGGACACAAAGGTGTCTCTGTCCTACAACACTATCCACGGCCCTGTTTTCAACTGTGTAAATCCTCCCCTTGTTTGTTTTCACAAAATGCAATACCTCACACTTGCCCAAATTAAACTCCATGTACCACTCCTCAGCCCATTGACCCAATTGATCAAGATCTCTTTGTAATCTTTGGTAACTTTCTTCACTGTCCACTATATCTCTAATTTTGTTATCATTCTTAAACTTACTAACCATGCCTCCAATGCTCATCCAAATCATTTATATAAATGACAAATAAAAGTGGACTCAGTAACGATCCCTGTGGAATATCTCTGGAAACAGCCTCCAGTCTGAAAAATAATCCTCCATCATCACTTTGTCTCCTGCCATTAAACCAATTTTGTTGCCAATTGGCAAGCTCACCCTGAATCCCATGTGACCTAACTTAACTAATTAGTCTACCATGTGAACCCTTGTCAAAGGCTTGAAACAATCCAAGGTGCCAACAATCCAATAGGTCAGCCACAGGTACCATCACTTGCACTTCATTACAATAGAATTTAATTAGATGCATCTCCTGCAGTAAAGTTGTCCACAGCATCCTGGATAGCATTTATTCCTTCAACCAACTAAAACAGAAATTAGTAACTATGTTTCCAATTTTAAAGCAATAACTATATTTCAAAGGTACTTCAATGACATAAAGTGCTTTGGGAGATCCTGATGTCATGAAAGATGCAAGCCACGCTCTCCTTTCTTCCTTGATTAAAAGCAAATACTGCCAATGCTAGAAATGTAGAAGAGTAAACAGGTCTTTTGGCCCACAAGTCTTCTGCGCTGACCATGATCCCATTCTAAAATAGCCCCAATTACCTGCACATGGTCTACATTTTTCAATTCCCTGCCTGTTCATGAATAAACCTAAATGGCTCTTAAAAGTTACTGTCATATTTGTTTCTATCATCTTCTCGACAGCACACTCCACGTACCGACACTCGTCTGTGTAAAAACCTTGCCTCACATAGTTCCTTTTAAAACTTCCCCCCTTTCACCTTAAACCTATGCCCCTATTATTCGATTTTCCACCCTGGGAAAAAGACTCTGACTATCCACCTAATCCATGCGCCTCATCATTCAGACCACACTTCAGCCTCTAATGCTCGAGCAAAAACATTTTAAGTTTGTCCACCCTCTCCCTATAGCTAATACACTCCAATTCAGGCCACATCCTGGTCAACCTCTTTCGTACCCTCTCCAAAGCCTTCAGATCTTTCCTGTAGTGTGGGTACCAGAATTGCACACAATTCTCCAAATGTGGTATTTTCTACTATCTGTCCCCTTGTTCCTTCTCTGCCTCTGTCGAAAGCATAAAACCAAACCTTTATTCGAGCACCTTTCAGTTCTAAAGTATTATACCAGACTCAAAACATTAACTGATTCTCTCTCCACACGTGGAGTTTCTTCACAGTTGTTTGTTTCTCTTTTTCTTCTCTACCTTTCACTGAGAAGTATACTGTGAAGATCTTCTGAAGTGATACTTGGAAAGAAAAGTATAGTTATGAAACAATTTTGGTCAATCTGCAAACTTCATCCCCATTCCTCCTGGATTTACTTCCAAATCATTCATATAAATGACAATAAGCTGTAAGATGTAGCACCAATCCTTGCGGCACCCACCGGTCATAGGCCTCCAGACTGAAAAACAGCCCTCCACCACCATCCTGTCTCCTAGCTTCCAGCCAATTTTGTATCCAACTGGCTAGCTCTTCCTGGATTCCATGTGGTCTAACTCTGCTATCCAGTCTACCATGAAGAATTTTATCAAATGCTTTGCCAAAGTCCATACAAACAACATCCACATAAACAACGTCCACCTCTCCACTTTCAACAACTTTCTTAGTTACTTCTTCAATAAACTCAATCAAGTTAGTAAGACTTGACTTCCTACAGACAAAGTCATGTTGACTATCCCTAACCAGTCATTGCCTTTCCAAATAAGCGTAAATCCTGTCCCTCAGAATCCTCTCCAACAACTTACCTACCAGTGATGTCATGCTCAACCATCTTTAGTTCCCTGGCTTTTCTTTATTACCTTTCTTAAATAATGGCATCACTTTAGTTTCCATCCAGTCAGCACTCTCAGAATCTGTAAGTGTAGAAATAGGCTATTCGGCCCATCAAGTCTGCACCAACACTCTGAACAGCCCCACCCAGACCCAGCACTCACCCATCTCTGCAACCCCCACATTTCCCATGGTTAATCCAACTAGCCTGCATATCCTTTGACAGCATGGGCAATTTAGCATAGCCAATCCACCTAACCTGTACATCTTTGGATTGTGGAAGGAAACCAAAGTAACCTGTGGAAACCCACACAGATATGGGGGGAATGTCACAGTCAACTAAGGCTCGAATCAAATCGGGATCCCTTGCAATGTAAGAAAGCAGTGCTAACCACTGAGACACCGTACCGCCCGGTGGAGAGAGAAACAGAATTAACACCAAGTGCCTTATGATTCTTCAGAGCTGTTTTTAGTTTCTCCAGCATTGTCTGCAATTATTTGAGCCTGTTTGCTCTGCCCTTTACCCACAGCCTCCCTTTCTACCTTTCATACATTTAGCTTCACACTGTACTCTGTCCTCAACAGTTACTTGCAACAAAGCATCTCAGATTTTAGTAACCTTTAGTGAAACATTACTTAATTCTGGTATTGATGATCTTCAGTCCATGTCTCTGTCATCAGTTTTCCAACCATTCAAAACTATCTTTCTCTTTTTGTCCTGCACTTTGAAAACATTCTCAAAACATTTAAAAACTTTTATCAATCTTGTTTCATATTCTATTTTTCTCATCCAGGTAAATTAATCATCACACTTTTCAAACTACTTGAGCAAGGTGAGCATTGTAGAGAATAAGAGAGATGGAGGGCATAGAAATAGAAAGAACGTGACTTCCATTTGAATAACATTTTTCATAATCTCAGCATCTAATGAACAAAGAAGTGGTTTTGTAATTTAACCATTGATGTAGGTATCGTAGTGGCCAATTTGCACAAAGCAAGGCCTCAAATAAAAAAAGTAATAATGGCCATATGATCTGTTTTACTGATGCACATGGAGAAATAAAAGGACACCAGGGAAAACTCTTCTGGGGAAAGTAAGACCCCTTAATTAGATCCTTCTGTGGGAAAAGAAAACACAGTAAAAGGCTTATCACCTAGAAATTTACTATTTAAGAGAAAGAAAAAACAACTTATTTTAATTGAAATTCTCAAGTGATTTAAACAAAGCGAGCATACAATTTTAGGAGGTGCTGATACCAAAAATCACTAAAGGGCTATTCTGATCCTGAAAATTATTAGCTGCATAAATCATCAAGCCACTAAATAC
>NC_057721.1:82507894-82521399 GCF_004010195.1 Chiloscyllium plagiosum
GCCTGTTCTGTGCTGTATTGTTCTATGTTCTATGAAACCAGTAAAATCTGCTGAGTAATTTTAAAGGACTATCTTAAAAGAGGAAAAGTGACTGGCTGTCAGAGTTCAAGAAAACCAGAATTTAGTTCTTTGGAAGGTGAAAGCATGTGCTCAAATGACTGAGGAATTGAAGGGCATTAGAGAAGATCAAGGCTATGAATTGAAAAATTTCAGACTTGACAGCATTACTAGCCCAGTAATCCAACATGCATTTACGAACACGGGGTGGTGGGTGAACAGAACTTTGTGCAAATTGGGTGTAACAAAACAAAGAATTGTGGATGCTGGTTACCTGAAACAAACAAAAACAGAAAATTATTGGAGAAACTCAGTAGGTCTGACAGTATCTCTGTGGAGAAAACAAAGCTAACTTTTCAATTGCAGTTACTCTGTTTCAGAAGTGAAAGCACCTGGGAAAAGTGGTATTTATGCTGATGACAAGGGGACAGAAGTGGAGAGAGAGAGAGCGCGAGAGAGAGCGAGAAAGAGCGCGCGAAAGTGCGCGCGAGAGAGAGAGAGCACGCGAGAGCGCACAAGAGAGAGCGAGCGAGCAAGAGAGCCCGTGAGAGAGAGCATGAGAGAGCGCGCAAGAGCGCGAGAGTGAGAGCGTGCAAGAGACAGTGCAAGAGGGATAGAGGGATAGAGAAGTTAATTAGACAAAGGGATTGAGGTAGTAAGCCGGTGAAGAATCTAATTAAGTGATGAGTGGGTTGGCTCTGCTGAAAGCAACCAATGTCATGATAGGACCTTTAAATCTCTTTAAATTAAAGTTGAGATGTCAATATTGGAATAGGCGAGTCTAAAGACATACAAGAGTTTTAGATAATTTGAAGAAAGTGAGGACTGCAGAGATCAGAGTCGAAAAGTGTGGTGCTGGAAAAGCACAGCCTGTTAGGCAGCATCCAAAGAGCAGATAACCCGAGGCAGGTAAAATTGGGCAATGTTTTGGAGGTAGAAATAGCCTTTCTGATGGTACAAATGTATGATCAACTCAGGATGAAATAAGATATCAAGACTGTGAACTATTTGGTTCAGCCTCAGCCAGTGGTCTGGGAGGGGGATAAAGTTCCCAACATGAAAGCAAGTTGTGAAAGGCACCAAAGACTAAAGGCTTCTACCTTCCCAACATTGAGTTAGACGAGTACTGTGTTTATCCAGTACTGGATGTTTGACAAGCCAGCTGATGATTTAAAGAAGGTGGAGGTGTTAGGAGTGGTGCTGTTAATGTACAGTTCGGTGTCATCAGCATAGCAATTAGGGATCAAAAAGGACACATGGGAGTAGAAACAATGGCTGAACTACAAAAATTATTACCTAAGATTGTTTTTTACCAGCAAAAATGCTGCCAAAATCAGTGAAATGTGTGGTAGTTGTACAGACTGGATCAGGTAAAAATTAAGAGAAGTTGGCCAATCGGCCAACTGTACTTAAAGTTGATAAGCCACCATGACCAAATGGATGCAGGAATACATAGGGAACTAGAGATGTAAACTATATCTTCCAATTCACCTCATGTTCAAAGTGGCACCAAAGAACTGAAGAATTTTAAATATTATACACCTGTGTAATACAAGGCAGTGCATACACCCAATTACAGGTCAAATCAGTTTAACCTCAGAGATTGGAACTCTGATATAAATCATACTCCAGGACAAAATGAAGAGTCACTTGGACAAAGAGGGATCACAATTCATGAAAGCTAGCATTGGTGTTTTGCAGGTTAGTGTGTTTAATTAAAGTAATTGTGTTTATTAACAAAAGTAGGCAGGAAAATAGAATTAAGACCACGATCAAATCAGCCATGACCTTAGTGAACATCAAGCTGGCTTTAGGAACCAACTGGCTTACTCCTCTCATCTTCATATGTTCCCAAGGAGATGAGAAACGTAATGTAGTTGATGTGGTGCAACGAGAATCCCAAAAGCAAACAGAATGCTATGTTATAGCAAAGATGAAGTCTATGGACTAGAACAGACAGTATCAACATGAATACAAAATTACCCAGGTGTTAGAAAACAGCAGTGAATTATTGCTTTTCAAACTGGAAGATGATACACAATGGTCGAATACTGTTGAAAACTGTAACGAGTTGACTCAGAATCATAATGGAAGTGCATGCTTTTTGTTGGGTTTAAAAGGAGGGACTGGTTGAATGCTTTCTGCAATTTGCCAATTTATAAACAAGGATCAAGCTGTTTAATTTGATTAGCCCATTACTGGGACCAAAGGCCTTTATACTTGGTATCGCACCAATCTAAAATTCATAAACAAAATGGCTATTATCAAATGAGATTCCAGAATGTGACAGCATTTGAACAAACCAGAGTGTCAATAGCTCCACTAACAACAAATTTAAGATAATCAGTGAAGTTGATACCATGGCTCATTTCGGCATACTGGAAGCAATGTAGAAGCATACCTATGGATCGGTTTTCTGCAAGGAATAGAGTGACAGAGACCGACAGCACGGAGACAGGCTCTTCGGCCTAACTGGTCCATACTAACGCATTTTCCTACATTTGGACCATCTCCTTCTCAACCTTTCCTATCCATGTATTTGTCCAAATGCATTTTAAATGTTGTTAATGTATCCGCATCAACCACTTCCACTGGCAGCTCATTCCATATGCATCCATCCTCTGTGTAAAAAGAGTTGGCCCTCAGGTTCACATTTATTTTTTCCCCTCTAACCTTAAACTGATGCCCTCTAGTCCACAATTCTCTAATCCTGGGAAAAAGACTGAGTACAATCAGCCGATCCATGCCTCTCATGATCATATACACTTCTATAAGATCCCCTCTCAGTCCCCTATGCTCTGAAGAAAAATGTCCAAGCTTGTCCAACTTCTCCCCATATGACTCAGACCATTGAGTCCTGGCAACATCCTTGTAAATTTCTTCTGCACACTTTCTTGTTTAACAACATCCTTCCTATAGCAAGGTAATCCGAACTGAGCATAATACTCTCAGTGCGGCCTCACCAACATCCTGTACAACTGCAACATAAACTCCCAACTTCTATACTTAGTGCCCTGACTGATGAGGGCCAGTGTGCCAAGAGCCTTCTTCACTGTTCTGTCTACTTGTGACTCCACTTTCAGAGAACTGTGCACCTGAACTCCAAGGTCCTTTTGTTTTGCTACACTACTTAAGGCCCTACCATTCACCATGAAACTCCTACCTTGATTTGACTGAAAAATGCAAGACCTCACACTTACCTACATGAAATGCCATTTCCTGGCCCACTTCCCCAGCTAATCAAGGTCCTGCTGCAATTTCTGATAACCTTCCTCACCATCCACAATACTGTCTATTTTACTAACCATGCCTTGTACACTCTCATGCAAATCATTGATACAGGTAACAAATAGCAAAGGGCCCAGCACCGACCCCTGAGGCATCCCACTCGTCAGAGGCCTCCAGTCTGACAAGCATCCTTCCATTGTT
The DNA here is from genome assembly GCF_004010195.1 of Chiloscyllium plagiosum. NCBI lineage: Eukaryota > Metazoa > Chordata > Chondrichthyes > Orectolobiformes > Hemiscylliidae > Chiloscyllium > Chiloscyllium plagiosum. Next base: position 82,511,381 of record NC_057721.1, read on the forward strand.
ATCCTCTGCATTCATTAAACCAATTGTGTATCCAATTTGCCAGGAGCCCCTGGATTCCATGTGATCTAACCTTCCAGAGCAGCCTACCATGTGGAAACTTATCAAAGGTCTTACTGAAATCCATATAGACTACATCTAAACAACTGCCCTTATCAACCTTCCTGGTCACTTCATTAAACAATTCGAACAAATTTGTGAGGCATGATCTCCCACATACAAAGCCATGCTGACTACTGCTAATCAAACCCTGTCTTTCCAAATGCATGTATATCTTATCTCTCAGAATCTTCTCAAGTAACGTACCCACCTCAGAAAGTAAGCTTATTGGTCTATAGTTTCCAGGTTTTTTTTTGCAGACCTTTTCGAATAAGGGCACACCATTCACTACTTCCAGTCTTCCAGCACTTCATCCAAAGCTAACGATGATGCAAAAATATCAGCCAGGGCCCCCACAATTTCTTTTCCAACCTCTTACAGTCATAGAGATGTACAGCATGGAAAACAACCCTTCGGTACAACCCCAGGGTTCTTGTACATATCTGGTCAGGACCTGGAGATTTATCCACCTTCATGCATTCTAATATGTCCAAAATCTCCTCTACTGTAATATGGATTGTCCCCAAGATATCATCATTAATTTCTCCAAGTCTTCATGTCTTTCACCACAGTAAACACAGAGGAGAAATATTCATTGAAGACCCTTGCCCATCTCCTGAGCTCTTACACAACAGTGTCCACTTTGGTGTCTGATGGGTCCTATTCTCTCTCTCGTTATTCTACAAGTATACTAAAGAAAAAAGAATGTCCTTGGATTCACCCTAATCTTCTCAGCCAAAGCTATCGCATGCCCTCTTTTTGCACTCCTGATTTGCTCTTTCAGTAAAACAATGTATCCCCTATACCTCCACGGATTCCCTTAATCCCAGCTGCCTGTACCTACAACATACCTCACTGTTTTTTCTAGTCAAAGCTTTAATATCCCTTATCATTCAGGATTCCCTACTCCTGCTAACCTTGCCCTTCACCCTCACAGGAATATACAGACTTTTCACTCTAGCTATATCACTTTTAAAGGCCTCTCACTTGTCGGCGGTCTCTTCACCTGCAAATAAACTAATCCAATCAATCCTGCAAGCTCCTGTCTAATTCCATCAAAACTCACCTTGCCTCAATTTAGAACTTGAACCTGTGGACCAGTTTTGTCTATCTCCATAACTATTTTAAAATTAATGCAACTCTGCCATGGTTGTATGTTCGCCAAGCTGGGAAGTTGATTTGCAGACATTTTCTCCTGTCTAGGTGACACTGTCAGTACTTTGGAGCCTCCTGTGAAGTGCCGCTGTACTGTCTCTTGTGGAATTTATTTGGTTCCGTTCATCTGCTTCTGGTTGCCGGTTCTGGTAGTTTGTTGCAATGGCCGGTAAAATGGGTCGAGGTTTATGTGATTGTTGATGGAGTCCGTGGGTGAGTGCCATGCTGCTAGGAATTCTCTGGCTGTCCTCTGTTTAGATTGTCCTATGATCGTTGTGTTGACCCAGTCAAATTTGTAATACTTGTCGTCTGTGTGTATGGCTCCTAGGGACAGCTGGTCGTGGCGTTCAGTGGCTAGTTAGTATTTGTGGATGCTCATTGCTAGTTTTCTACCTGTTTGTCCTATATAGTGCTTTGTGCAGTCTTTGCATGGAGTCTTGTAAATTACGTTACCATGATGGGTATAGGGTCTTTTTTCCTGGTGAGTTGGTACCTGAGCGTGGCTGTTAGTTTATGGGCTGTCATGAATCTGAGTGGTCGGAGAAGTCTGCCTGTTAGTTCCGAGACATGTTTTATATAAGGTAGTGTGGCTAGTGTGTTAGGTCGCGGCATGTTCTTGTTGTGTTGTTTGTCTGATAGGCATCTGTGGATGAAGTTGTGGGGGTAGCTATTCTTGGTGAAGACTCTGTAGAGGTGTTCTTCTCTATGCAGGTCAGGGGTGCTGCAGTTTGTACTAGCCCTTTTGAAAAGGGTCCTAATACAGCTTATCTTGTGTGTGTGTGTGTGTGTGTGTGTGTGTTCGGGTGGTTACTGTTGTAGTTCTGGATCTGGTCAGTGTGTGTGGCTCTCCTGTACATTTTTGTGGTGTGTATACCATTCTGAGTTCTTTCTACCATCACATCCAGAAATGGGAGTTGATTGTTGGTTTCCTCTACTCTCGTAAATCTGATCCCTATGAGCATGGTGTTGATGATCTGGTGTGTTTTCTCAATTTCTATTCTCTTAATGATTACTAAAGTGTCATCCATGTATCTGATCCAGAGTTTGGGTTGGATTTGTGGGCTGCCTGTTTGTTCCAATCTTTGTATCACTGCTTCTGGTATGAGCCTGGAGATGAGTGAGCCCATAGTCATCCCATTGATCTGTTCATATATTTAATTGTTGAGTGTGAAGTGTACAATCAAGCACAGGTCCAGTAGTTTGAGTATGCAGTCCCTGTTGAGAGGTTCCCATCGTGTTGTCAGCTCTGTTTGTCCAGGAGGTTGGCTATTGTCTCTCTGGCTAGAGTTTTGTCAATTGAAGTGAACAGTGCCATTACATCAAATGAGACTATTGCTTTGCTCTTGTCTATGTTTATGTTCTTGATATTGTCTAGGAATTCCAGTGATGATTGTATGGAGTGTTTCAGTTTTTGTTGGAGTTCTTTTGCCAGTTTATGTGATGGAGTTACTGGCAGTGCCACAACAGGTCGAAGTGATATGTCTAGTTTGCGTACCTTGGATAATCAATAAGATCTTGGAGTGTAGTTGCTTTCTGGTTTCATCTTTGCAGGTCAATCCTGGTTATCAGCCCACGTTTGTAGGTTCCATAGCGTTTATTCTCTTGGTTAGCTGTGGTGTGGGGTCATACTCCCTCCGTGGTTGGATGTCAGTATCTGCAAATATTTTCTCTGCTTTCTGAATATATTCAGTCTTGATCATAATAATCATCATTGTGCCTTTATCCGCTGGCACGATGATTACGTTCCTGTCTTTTGAGTGTGTTTAGGGCTTCTCTCTCTTTGGTGTTGAGATTTCCTTTTGTATGTTTTGCAATGTCCAGTGGTGTTGTCACTGGAGTAGAAATGCAGAGGTGACTTTAAGGGAAGGCATGGTGTAGTGATATCACTGCGAGACAATTATTCCAGAGACCCAAGTAATGTTCTGGAGACTGGGTTTGAATTGTGCTGTGGCAGATGTTGTAATTTGAAATCAGAGTCTACTGATGGACCATGAAATAAATGTCAATTGTCAGAAAAACCTAACTGGTTTACTTATTCGTTTAGGGAAGGTGACTGCTGTCCTTACCTGGTCTGACCTGTGTGTGACTCCAGGCCCACAATATGTCTGACTCTTGCTGGTCAGTTATGGATGGACACTAAATGCTGACCCAGCCAGCAATGCCCATGTCCCATGAATGAATAAATTAATAAAAGTTCAGGATCTCACCGACCTTTTTAACTGCTTTTTCAGTATGCCCTGCCCAGTTTAATAATTTGTGAATTGATATCCACACATCTCCTTTAGAATTGTATCCTTTAGTTTATTCTATTCTTGCTCTTCCTTCTTACTGCAGCGTATCATTTCGCATTCTTATATGTTAAATTTCGTCTGCCATTGCCGGCCCACCATACCAGCTATCATGTTCTCTTCATGTCTGTCACTATGCTCCTCTCCTTTTTTTAAGTATTCATTCATAAGCTGTGTGAGTGATGGTGGCTGGGCCAGCATTTGTTGCCCCATTCCTTTAAGAAGGTGGTGGTAAGCTGCCTTCTTGAACCGTTGTAAGTTGACCCTCAATGTGGATTGAGAGGGACTTCCAGGAGTTTGACCCAGTGACACTAAAGGAACAGCAACGTATTTTCAAATGTGGATGCTAAGTGGGCTTAGAGGGGAACTTGGTAATGGTGTTCCCATGTATCTGCTGCCCTTCACATTCCAGATGGAAGTGGTTGCAGGCTTGGAAATTGCTATCCATGGATCTTTGGTGAATTTCTACTATGCATCTCATAGACAGCACATTCTGTTGCTACAGAGCGGTGGTGGTGGAGGGATAGATGTGGTGGCAATCAAGTGGGCTGTTTTGTCCTGGATGATGTCAAGCTTCTTGAATGTTGTTGGTGCTGCACCAATCCAGGCACGATGGGAATATTACATCGCACTCCTGACTTGTGCCTTATACATGATGGACAGGCGTTGTGGGGTCAGGAGGTTAGTATTCCTTGCCTTTGATCTGCTCTTGTAGCCACTGTTTGTGGTGAGTCCAATTGCATTTCTGGTCAATGATGTTGATAGTGGGGGATTTAATGATGATAACACCATTGAATGCAAGGGGTGGTGTTAGAATGTCTCTTATTGGCGATGGCCATTGTCTGTCATTTGTGTGGTGTGAGTATTACTTGCCACTTGTTAGCCCAAGACTAGATATTGTCCAGACCACAATCTATTTTAACATGGACCCCTTCAGAATCTGAGGTATTGTGAGTAGTGCTGAATATTGTACAGTTATTGACAAACTTCCTGACCTTATAGTGGAGGGGAGGTCATTGACGAAGCTCATGTAGATGGTTGAACCGAGAACACAATCCTGAGGAAATCCTGCAGGGATGTCCTGCCAAGTGCTCTGTACGTCCAAATTTTGAGCTATTTTGAATTCTGTGTTCTGAGTGCTCAGCTAATTCCTATATATGAGCAATAATGGTTGTAGCACTAATCTGGGCAATGCCATTTTGTCGAAATAGAGTAATGGACTCTATAGCACAGCAAAAGCACCTTCAACACATTGCATCTGTGCTGGTCAAAAAGAACCACTGAACAATTCTAATCCCATTTTCCACCACCTGCCCCTCAGCCTTGTACACCATGGTATCACACGTCACATTTAAATAACACTTAAATGCTGTGAGGGTTTCTGCGTTTACCACTCTTGTATGCAGTTTTTTCTGTTTCTATACAAGATTGATATGGAGGTGGGAATATGACGACTCAGACTATTTCTGACTTCTAGTTGCTAGATTCCTCAATTGTTAGGTTTTCAGTGTTTTATTCTTGAAGCAGAGTCAGTTATCTTGATCAAAATTAAATGGAATAGCTGCTAATTGTTTCAGTTTCATATTTGACATTGAATAAAGTTAATACTTTTCAAATCTTGGGAATGTTTGACCTATGAATTTTAAAATACTGTCGCTGTTTATAACTTCACAGATCTGCATGAAAGTGATCTACTCTCATAAGTCTAATTTCCCAATGGAAGTCTATAATAAACCCTCTCTTGTATTGATTTTATTTTATATTTAAATTGTCTTGCATGTCACCAGACTCCATTTAGGTATCTTAGATATTTGAAATTATTTGCAATTGGGATATAAATAGTTGAACTTAGCTGTTTTAGCATTTCTAGTCTTTCATAAATCTGCAGCTATACAATAGAACTGGCATTGCTTATATTGACTTGTGTTTATTCTCATTACTTTGAATTCTCGGTTCTTTTTTATTGTTAAGCAGTTCAAAATGGAGCCAGATCCTAGCGAGGCTTTTCACTGTACTTAATGTAAGGTATACATGACAATAAATCATTCATTCTACTGCTCATTCAGTGAGTTTCAGATTTCCACCATCTTTTACTTTGCAATTCCTCAAGACTTCCTGTTTCTTACCTTAAATCTAGGCACCTATCTATTTCCATCAAAGTGAAAGATTTCTTCATGTCTACTCTCTTTTGTGCCCCTCATAGTTTTAGACTATAAATGATTTCTCCTCTCAATCTCCTCTATTGTGAGGAAATCAGCCCCAATCTATCCAATCTCTCTCCATACTGAAACTCTCCAGCCCAGGCAATGTCTTGGTAAACTTGTGCACCTTCTCCAGTGCTATCATATCCCTCCTATAATATGAATTCCAGAACTGCATACAGTATTCTTGCTGTAGCCTTACCTATACTTTAAACTTTTCTAGCATAACCTCCCTGCTCTTAAACTCTATGCCTCCAAAAGTAAAGTCAAGCGTACCATATGCCTTTCTAGCCACTTTATCCACCTATGCCGATATCTTAACGAACCAGTGGATATGTACACCAAAGGCCCTATGGTCCTCCGTGCTTCCTATGGTCCTCCGTGCTTCCTAGGGTCCTACCCTCCTCCTTGTCTGTTTGTCCCGCCCACGTTTATCACTTCACACTTATCCAGATGAGTTCCATTTTCCACTGATCACCCATCTGACTAGCCATTTATATTATCTTGTAGTCTGAGGCTATCCTCCTCACTATTGACCACCCCAACAAATTTTTTTTGTAGTCTGCAATCTTACTGACCAATCCTCCCACATTCAAGTGTAAAGTAGTGCAGAACGTGAATATTGCTGAAGGGAGAGGAGTGTTGCTGAAAATCTGTATCTTGAACTCATTACTCTTTGAAAGTGATGAAGTTAGAGAGCTATGGAGAACGAGTATTACAAGTTTGTAATACTTGTCGTCTGTGTATATGGCTCCTAGGAACAGCTGGTCGTGGCGTTTAATAGCTAGTTGGTGTTTGTGGATGCTCATTGCTAGTTTTCTGCCTGTTTGTCCTATATAATGTTTTGTGCAGAATTTGCATGGAATCTTGTAGATTAAGTTAGTCTTGCACATGATGGACACAGGGTCTTTTGTCCTGGTGAGTTGGTACCTGAGTGTGGCTATCGATTTATGGGCTGACATGAAACTGAGTGGTTGAAAAAATCTGGCTATTAGTTCTGAGACATTTTTTATAAGTTACGTGTGGCGAATGCGTTAGGTTGTGGCATGTTCTTGTTGCATTGTTTGTTTCATTTGCGGATGAAGTTGGGGGGACATCTGTTCTTGGTGAAGACTCTGGAGAGGTGTTCTTCTCTACGCAGGTCGGGCGTGCTGCAGTTTGTACTAGCCCTTTTGAACAGGGTCCTAAAGCAGCTTCTCTTGTGTGCGTCCGGGTGGTAGTTCAGGATCTGGTCCATGTGTATGGCTTTTCTGTACACTGTTGTGGTGCATTCACCGTTCTGTGTTAATTTGACCATCATCTCCAGGAATGGGAGTTGACTGTTGGTTTCCTCCTCTCTCGTAAATCTGATCCTTCTGAGCATGGTGTTGATAATCTGGTGTGTACTTTCAATTTCTGTTCTCTTAATGATTACTAAAGTGTCATCCATGTATCTGATCCAGAGTTTGGGTTGGATTTGTGGACTGGCTGTTCCATTCTATGTATCACTGCTTCTGCTATGAGCCTGGAGATGGGTGAGCCCATAGCTATCTCATTGATCTGTTCATATATTTAGTTGTTGAATGTGAAGTGTGCCATGAAGCACAGGTCCAGTAGTTATGCAGTCCTTGTGCATTCACCGTTCTGTGTTAATTTGACCATCATCTCCAGGAATGGGAGTTGACTGTTGATTTCCTCCTCTCTCGTAAATCTGATCCTTCTGAGCATGGTGTTGATAATCTGGTGTGTACTTTTAATTTCTGTTCTCTTAATGATTACTAAAGTGTCATCCATGTATCTGATCCAGAGTTTGGGTTGGATTTGTGGACTGGCTGTTCCATTCTATGTATCACTGCTTCTGCTATGAGCCTGGAGATGGGTGAGCCCATAGCTATCTCATTGATCTGTTCATATATTTAGTTGTTGAATGTGAAGTGTGCCATGAAGCACAGGTCCAGTAGTTATGCAGTCCTTGTTACTAGGTTCCCCGTCGTGTTATCTTTTCTGTTGTTGTCTTGCTATCTCATTGATCTGTTCATATATTTAGTTGTTGAATGTGAAGTGTGCCATGAAGCACAGGTCCAGTAGTTATGCAGTCCTTGTTACTAGGTTCCCCGTCGTGTTATCTTTTCTGTTGTTGTCTTGTTCTTCCGCTTGTGCCAATGGCTTCTGTCTCTGCTCTGTCTGTAATAGTGAAAGCATTTATCAAGTCCATTTTCAACTTTTCCTCCAGTCTCAGCTCCAATTTACCTGCACAACTGAAGCTCCTTGTCTTTTGAACCATTGTTGTAAATCTTTTCTGTGCCCTCTCTCATATCTTCAATGCTTTGTACTCAGGATTGACTCATCAATTCCACAAGAACTTTACATCTTCACATGAAATCACCTCTCTTACCTTCTGCACTCCATACAGAATGCATGCCCAGTTTATTTGAATCTATCCTCATAGCAGCCTTTAAAATACACAATGCTCAACTCATCAATTGCAAGTTTCAAAGTGCCACATGGAGAAACCACAATGACCTCGTCAAAAGGCAGACAGAGGTCACAACTGATAGAATACCCTTCATCATCCATCACTTTCCTGGAGCAGAGAAACTACACCAGGCTCTTTGCAGTCTTCAATATGTCATCGATGACTAATATCGCACCAAGGTCATCCCCACACCTTCAAACAATCACCAAACCTTAAATCCACCATCGTCTGCAGCAAACTACCCAGCCTTCAGGACAACACCAATCATAGCACCACATAACGCTGCCATGACAACTTCTGCAAGACATGCCAGATCATAGACATGGATACTACCATTATACATCCGAACACCACCCACCACATACGCAGCAAGTACTCATGAGACTCGGCCAATGTTGTCTACCTGATACAGTGCAGGCAAGGAAGCCCTGAGGGATGATATATTAGGGAGACCATGCAGAAGCTACGACAATGGATGAATGGACACTGCATAACAATCATCAGACAGGAATGTTCTCTCCCAGTTGGGGGAGCACTTCAGCAGTCAAGGACATTCAGTCTTCGATCTTCAGGTAAGCATCTTCCAAGGTGGCCTTTGAGATAAACAATGACGCAGAGTCGCTGAGCAGAAACTGATAGCCAAGTTCCGTATACATGAAGACGGCCTCAACTGTGATCTTGGGTTCATGTCACGCTATCACCCCACCATACTGTTCGATATTTGTAAAATCTTCCGTACTGTTCTGTTTTGACACCATCAACTTAATAAACTGTTATAATCTCTCTTAGTTTGTACAGTTTTGGATTACTTGTTACTTTGGTTAGACCTTCAGCATGTAACTCTTATAACTATCAAGTTAATCTAGCAATTTGTTTTGGCTCCAGCACCACCATATTTTTGATTATTTGTAATTATTTCCCTGCCTCAATTAATCAGATCATAGGTCATCCCTTCACTTGCTATTCAGCTGTTGACAATTTACTCACACCATCTGATACTTTTAATCATCTGCAAAAACTTGTTATTCAGCCTGTTGACACTCCACTCACACCATTTGTACTATCTTTTGATCTCTCTGCCTATGAATTCTGAGCCTGTGTACTTCCCTTCATGTCACCTGACAAAGGAGCAATGCGAGAAAAGCTTATGGGTTCAAATAAACCTGTTGTATTATAACTGGTGTGGTGAGATTTCTGGCCTTTAAAATAAGTAGAGTACATTCAATTTACATTACTTTGTGTGGAGCCACAGAAAATGAGGGAGATACTGTGGAAAAGGATATGGAAGATTATAGACTGTAGGAAAATAGATGGTGACATCTTGCAAAATGTCCATATAAAAGAGGAGGAAGTGCTGGATGTCTTGAAATGCATAAAAGTGGATAAATCCCCAGGACCTGATCAGGCGCACCAGAGAACTCTGTGGGAAGCTAGAGAAGTGATTGCTGGGCCTCTTGCTGAGATATTTGTTTCATCGATAATCACAGGTGAGGTGCCCGAAGACTGGAGGATGGCTAATGTGGTGCCACTGTTTAAGAAGGGTGGTAAGGACAAGCCAGGGAACTATAGACCAATGAGCCTGACCTCGGTGGTGGGCAAGTTGTTGGAGGGAATCCTGAGGAACAGGATGTACATGTATTTGGAAAGGCAAGGACTGATTAGGGATAGTCAACATGGCTTTGCATGTGGAAAATCATGTCTCACAAACTTGATTGAGTTTTTTGAAGAAGTAACAAAGAGGATTGATGAGGGCAGAGCGGTAGATGTGATCTATATGGACTTCAGTAAGGCGTTCAACAAGGTTCCCCATGGGAGACTGATTAG
>NC_057721.1:82521788-82527883 GCF_004010195.1 Chiloscyllium plagiosum
ATTGGTTAGGCCACTGTTGGAATATTGCGTGCAATTCTGATCTCCTTCCTATCGGAAAGACGTCGTGAAACTTGAAAGGGTTCAGAAAAGATTTACAAGGATGTTGCCTGGGTTGGAAGATTTGAGCTATAGGGAGAGGCTGAACAGGCTGGGGCTGTTTTCCCTGGAACGTCGGAGGCTGAGGGGTGACCTTATAGAGGTTTTCAAAATTATGAGGGGCATGGATAGGATAAATAGAGAAAGCCTTTTCCCTGGGGCTCGGGAGTCCAGAACTAGTGTACATAGGTTTAGGGTGAGAGGGGAAAGATATAAAAGAGACCTAAGGGACAACGTTTTCACACAGAGGGTGGTGCGGGTATGGAATGAGCTGCCAGAGGAAGTGGTGGAGGCTGGTACAATAGCAACATTTAAGAGGCATTGGATGGGTATATGAATAGGAAGGGTTTGTAGGGATATGGACCGGGTGCTGGCGGGTGGGACTAGATTGGGTTGGGATATCTGGTCAGCATGGACAGGTTGACCAAAGGGTTTGTTTCCATGCTGTATATCTCTATGACTCATTTGATTTTTGTTAGCAGTTAAAGCAGGAAGGTGAGACTGAGTGTCGGTGGGCTCAGAGGATTGACAAGGTGGGAATGGAGGAGCCTAAGTTTCTGAAATTGTCAAACAGGCATCCAGTTTTCCCAGATTCCTGCCCTTGGCTCAGAAATTCAGGACCCAACTTTGGTTTCCTTGTACTGTTGTCACACCCCTGTACTGACTGTAAGATCATGCATATGAGTGCCTATTTGAATCAATAATTCATCTATTTTGTTTTAAATGCAATGTGGATTCAAACACAGAGCCCTTAATACAGTTTTATTTTAATGTTTGAGTGAGCTCTGGCCCTGTCTGCTGGTGCACTCACTGCCCCTTTCTGCCATAATCCGTTTGCAATCATCTTTATTGATTTAGCACAAAGTCATTTCCTTTAACTTACTCAATCTCCCCCTGTGAGATCTTATCCTCTATTTGTTTCAACACCCTCTTTCCTTCCATAGTAATACAACTCACCAAGATATGGACCTAGTATTTAGTTCCTCATGCTACCTATATAGAATCTCTTCACTAGTTTTGCCCATGTTATTTGTACCGAATGGTTCACGACATGTGGATCCTTCATTCCCCTCTGCAAGCTCCTTTCTAGCCCAAAGCAGGTATCTTGAAACCTTGGACCAGTCAGGCAATACAACCATTTGGATTCCCATTCTCAGCTACAGCGAATGCTATCTATACCCAGTTAATGCTCTCCTGCTATCAAACTTTTAAACCCCACCCCCTGCCCGAATGACTTCCCCGAACACAATACTACATTCATCCACACTACAACCTTCCCTGCTGCAAGTACTGGACGACTGTTGGATAATTTCAGAAACTTAGGCTCCTCCACTCCCACCTTGTCAATCCTCTTAGTCCGCCGACTCTCAGTCACACCTCCCTGCTCTAACTGCTAACAAGAATCAAATGGTGTTAATCTAAGGGTCATGACTGCCTTCTGGAAGGAAGCAGAGGGGTAACTTCTCCAATCTTCAATGCATCATAATGTCTGCAGCTTGATCTCCAGCTCAAAGAAGCTCCTAAATCTGCAGACACTTCACCACAGATGTTGTTGGCATGGTTTCCTCAAACAAAAAGCTCCTATGCAATGTTTTGTCTAAGCTGCACCTCTTCTTGGAGAGCCTTTGCATGTCTAGTGATGTGATTCTGGCTCCAGAAATCACTACCATATACGCACCTCAAAGAGCCACATAAAAATAATTAAAGGGAACATAACTCCCACATGCTGCAGTCGTGACACACCACCTGCCCTGCAACCTTTATTGTGTGTTAATTAAGTTAATTGACATAAGATAAGCGTGGAATTTCCCAGCTCATGTAATTCCCCTCAATCACAACTTCTGGCTTCACATTTTTTCTACTTCAGCAACCTGAGAAACCCTTATATTCTTTGAAAAACAAGTCAACTCTGCCAAAGCAAAGAAAGCTAGTCAAACTTTAGCTTATTGACTAGTTGCAGCTGCTATGTGCTTATATATCTTGTTTAAGCCTTTAATGCTCTTGAATTGCTTCTTTCAATTAAATAATGTATCTAATTTAAACAGCAATTTTGTTACCTGCTAATTGTAAATGAAAATGAGATTTTAGAGAGAGGTCAACTCTCAATTTCACTCTCACTCCTGGTTTTACACTGTAAATTATAAATTCACTATCAGAAACAGCAAATTGGCTATCAGATAGGCTTCAGCTTGGTTCTACAGGGCGGTGCAACATCGAGGGCCGAAGGGCCTGTACTGCGCTGTAATGTTCAATGTTCTATAACTTCACTCAAGCTTTTCAAACTGACAGCAAGGAAATCTATTAAGGAAACCAGTAAAATGTTACAGTAGGAAGTGTTAGTGCTAAGTTTTTGCAAGAAGCACTACTCCACTATACACTGTTGACAAACTGAAAAGAGACCTCATGGATCTGCTTCACTTCTAAAGTGAATGAAAAGTAACAAAGCGAAAGATAATGAAGCACTTTAAATCCCAGGGTGTTTTCTGTTTAACATGGTCAGCAATCTTGGCTTAAAAAAAAAGCCTCAAGATGGTTTTCAACTGCTGCTTGGATCAGAAGAATCAGCAGATTAAACATGCAAATTCAGCACAATTTAATCAAGACATCAGGGACTTGGTACGAACGAAAAGGCATTTTATTGACGGTGATGCTGCTTTCAACAGATCCAACAAGGGCAGAGGTTTGAGTTCAACTATCAGGATTGGCAACCAATGGACAGCAAGATGCTGATTTCAATTCACAAGGAGATTTCACAGAATTAATTCTTCTCTGTTAGTTCTGTCTTTCCTAACTATTTTAATTTTTTATGAACAATATCTTCAGTAATGTTATGACACATTTCTGGAGCAGGTGGGACTTGAACCTGGGCTTTCTGGATCAGAGGTAGAGATACTACCAAGCAGCTCTGTTATCAGTTGTGCAGGTGAATAATAATGCTTCACCAGTGATATTGAGATTTAGGGTCATAGGTCCAAAATCACCCATTCCTCCCAGCATGATAGTATTTACTGAAAGGTGGCTATGGATGCATAATTGGTGAATATTCAAGACCAAGATGAATGATATTTGAACATTAAGGAAATCAAGCAATATTGGGAAAAGGCAAGAAAGTAAATTTGTGGTAGATGTTGAGCCTGCTCTAGGAAGGATATTATTACATTGGAGAGGATTCAGAAAAGATTTACCAGGATGTCACTTGGAATGAAGGGTTTGAGTTATGAAAATAGGCTGGGACTTCTTCACTGGAGCACAGGAGATTGAGAGGCTAACTTTATGGAGGTTTATATAATCATGAGGGGCATAGACAAGGCAAATAGCAAGGATCTTTGCTCTAGGGTGGGTGAATCCAAAACTAAGGGCCATATTTTTAGGGTGACAGGAGCAAGTTTTGAAAAGGATGTGAGGGGCAACTTTTGTTTTTCCCCCCCAGAGTGAAACGAACTACCAGAGGAAGTGATGGATGCAGATACAGTCACAACATTTAAATTACATTTGGATAAGAACATGAATAAGAATGGTTTGAAAGGATATGAGCCAAACTCAGGCAAATCGGACTAGTTTGATTTGGCAACATGGTCAGCATGGACTAATTGGGCCAAAGGGTTTGTTTCCAAGCTGTCAGACTCTATGACTCATCCAAGATTATTTAGGCAATAGTTGGTAGGTGACCCTTGAGCTTGTCTCTTTAGTAGACAGGAGACAAATGATCTTTGCTGAAATAGAATTTGAAACATTTCAATGACTCAGTAAAGTTGCTAAGCGCAGGGAATAAAGGATTCAGAGAATCCTTTTTCAACATATACTAATTTGGCAGATGAAAAGATACAAAGATAAAACATTAATGTAGAAATACAAAGAGCACACAGGACCAGAAGGAACAAATAGCAATACAACAAAGAGCAATTCCGAAATAGGAAGGAGCAAGCAAGGGGCAAAAATAAAATACATTTCACATGCATGTGCATAAATGCCCAGAATGTGTTGATAAGCTGAAGTACCAGTTGTCACCTGGAATTATGGCAATGGCAATAATAGAGATCTTGCTGAAGCCAGACAAAAATGCCCACTATATACTCAATTCAGAAAGGGTAGGGGAGGGGGAAAAAAGGAACAGTTGCAATATCGGTTAAAAATATTGATAAAACATTTGAAAAGCTACAGAGGAAAACTGAAAAGAGAGAAACAGAGAACGGATACAACACCACAAACATATAAATTATAAAAAGGTAGTTAATGGATCACTAGGAGCATACTATGACCAAAACATAGATTCTCTGATAGAGACAGAAAACACAGTGAGGTACTCAATGAGTGCTATGTATCTGATTTCGCTGGAGAGGATGATACTGCCAATGTCACAGTAAAAACAAAGGTCAGTGTGATCCTGAATCAGATAAGAATAGAGGGGATTCATTCTAAATAGCAGGTAGTTCTCAGTACAACATAGCAAACTGATTTCAATCAAGACAAATTTGAGGCCATCTACTTTGGACCTGAACGGTGAGAGTTTGGAGTCCAGGTATGCAAATAATATAAGTGTGGGTGGTACGGTGGCACTGTGGTTAGCACTGCTGCCTCACAGCACCAGAGACCTGGGTTCAATTCCCTCTTTAGGTGACTGACTGTGTGGAGTTTGCACGTTCTCCCTGTGTCTGCGTGGGTTTCCTCCGAGTGCTCTGGTTTCCTCCCACAGTCCAAAAATGTGCAGACTAGGTGAATTGGCCATGCTAAACTGCCCGTAGTGTTAGGGGCAGGGGTAAATGTAGGGGAATGGGTTTGGGTGGGTGCGCTTCGGCGGGTCGGTGTGGACTTGTTAAACTGAAGGGCCTGTTCCCACACTGTAAGTAATCTAAGTGTAATGATTTAGATATAGAAAATAAATTAAAGACCTAGGTTGCTGACTTTTATAACTAGGGAGCTAGAATTCAAAGAGGTAGAAGTTATGATACAGCTATACAAAACACAGTTAGGACCACAAAAACACAAGTTGCTGGACAAGTTCAGCAGGTCTGGCAGCAACTGTGAAGAAAAATCAAACTTAACTTTTTAGGTCCAGTGGCCCTTCCTCGCATTTTATCCTGTTAGGACCACAACTGGAGAACAGAAGACCATTGGAAAGGAAGTCACGTCTTTGGAGATAGTACAGTATGCCTAGACTTCAAGGCTTCAATTTCAAGGACAGACAGCAAAGCAAATTGCATCCGCTTGAATGAAAAAAAGTTAATCTTAGAATTGTTGTATTCTGTGTGGCTGTCCTCCAGCAAAGAGGAATTGTGTACAAGAAAAGTTGAGAGGATTCTTCTTAACAGTTATGAAGTCTCTTTTATAAAAAGTGAAGGGGAAACCCACAACAAGCCCTAGGAAGCATCCTTTCCTCTTACTTCCCGTCCATGGTGTAAATTAACAATAACCGGAAGGTTAGTTGGCTCAAGGGTTGCCTAGTATTATCCCATCAACTACTGGCACTATTAGTAGCTCCACATGAGCTGTGGCAAGCAGTCAGGTTTGCAGTGGAATGACCTGGAATTACTTGTAAACCAACAGGCATTACCTTCTCATACACTATTTCCTTGATACTGATACTGATCAAATTGTCCTGATGAGCACAACACAAATTTTTTTTTCTAAAATTACTTGTGGGAATCACTGGCTGGCCAGCATTTATTGCCTATCCCAAGTTGCCCTTGAGAAGATGGTGGTACGCTGGCTTCTTAAACTGCTGCAGTCCATGTGCTGTAGATGGGCTCACAATGCCGTTATGGAGGGAATTCCAGGATTTTAGACCATAAGACCATAAGACATAGGAGTGGAAGTAAGGCCATTCGGCCCATCGAGTCCACTCCGCCATTCAATCATGGCTGATGCGCATTTCAGCTCCACTTACCAGCGTTATCCCCGTAGCCCTTAATTCCCCTAGACAACAAGAATCTATCAATCTCGGCCTTCAACTGGACTTCATTGAGTTGTAGAAATGAGTTGAGTTGCTATAAATGTGTTTT
>NC_057721.1:82530318-82541475 GCF_004010195.1 Chiloscyllium plagiosum
CACAACTCCAATTATGTTTTTTTTTGCCTTTGTGGTTCCTCAATTCCACCCACACAGACTCCACATCATCCGACGCTATGTCATTCAATACCATAGATTTAATTTTGTTCTTAACTAACAAGGCAACCCCACCCCCTCTGCCCACCTCTCGGTCTTTTCGATAAGTTGAAAAACCATAGAGGTTTAACTGCCAGTCCTGACCCCCCTGTAACCAAGTCTCTGTGATGCCTACTACATCATAATCCAGTAACTGTGAAGGAACAGTGAGGGGAACTTGCAGGTGGTGATGTTCCATGTGTTCTATGTCAGGGATTGTGTTTTACATCTTTCACCCACTTCATCTTGAACACATCAGCATAACCTTCTATTTTTTATTCCCCTCTGTTGTTTTTCCATCTTGGATGTGGTTTGCTCACTGAGCTTGAAGGTTCATTTCCAGACATTTCGTTACCCTACGAGGTAACATCTTCAGTGGGCCTCAGGCGAAGCACTGCTAAATACTCCTGCTTTCTATTTATACGTTTGGGTTTCTTTGGGTTGGTGATGTTATTTTCTGTGGTAAAGTCACCTCCTGTTTCTTTTCTCAGGGGGTGGTAGATGGGGTCTAACTCAATGTGTTTGTTGACACATCCGGTTGGAATGCCATGCTTCTAGGAATTCTCATGCATGTCTTTGTTTGGTTTGTCCTAGCATGGATATGCTGTCCCAGTCAAAGTGGTGTCCCTTTCTCATCTGTATATAAGGATACGAGTGAGAGAGGGCCATGTCTTTTTGTAGCTAGCTGATGGTCATGTATCCTGGTGGCTAGTTTTCTGCCTGTTTGTCCAATGTAGTGTTTGTTACAGCTCTTGCACAGTATTTTGTAAATGACATTAGTTTTGCTTCTGTCTGTATAGGATCTTGGCAAGTTCATTAGCTGCTGTTTTAGTGTGTTGGTGCGTTTCTGGGCTACCATGATGCCAAGGGGTCTGAGTAGTCTGGTAGTTATTTCCGAGATGTCTTTGATGTAGGGGAGAGTGGCTACGGTTTGTGGACGTGTTTTGTCTGCTTGTTTGGGTTTGTTACAGAGAAATCGGCAGACTGTGTTCATTGGGTACCCATTCTTTTTGAATACACAGTATAGGTGATTTTCCTCTGCTCTGTGTAGTGGCTCATTGAAATAATGTTCTGATTCAGCTTCATTTGTGGATGTTGGAATGTTTGCTTCTGTAGTTCAATATTTGGTCTGTATGTATGGTTTTCCTGAAGACGCTGGTTTGAAGTTCCCCATTGGCTGTTCGCTCTACTGTGACATCTAGGAATGGCAGTTTCTTGTTGTTTTCCTCCTCTTTAATGAATTTTATGCCAGTAAGGGTATTATTGATGCTCTTGAAGGTTTCCTCTAATTTGTTTCGTTTAGCGATGACAAAGGTGTCATCCACATAGCGGACCCAAAGTCTGGGTTGGATGGTTGGCTGAGCTGTTTGTTCAAGTCTCTGCATTACTGCTTCTGCTAAGAACCCTGATATCGGAGATTCCATGAGTCTTCTGTTGGTTTGTCTGGAGGTTATGTTGTTGAAGGTGAAGTGTATGGTAAGGCATAGGTCCACTAGCTTGATGATACTGTCTTTGTTGATGAGGTTAGTGGCGTTTAGTGTATGTGCCTTTGAGTCTAAGACCAAAACACTTAATAGAAGACTCACGGCAGTCCATCCACTCCACCCAAGAATTCCTGAAAACCATCAAAAACACTAAGATAAAAGGGGATGAAATAATGGCCTCCTTTGATGTAACAGCCCTGTTAACATCAATCAACTTTAATCTGGCCAAGGAAACACTGACAACACAATTAGAAGATCTGGAATTAAGAGTCTAATGCCACGTAATCATTATCAATTGTGAAAAAATTCCATCTAGTTCACTGATGTCCTTTAGGGAAGGAAATCTGCTGCCTTTACCTGGTCTGGCCTACATATGACTCCAGACCCACAACAATGTGGTTGACTTTTCAAACTGTCCTCTGGCAATTTGAGATGAGCATTTGGTTCAGCCAGCAACACCCACATTTCATGAATGAATTTTAACAAGTTCGTTACCCCAACATTTCACAAAAATTAAGAAAATAGCCTTATTCTGTTTAATTTACATAGTTCTGATCACCACCTTGCACTTCAAAGGCTTCTATCTCCTTTTAGTATTGAAAATGGATACCTTTTCAATCTTCACTGATATCAACTTCAGAATTGTAACCCTCCAACCCCAGTCCAGCATATCTCTTCAACCTTTTCTAGTCTCTTCTCTATATTCCAAATCTTTGTTTTCCATCGCTCACACATCTTTCAGCCAGCCCATCCTTCTCCACAATCAGCAAACACACATTCACTCAGTTATCACACTTCCTCCTGCTTAAAAAAAAGTGTCCTTCATACCAACCAAATTACATCATTCTACTCAAATTTTCTTTTCAGTGGAGAACTTCCAAGACTTCAAAGCTTTGGGATTTCTTTACATCAAGGGAGCTCCAAAAAATGAATTCGACACAACAAAGCAAATTCCTCCAACAGAGAACAAATCCAATAAATAAAAAGCCTATGAGAAAACCTAATCAAACAATGGATAACAAAATGGAGCTGGAGCGAGAGAAGAATTTCTTGCCTCCATAGATTAGTATGAATACTGAAATACAACAGCTAAATCAGATTTTTAAAATATAACCTGACTGCACTGGGGTGGATGAAAGCAAAAGGTGTGGAGGAGCAAGTGAGCATAAAACTGGCTATCAGTGTTTTCCTAGGACAGTGGGAAGTGTGTTTCAGCATTGGGATGGGGGTTAAGAGATCAAACTAATGTAATTAAGTCTGAGCAGAATGAGATATTCCATTGTTCCAGTAACCAAGTTCAGATCAGGTCTTCAGCAGACTAAAATCAACATAATTCTTCAGTTAAAAATTTCCACTGATTGAAATACCAAAGGAATACATATAGCATGGAGCAGAGCATGGAGCATAACTGGCATTAGCAGAGGTCAGGTACCTCAAATTTGTTCAGAGTTGATAAACTGGAATCATTTCTTCAGCAATTACATGACATAGTTCTGAACTTCTTGAAGGTAGCAGGTGCTATAGATCAGAACCAACTACAATCTTACCTCAGCAATAACCGGTAGTTGATGGCATCTTTAATAGAATATGCAGGTACCCAAAAGGAGCTTCATAGGATAGAAAATTGACACCAAGCCAAAAAAGGTGACATTAGGCCAGATGGCCAAAAGTTTAATCAATCAAGTAGATTTTTAAATTTTTCCTTATTTAAAATGTAGCTAACAAGGTTTACATACATATTTACACCGAGTCATCCAGCACAGAAACAGATCCTTTGGTTCAAACAGCCCATGCCGAACATTATCCCAAACTAAACTTGTCCCACCTGCCTGTTCCTGGCCCATATCCCTCCAAATCCTTCCAATTCATGTGTCCATCCAAATGTCTTTTAAACATTGTAATTGTACCCACATCCACCACCTCCTCAGGAAGTTCATTCCACACGTGAACAATTGTGTAAAAAATTTGCCTCATGTCCTCTTTCATTCTCTTTCCTCTCATTTTAAAAATGTGCCCCTAGTCTTGAAATTCCCCATCTTACAACTACCATCAACTCTGTCTATAGTCTCTCATTAATTTATAAACATCTTTCCATTAGACCTTATAGAGGTTTACAAAATTATGAGGGGCACGGATACGATAAATAGGCAAAGTCTTTTCCCTGGGTTTGGGGAGTCCAGAACGAGAGGGCATAGGTTTAGGGTGAGAGGGGAAAGATATAAAAGAGACCTAAGGGCAACTTTTCAAACAGAGGATGGTACGGGTATGGAATGAGCTGCCAGAGGAAGTGGTGGAGGCTGGTACAATTGCAACATTTAAAAGGCATTCGGATGGGTAAATGAATAGGAAGGTTTGGAGGGACATGGGCCGGGTGCTGGCAGGTAGGACTAGATTAGGTTGGGATATCTGGTCAGCATGGACAGGTTGGACCAAAGTGTTTGTTTCCATGCTGTACGTCTCTATGACTCTACAAAGACAGGTACAAAGTTTATCATCAAGAAGCTGAAGGAACAGCCACTCAAGATGAAACAATTAAAATCAGGATATTCAAGAGATAAAAACAGATAAGCAGAGATCTCAATTCAGGGCAAGAGGTTAGAGACAGTAATGGACAAGGCCAGGGAGAATTTGAATACAGAAAAGCCATTGCTGAACCAGAGCCAGAGAGTCAGAGGTGTACAGCACGGAAACAGACCCTTCGGTCCAACCCGGCCATGCCAACCAGATATCCCAACCCAATCTAGTCCCACCTGCCAGCACCCGACCCATATCCCTCCAAACCCTTCCTATTCATATCCCCATCCAAATGCCTCTTAAATGTTGCAATTGTACCAGCCTCCACCACTTCCTCTGGCAGCTCATTCCATACACGTACCACCCTCTGCGTGAAACAGTTGCCCCTTAGGTCTCTTTTATATTTTTCCCCTCTCACCTTAAACCTCTAGTTCTCGACTCCCCGACCCCAGGGAAAAGACTTTGTCTATTCACCCTATCCATGCCCATCATAATTTTGTAAACCTCTATAAGGTCACCCCTCAGCCTCAGACGCTCCAGGAAAAACAGCCCCAGTCTGTTCAGCCTCTCCCTATAGCTCAAATCCTCCAACCTTGGCAACATCATTGTAAATCTTTTTTGAATCCTTTCAAGTTTCACAACATCTTTCTGATAGGAAGGAGACCGATAGGACAGGAATGTCCTGTACAGCCACTGTAGGTCAGTCAATACAAAGTGAGAAGTGAATGGAAGCTGGTGAAATTTAGGATTTCAGCAGTCAGCTGCATGATCTCAAGTCTATGGAGAGTGGAACAGTGTGGGTGGAATGGAAAGTATTGCTCTGACTGTCAAACATTCATCCACAAACTGAAACGAACAGTCTGCATGCTAGTTATTCTAGAAGAGGAAAAAAGTATCAAGCAAGTCATTCAAAACCTCACACCTTTCAACTTCTAACCCACCAATTGTTTTCTAAAATTAAATTAAACACTAAAGTCTCACATGATAACGTTTTGAACCCCATTGGGCATCAAAACACTTATTTTCACTTCTGAACATCACCCCCACACTCTAATTCATCTGCCTAGTAACAGCCCTTCCATCTGCTCAATCTTTCGAATATCCCCTTTTCCAGACTCCCTAATTTCAGCCAACATGAAGTTTAACTCTCAAAAATTTACCCTATGTATTCTGTTCCTTCATTGTTGATCAACAACCTGGAATTCAAAAGTTTTTTTCATTTATGGATCTCTCAGTCATTTTCTCTGTAATTGAGGGATTTTGACTGCCTCCAGAGATAAATTTTCCAATCTCCCATCCAGCTGCTTCACCTGGAGATTACATCAGCACAGTGGCCTTAATCTTAAGTCAGAGGCTATGAATATTGCAGCGAGTAACTTATGTAATGCCCCAAAGCCTGTCCATCATCTACATGGCACAAGTCAGGAAGGTAACGGAATACTCCCCACTTGCTTGGATGGGTGCAACTCCAACAACACTCGAGAAGCTTGACACCATCCAGGACAAAGCAGCCTGCTTGATTGGTACCACATCCACAAATATCCACTCCCTCCAACCCAGACACTCAGCAGCAGCAGTGTGTATTACTTGTAAGATGCATTGCAAACATTCACAGATCCTCTGCAGCACTTCCACCTAGAAGGACAAGGGCAACAGATACATAAGAACACCTCCAACAGCGCTCCCTTCCAAGCCATTCACCATCCTGACTTGGAAATAAATCACCAGTTCTTTCACTGTTGATGGATTAAAATCCTAGAATTACCTCTCTAATGGCATTCTGGGTCAAGCCACAGTAGGTGGACTGCAGCAGTTCAATGCGGCAGCTAACTACCACATTCGTAAGGGCACCTAGGGATGGGTAATAAATGACAGCCAAGCAGCGAAGCCCACATGCCATAAATGAATTAAAAAATGAGAGTAGGGAATGTCTTAATCTGTTTTGTAAGGCATCTCAAACAGACAGACTGATGCGATGGACCAGCTGATCATTTCCTCTCCAGCATGTTTATGTATGTGTCAATTCAAGGAGCTCAGTCACAGAACAATGTAGAGATTGGAACAAGGAATCAAGATATTTAGCCCAGTAAATTCACTCTTTATTCAAGCAAACAATCCTAATCATGTCCATCCACCCCATTTCCACATCTTTTAATCCTTTTTCTTAATCCACTGAGTCAATCTAATTTTAAATGTTCAGTAGTTTTAAATTCAATAACTAAACCCAGAAGTGAGCCCCACAGTCACATATTTGGTTAAAAACTTTTTTCTGCCTTCTGCTTTTATTTGTATTTACATATAAGCTTTAACATAGCTCACTTCTCGAAGAAATTCCATGAGCAATTATCAAACAGGACTTGACATTATATCCCAAAAGGAGTTATTAGGTGAGGCAATCAAAATCTTGGTCAAGGAGGTGGGTTTTAACAATATCTGAAGACAAAAAAAAAAGGAGGTAATGGCCTCAGATGATTATGAATGGAATTCTGTAGACTAAGACCATGGCAGTCAAAGGCTATTGGCCACACCAATTGTGGAGAGATTAAAAATAGGATTGAGCACAAAATATACCATTAGAAGCAGGCCATTGCTGAAGAGATGGTATGAAACTGAAGTTTAAATATCTAAGAGGATTGTGGAGCTGAAAGAGTTTACAGAGAGAGAAATGGCAAGTCTATGAAAGGATTTGACAGCAAGGATGAAATTCTAAAACCAAGATTGCTTAACCAGAAGCCAATGTAGATGTGAAATGTGATGTGTGAAAGATTTGGTACAGGTGAGGACACAGAGCTTTGGAAACCAACCATAAATTTCAAGGAATATTCAAGTATAGCAGTAACACAGATTGTGTGGAGTCCTAGAGGATGAGACTGAATTCCAAGCAATACTACCTGTCAAAAAAAATGTAGGAACTATGCACTAGAATGGTCACTTTGACGCTGCATGGGTCCTAAATGTAAGCATCACTGGTTAATGTCACTTTATTTTAACTGCCTCTGGAGCACTGAGTTTTGTTAGTACTATAACGGTGTTTTTTCCACTTGGGACTAAATCAACCTTCATGGAGCATTTGCTGCTGATTGTGTCCAATATCCGAATGGAACTTATTTTGCAACTTATCTTCAGGTTTCTCTTCTGAGATTCTCACTTCTCCCCCTTGCAGATGCCAGATACTGATGGACTGTCCTCACATTCCAAACCCACTATGTTTTGAAATTCTTCACACGTCTGACATTTGGAAGGGACCATAGTTTTCATTTTGACGAGAAACGGACTCTGCTACATGGCGCAAAAGAAAGTTTTGCAACTTGAAGAAACTGATGCATGTTTTTAGCTGTACAAGACAATGTTATTTTGCAAAGCAGTAAAGAGGACATTTTGAAACTGGGTGGCAGTTTCAAAATAGTCTTAGAGTTAAGAAAACACTGCCTGATGGCAGCCTTGGTCGGGCTGCAGTTTGCTACAAATCAATAGACACAAGGCAGCTTGACACACCCAGAGCCTGCAAATTATTTTGCCCTGTCTCTCCACCTGAGTGAAGAGATGAAAAATAAAGGGAGTTTAAAAGAAAGAATTTTAACAAGAAAAGATGAAGTCCACCAGATCAACAACTTAAGTGAAGGTTTACCATTGATTTCTTGACAATATCGTGTCATCACTGATAGAATCAAAAAGAATTGAGAGACAACTTAACCAATCCTCATGATCTGGAATTCAGAATACTGCTCTCTGTCTGTATGCTTTCCACCCATAATACCTTTGACAAGCCACATATGTTACAACACAGGATAAAACCTCTCTGCTAATTTCAATGTGACACACAGAAAAGATTCATACCATGCTGTAATCAATGAAAATTTGAGAGGCAAAGAACTATCCCAAAAGTCACTAATTTAAAATAAAAATTAACAACGTTAATTTTTTAAAGTTTAACAGAGAATGATTAACTAACAACTATTTACAACTCATTTATCTAAACCTACCCTTTACTTTCCCCTCTACAATACTGGTCTGATAAAACCCCAGATTAAGATTTACAGAAAAATTCAAGTTTCAAAACCAGCCAGCTATGGAATTTTCTCTTTGTATCTTCCTCAGCAGTTGTGCTCTCCAGGTCGGTGTTGATATTTTTTCCTGTGCTAACTCCTCCTCCAGACAGGTACCTCTCAGTGTTCTTACAAGCAACCTACATCTGTTGGTCTTTTGGCAGCACCCCTTCCCAACTGTTCAATTTTCCCCGGTCTTATACACCAAAACATTGTATCATTTCATTGGTTTTAATATTGTCAAAATATGAAATTCAAACTTGACTGGAATTTGGTATCTTGGGGTATAGTTTAAACTAATTGGCCAAATTTGAATTTGTTTTTGTCTCATAGCAACCCAGCCAGTACCTGAGCAAGTGTTACATTGTTACCTTGCTCTGAACTCTCTGTGCTTCTCTAAGTCCTTGCTAGCTTTCAATTCTCTTAGAGGTACAGTACTCCTTACACCTTCATAACATAACAGTAGTGATTTGTTTTCTCTGCTGTTTAAACTTTAACTACAATATCCTGCCAATGACAAAACCTGGTGCAAATTGCTTTTGTCCTGACGAAAAAGCAAACTGATTATACTGATGGTCTAATTGGGATTTCGTATATTTCTTGATAGTTTTTTGGAACAATAGGATACAGCTTTTGGTGCACACCCCCAATTAAGTCTTGACACATTCCAGTGCTAGTGATCTGTTTAACCATATCGCCCATACCCATAAATTCATCTTTGACGGCATAGGATTCAAGATGGAAGTGAACAAGAACAGGACATTGAATGATGGAGCTGGTGTGAGGAGCTCAATCAGATAAGCTATGTTCAGCACCTCAATTCCACTCACACTCCTTTGCTCCACATCCAATTTTGTCACTTACTGATAATAAGCCTCATAAATAAAACAAATACACAAGTGAATAAAATCTTCTGAAACAAAGAAAGCACACTCCCTAAGACAAAATGCAGGTATTCCATGAACAAGTTAGGTGACAGCATTTCCAGCATTTTCTATTTATGCCTCAGACAGCAGTACTTTGCTCTTTTTAGAACATTACATTGTTATGATAAAGTAAAAACAGGTTTACAGGGATGATGCATACTCACTGAATTCTCCAACAAGGGACACAGAATTTGCTCCTGGAGCCCACTCCTTGCAGTAAATTCCACCATCAGCCAATCGGTTGACACCAAAGGTTTCATAGCTGCGGGAAAACTGCTCTAGGCTTCCTTCATTCTCTTCAATACTTCTTGCCAAACTTACAAATTTATTGTACCTATGAGGGACAGTTCAAAAATATAAAGTTTCAGAGAAAGTTACAGCAAAGGCAGTTAGAATGATAAAGGATAACAGAAGTTGAAGCTTTTAAACATAATGAATATTATTTAATAATATTACATATTTTCAAAATCCTAGAACATTTCAGGTATTGGGTTTGATCATATTTCAGTTCACCAGATCACAAATGAAGATCAGTAAGGCATAATGGGTTTGAGCCATCTGGGTAGTCAATTGATATCTGCGATCTGTAATGCTAGAAGGGGATAATGTCTTCAAACAAAATAAAGAGAAGAGAAGAGAATCTCAGAAGAAAACGATGGAGGCTAATGCTTGCAACAAAGATTTGCCTCAAAGTAAGTGCAACTCAAAAACTCCACAAACACAGGGAACTCTCTTCTTCCAAGAAGGGTTCACTCATTTGTGGAGAAAGCACACACTGGACAAAACTCAGTTTCCAAGTGGTAATGGCACCAAGTGATATCTACCAACGAGCTTTAAATTCAGGTGATACAAAGCGATCATTCCAAAACAAAGATCCTGTATTTTCTTGGACAGATGGTGTTGCTGGGAATTTTCCAAATTCAATTTCAGCTCTCGGGGCCCTTTACAACCTCCCCAACCCCTCGTTATAGCACCTTTTGTGCTGCTAATGGCTATAACCAGGTCTCAAATACAAGGCACTTTGCATCAGTAAAAAATTATTCGGAATCCAAGATTGACAGTAGAGCTGCCAAAAAAAATGAACGAATGCTGGTTTAGCAGTTCATGGTAATGCTAACTTACAAAACTGACATGTACCAACTTGTACTCTGATAGGAAGTTGATGACATTATTCAATCCAAGCTCTCCTCTCCCACTTTTCTTGCAATTTTTAAGTGTCAGGAAGTTCAAAGTTTGTGCGAAGATTTGTAGCTTGCATGGTATTTTGTACACTACATTCGTCTTGCTCATGTTGGGTATCGGGTCCTTCGTTCTGGTGAGTTGTTGTCTGAGCGTGGCTGTTGGTTTGTGTGCCGTTATGAGTCCTAGGGGTCGCAGTAGTCTGGCAGTCAGTTCCGAGATGCTCCTGATGTATGGTAGTGTGGCTAGTCCTTTTGGTTGTGGTATGTCCTCGTTCCGTGGTCTTTCTCTTAGGCATCTGCTGATGAAGTTGCGCGGGTATCCGTTTTTGGCGAATACCTTGTATAGGTGTTCCTCTTCTTCAGTATGGGTGGAAATTAGGAACAGTAAGGGAGCAGTCACCTCATTGGGGGTTTACTACAGGCCCCCCCAATAGCAGCAGGGAGATTGAAGAAAGCATAGGTCGGCAGATTTTGGAAAAGTGTGAATGTAGTAGGGATGTTGTAATGGGTGACTTTAACTTTCCCAATATTGATTGGACCCTCCTTTGAGCAGATGGTTTGGAAGGAGCTGTTTTTGTAAGGTGTGTTCAGGAGGGTTTCCTAACTCAGTACGTTGACAGGACAACGAGGGGAGAGGCCATTTTGGATTTGGTGCTCGGCAATGAGCCGGGGCAGGTGTCAGATCTTGCGGCGGGAGAGCATTTTGGTGATAGTGACCACAACTGCCTCACATTCTACATAGCTATGGAGAAGGAGAGAAGCCGGCACAATGGGAGGATATTTAATTGAGAAAAGGAAACTATGATGCTATCAGACATGAGTTGGGAAGCATGGACTGGGAGCAATTGTTCCATGGAAAGGGCACTATAGACATGTGGAGACTGTTTAAGGAACAGTTGTTGCGAGTGAT
>NC_057721.1:82543092-82547170 GCF_004010195.1 Chiloscyllium plagiosum
TTTCGTCCCTTGGCTAGGCGACATCATCAGTGCTTGGGAGCCTCCTGCGAAGCGTTTCTTTGATGTTTCCTCCGGTGTTTATGGTGGTCTGTCCCTGCCGCTTCCGGTTGTCCGCTGTAGTGGTTGGTATATTGGGTCGAGGTCGATGTGTTTGTTGATGGAGTTTGTGGATGAATGCCATGCCTGTAGGAATTCCCTGGCTGTTCTCTGTCTGGCTTGCCCTATGATAGTAGTGTTGTCCCAGTCGAATTCATGTTGCTTGTTGTCTGCGTGTGTGGCTACTAAGGATAGCTGGTCGTGTCGTTTCGTGGCTAGTTGATGTTCATGTATGCGGATTGTTAGCTGTCTTCCTGTTTGTCCTATATAGTGTTTTGTGCAGCGGACAGCTGAAACTGACAACTGGAAGCAGCAAGGACAGACCACTATAAACACCGGAGGAAACATCAAAGAAGCGCTTCGCAGGAGGCTCCCAAGCACTGATGATGTCGCCTAGCCAGGGGACGAAACGTTTGCAACAAAAACTTCCTGTTAGGAAGTGGTTGAGTGAGGGGCATATTCTGATCATGAATTCAAGCTCTAACCCAGAAACTGAGCACAGGGGATTCCAGCTGATTCGGCCGTGCATTACAGAAGGAGTGTTGCCCTGACAGAGATGCTTTCTAAGATCTTAATGTATGAATATTAGTTCTTGCTAACTTAAAACATTCACTCCCTCAACCTTCAAAAGGAACTTTGATTTCTACAATTGACATGAAGAGAAACAGCAGTACATGGGATCACCATTCACATGGTGTCACCAATCCTGGACATGTGAATGGGATGGAATGCAATATGCAGTGTCGTGGTGGAGGAAGAGTACCTTCCAATGCTGGCTTCCTTGCCTTCTTGTGCACTGATTTAAACATTTAAAAAAAAAATTACTGCTAACTCCCACCCAACTGCACACACCAACCATTTTATGGCGCAGGTTGTATAAAATTGGGGTCAATTAAGCTTTGAGAAAGTTGAGTTGCCTACGACTTATTTATATCTGGTAGATTTTGCCAATATTAATATCCAATAACCATCTGTAGTGTGTGGTTAAACTTAATGATGGGTGGATTGGAAGGTGACATGCTGGGCACCCATCTAATATTGGACACCACCTCACCCAAAATACACGCACTGGGAGCACATAATAACCAGCCCAAGGCAAAAGAGAAAGGTATTAATATGGGAAATGATAAACAGACCGTGACAGTAGGCAATAATATATACAAACCCAAGATTACACCAACAAAGCAAGCAAGAGTTGACAAAAATTAAAGAATAATAGGCAGTCTACCTGCATGTACATAACATTTGAAACAAACCAGATGAAATGATACCACAAATAAAATAATTGACAGTCATTTAGTTACACTAAACTTGACTACTACTGAAAAGATACATTTTTTTTTAAAACATTTTGTCTTGTCAAGTCATTTATAAGAATACCAATTCTTATATTTGGGATGGCACAGTGGCTCAGTGGTTAGCACTGCTGCCTCACAGTGCCAGGGACCTGGGTTCAATTCCAGCCTCGGGCGACTGTCTGTGTGGAACAAAGAAAGAACAAAGAAAATTTTCAGCCCAGGAACAGGCCCTTCGGCCCTCCAAGTCTGAGCCAATCCAAATGTACTGTCTAAACCTGTCGTTCAATTTCTAAGCATCTGTATCACTCTGCTCCCCACTTACTCATGCATTTGTCCAGACGCATCTTAAATGAATCTACCACCTCTGCTGGCAATGCGTTCCAAATGCCCACCACCCTCTGTGTGAAGTACTTACTGCTTGTACCCCCCTTAAACTTTCCACCTCTCACCTTGGAAGCGTGACCTCTTGGTATTGAATCCTTCACCCTGGGAAAAAGCTTGTCTCTATCCACCCTGTCTATACTCTTCATGATTTGTAAACCTCAATCAGGACCCCCCTCAATCTCCTTTTTTCTAATGAAAATAAACCTAACCTACTCAACCTTTCTTCAGAGCTAGCACCTTCCATACCAGGCAACACCCTCATAAACCTTCTCTGCACCCTCTCCAAAGCATCCACATCCTTTTGGTAATGTGGCAACCAGAACTGTACACAGTATTCCAAATGTGGCCGAACTAATGTCTTGTACAATTTTAACATGACTTGCCAGCTCTTATTACTCAATACCTCATCCGATGAAGGCAAGCATTCTATATATGCCTTCTTGAGCACTCTATCCACCTGTGCAGCACCCTTTAGGGTACAATGGACCTGCACTCCCAGATCTCTCTGCCCATCAACTTTTCCCAAGGCTCTTCCGTTCATTGTATAATTCGCTTGAGAATTAGTCTTGCCTAAATGCATCGCCTAACATTTTTCTGGATTGAAAACCATCTGCCACTTTTCCGCCCAATTCTCCAGTTTATCTCGATCCTCCTGTATTTTCTGACAGTCCCTTTTGCTTTCTGCTACTCCACCAGTCTGTGTGTCATCTGCAAACTTGCTGATCATACCAACAGTGCCCTCTTCCAGATCATTTATGTATATTACGAACAACAGTGGCCCCAACACTGACCCCTGTGGAAAACCAATGGTCATATTTCTCCATTTCGAGAAACTCCATTCAACTACTACTCTCTGTCTCCTGTTGTTCAATCAGTTCTTTATCCACCGAGCTAGAACACCCTGCACACCATGTGACTTCACTTTCTCCATTAGTCTACCATGGGGAATCTTGTCAAACGCCTTACTAAAGTCCATGTATATGACATCTACAGCCCTGCCTTCATCCATCAACTTGGTCACTTCCTCGAAGAACTCTATTGCACATTCTTCCAGTACCTGCGTGGGTTTCCTCTGGGTGTTCCAGTTTCCTTCCACAATACAAAGATGTGCACGTTAGATAAATTGGCCATGCTAAATTGCCCATAGTGTGTTCAGGGATGTGTAAGTTTGCTGCATTAGTCAGGGGTAAATGTAGAATAGTGGGGAATGGGTTTGGGTGGGATACTCTTTGGAGGACTCAGCGTGGACTTGTTGGACCGAAGGCCCTGTTTCCACACTGTAGGGATTCTATGATTCAATGAATTCACGGGGAAAACCAACGATTATACTGTATTAAAGGAGTGCCAAAGGGAACTGAACACTGTCACAAGCTAGACTCTCCCACAAGAGGAAAACAACCTCTCCACATCCACCCTGTCAAGTCTCCTAAGAATCTTCTAAGTTTCAATAAGGTATTAGAACAATAGAGAGAGATCATTCAATAGACAGGATTTAAGCAACAGGAATGTAGTAGGTTCGGACAGGGATGAGAAATGCCAAGAAGTAATTTATGAAAGTGATGTACAACAAACCAGAATTGATCAGGGACCTCGAAATGAAGGAGCCATTAGGAGGTTGTGACCATAATACAATAAGCTTCAATCTGCAATTTGAAAGGGAGAGGGTACAATCGGTAGTGACAATATTTCAGTTGAATAAAGGGATATATGGAGCTATGAGGGAGGAGCTGGCCAAAGTTCAATGGTGCAATACCTTAGCAGGGATGACAGTGGAGGAACAATGGCAGATATTTCTGGGTATAATGCAGAAGATGCAGGATCAGTTCATTCCAAAAAGGAAGAAAGATCAAATGAGGAGGCAGGGGTGGCCGTGGCTGACTAGGGACGTGAAGAAACACAAAGTTAAAAGAGGAAAAAGTATAACATAGCAAAGATGAGTGGGGAAACGGAGGATTGGGAAGCTTTTAAAGAACAACAGAGGATTACTAAGAAGGAAATACCCAGAGAAAAAATGAGGTACGAAGGTAAACTGGCCAAAAATATAAAGGAGGATAGTAAAAGCTTTTTTAGGTATGTGAAAGGCAAAAAAATGGTTAAGACTAAAATTGGGCCCTTGAAGACAGAAACAGGGGATTACGGGGAACAAAGAAATGGCAGAAGAATTGAATTGGTACTTCAGATCTGTGTTCACTGGGGAAGACACAAGCAATCTCCCTGAGGTAACAGTGGCTGAAGGACCTGAACTGAAGGGAATTTATACTTGCCAGGATTTAGTGTTGGAGAAGCTGTTAGGTCTGAAG
>NC_057721.1:82547856-82566261 GCF_004010195.1 Chiloscyllium plagiosum
GGTAGTGAAGAAAGCTAATAGCATGCTGGCCTTCTTAACAACAGGAATTGAGTATAGAAGCAAAGAGGTTCTTCTGCAGCTGTACAGGGCCCTGGTGAGACCGCATCTGGAATATTGTGCGCAGTTCTGGTCTCCAAATTTGAGGAAAGACATTCTGGCTACTGAGGGAGTGCAGCATAGGTTCACGAGGTCAATTTCTGGAATGGCGGGATTATCTTATGTTGAAAGATTGGAGCGATTGGGCTTGAATACCCTTGAGTTTAGAAGACTGAGAGGGGATCTGATTGAGATGTATAAGATTATTAAAGGATTGGACACTCTGGAGGCAGGAAACATGTTTCCGCTGATGGGTGAGTCCCGAACCAGAGAACATAGCTTAAAAATAAGGGGTAGGCCATTTAGGACAGAGATGAGGAGAAACTTCTTCACCCAGAGAGTGGTGGGTGTGTGGAATGCTCTGCCCCAGAAGGCACTTGAGACCCAGTCTCTGGATTCATTTAAGAAAGAGTTGGATAGAGCTCTCAAGGATAGTGGAATCAAGGGTTATGGAGATAAGGCAGGACTGGATACTGATTGAGGATGATCAGACATGATCATAATGAATGGTGGTGCAGGCTCGAAGGGCAGAATGGCCTACTCCTGCACCTATTGTCTATTTCCAGCAGTAACTACAAGGTAGAAAAGAGCATAAAGGAGGAAATAAGGAGCTTGGCTGGAAGGTATAGTAATAACCATGACGGCATTTAATCTCCATATAATTGGAAAAGTTAGATAGGCAAAGGCAAAGGTTAGTAACAATACATATGGGCCGAGAAATCCCCAGGTCCGGATGGACTTCACCTAGTTTCTTAAATGAAGTAGCCAGTGAGATAACTGGCATAGTGGTTTTAATATTCCAAATTTTGCTGGATTTGGAGAGGTTTCCCTTTGGTTGGAAGATTGCAAATACAACACTTTTATTCAAGAAATGAGGGTAAGACATATCATGAAGCTACAGGCCAGTTAGCTTAACATCTGTCATAGGAATATGTTTTTGTTTCATTTGATCATGAGGTGCCGATGTTTCTGGCTGGGCCAGCATTTAATGCCCAGTCCTAATTGTTCTTGGGAAGGTAGTGCTGATTTGCATGAACCACTGGAGATTTTGGGGTATACAAAGACTCGCAGCATGGTTTTGACCCAGTGTCACTAAAGCAACAGCAATCTAGCCTGAAATCAGGGTGGGATGTAGTTTGGAGAGAAATTGCAACTCATGATGTTCCTATGTATCTGTTGTCCTCGCCCCTGTAGGTGATAGAAGTGTGGTAGATGTTGCCAGAGGAGCATCGGTGAGTTACTGCAATGCAAATATAAGTAGTCTTCAAGATACCACTGTGAAATCTGATGAAGGGAGTGAGTGCTGAAGGTGGTATGTCACTCAAGCAAGATGCTTTAATCCTGAATGGTACAGTCAATTCTGATTCAGTTAGTTCCGGTCTAGTGTGATCTTGTATTATAAGGAAATTGTGCAACACTCATGCTATTTAAACTAATGAGGCTGGAATCGCGTTATTGCCAAAGCAGGTGAGGAAACTTCTCGTTCTACAAATAACTGTCTAAATTCTTCTATCATATTAAACCTGTTGAAGAAACACATGTTACAGCAAACTAACTGTATCAAGCTTCAAGTACTGTTGCAGCTGCACTTATCCAAGTAAGTAGGGAGTATTCTATTACATTCCTGACTTGTGCCTTCTTGCCTTGTACAGCAGAACCTCAATTATCCAAGTGAGACGGGCGGAGATAATTGATCGGTAGGATAATCAAGCTGATCATAAACAAGCGGTAATTTGAGCGCTAGTTACCAAACATTTCTCAGTTATCCGACATTGCATGCCGGAATGACGTTTAATTGATAACCAAATGCCGAGTTGCCTAATGCCCTTTTTACGGAACCTTGAGCTCTTTTTCAGATAATTTGAAATTTGGATAACTGATGTTCGGATAATCAAGGTTGTACTGTATATGGAGGACAGGCTTTGGGGAGACAGTTATTCACTACAGAATAGCTTTTGACCTGCTCTTGTATCCAATGATGGCATTAACATCAAAAGTTAAGGAGAGAAACTTAAATCTCATCTTGATGGAAATGGTCATTGCCTAGCATACATATGGTAAAAACAATGACTGCAGATACTGGAAACCAGATTCTGGAGTAGAGTGGTGCTGGAAAAGCATAGCAGTTCAAGCAGCATCCGAGGAGCAGGAAAATCGACATTTCGGGCAAAAGCCCTTCATCAGGAATACAGGCAGAGTGCCTGAAGGGTGACAGTTGCAGTGGGAGGGGGACTCGCTGAGATTTTTGTCGAGAGAGGAGGAAAACTTCTTCAAGGCAGGCATCCTTGCAAGAGGATTCGCAGTTGGGTTTAAATCAACTAGGTAAAAACAATGACTGCAGATGCTGGAAACCAAATTCTGGAGTAGAGTGGTGCTGGAAAAGCACAGCAGTTCAGGCAGCATCCGAGGAGCAAGAAAATCCTAGCATACATATTACCTGTCATTTCGATAATGGCATAGTCATAATGCCACTGGACTAGTTATCTAGTGCCCAGCTTCATGTTCTACAGTCATGTGCTCAACCCCAATAGAGCTGAGACAGAGGTGTGATTTCTCTGGGATCGAGTTTCTATAACTGATCATACTGTGAAACAGTTCTAACTGTAACATATACACACACATTACCTTTGCAGCTGAAGCCATTACTGCATAAGTCTGATGCCAGACTAAAATATGTCTTCATAGATTTTGTTTTGATTTGAAAGGATGGCCTTTCACAGAAACAAACACAATGCTGAAGATTCAGGTTGAATAATAACATGGAAATTAATTGAACAAATGAAACTATTTACATATAACACAAATTTAAACATCAAACTATATGGTAAAATGTAATCCCATTTATCCCAACAATGCACCTTCACAATACTGACACCAAAAAGAATTTCCTTTTCTTTCACATCTGTAGGTTTAAATTTAACTCTCTACCTTGAGAATCTGAAAACCTTCTCCTGGAGCCTTCATACAACTGACATTAGACTTTCTCACCTCAAAATAACCCATTCAAGATTTTAACCAAACAATTCTGGTCTGGAACTATAAACTAAACTGCTTGCACTGAAGTACCTTCTTTAACAGTTCTAAAAATACCTTTTTGTCCGGAACAACTATTCTTGCATAGCCAATACTTCTGAAAACTGCCGAACCTAAAACAAAAAAGCTTTATTTTTCCTTAAAGTTATGGGTGTTTGTCTTGAGCACAAAAGTAATTCTTCTACATGAAAGCCCAATTTACTGCACAGTTTACTCTGTTCGCTTGTAAACGCTCCCAATATGAATAAATATGTATTAGCCTGCACAAAGTCACTCTTCAGTATTTTTTTAAAAGAAATCACTAAGGCTAAAGAATTAATTGCAAGTTAATCATCACATTAAATAACAAAAAAAATCACCTGTTGAAGGAGCGTCGCTCCGAAAGCTAGTGTGCTTCCAATTAAACCTGTTGGACTATAACCTGGTGTTGTGTGATTTTTAACTTTGTACACCCCAGTCCAACACCGGCATCTCCGAATCAAAAAAAAATTAAATATGCAAGCACAGATTTTCCAATGACCAGGCAATCTTTACTCCTGCATAGATAAGAGTTATGCATGGGGACTCTGTGGAATCCCCTTCTTAGAAGAGTCCAAAAGGAATTGCCCAGGAAATTTGAGATTAAATGGAAAATTCCCCCACACCTGGAAACCTCAAAGTCTCAATTAAATTGGAGTATTTAAAGGGTTCCAACAATATAAAATAAATAGTTATTAACAAAGAATAAGTCTGCTAAATACATAGTCTAACTCTATTCTAACCTAATACTATTGAACTGACTCATACCTCAAATACCTCCAACTTCACCTCCCGCAGACCTGGACACCCCACCCCCCATCTCCCAAGACATGACACACCCACTTTGCTGTAGACTTCTCCCCATTTTCTCCACCCTTCAATCTGAATTCCCTAAGCTCCCCACCTAGAGCTCTGCAATACAAGAGAACTAGGTAAAAACAATGACTGCAGATGCTGGAAACCAGATTCTGGATCAGTGGTGCTGGAAGAGCACAGCAATTCAGGCAGCATCCGAGGACAGGCAAAATCGACGTTTCGGGCAAAAGCCCTTCATCAGGAATAAAGGCACACTGATCCAGAAAATGGGATGAAGGCCTTGTTTAGCTGGGGAGTGGAATATAGGAGCAAGGACGTCTTGTTACAATTTTATAAGACATTGGTTAGGCTACAGAGCACAGTTCTGGTCACCATACTATAGGAAGAATGTGATTGAACTGGAGGAGAGGCAGAGGACATTCACCAGGAAGTTGCCTGGAATGGAAAGTCTCAGTTATGAGGAGAGACTGGATAGGCTGGATTTGTTTTCCCTGGAGCAGAGAAGGCTGAGGGGGTTCTGACTGACATGTACAAAATTATGAGAGGCACGGACAGTGTAGATTGTGAGAATCTCTTCCCCATGGCTGGCATTTCTAAGACCAAATTGCCAGAGTATAATAGGCTCTGGACCAAGTGCAAGTAAATGGGATTAGTTTAGTTTGGTGTCTGTTGGTCAGCACAGACATGGTGGGCTGAAGGGCCTGTTTCTATGCTGTTTGTCTGAGTGACTCTATGATTACACTGAGTGAAAGGTGTGACACGTGAGAGAATACCTGGGGTAGGATGTGTCACACAGTATGACATGATATAATCCGGAATATGTTTGGTGGATTGGAATAAATCCAATAACACACAGTCAGGAATATGCTGCATTCAAGACTGACTTCTGTGGTGGTGGATAGGAAGTGTAGGAGTAAGGAGGTGGGTGGTTGTGGGGGTAGGGAAGTGGGGTTTTGACCAGGCAAAACCCCTCTCTCCCCACCCCGACCCTCCTCTAGCTTATCTCTCCACGCTTCAGGCTCTCTGCCTTTATTCCTGATGAAGGGCTTTTGCCCGAAACGTCGATTTTGCCTGTCCTCGGATGCTGCCTGAATTGCTGTGCTCTTCCAGCACCACTGATCCAGAATACAAGAGAACTGTCAGAACAAATGAACAGCACTGCATTTCTGAAGAAGTCCTGATCAGATCTCCTGTGAGAAATGTAGTGCTCTCTCCTTTTGAAAAAAAGTGGTGAAGAGACAACGTGCTTGAGATTACCACTCCTCGGATAATCCAACCCATCATTTATCACACCAGGTTTAATCTGGGATTGGATTTCCAGTGGAACCAATAGCTGGGATGTTAAAGGTAAGCATGTTCAAAGGAATACTAAAACAAAATTGGATACCAAGTCACATAAAGCAACACAAAAGGAAATAGTCAAAATGTTGATTGAAAAGGAAGACTTTGAAGAGTATCTTAAACGAAGAAAGAGTCGTAGAGGTTCTCAAGAGAATTCCAGATCTTCTGACCTAAACAGCTGAAGCTGTGACCATTAATGGAGGCTGGAATTAAAATTAAGGATGCTTAACACAGCAAAATCAGATGAATGCAATACCTCAGAGGGTGAGGGACTGGTGAAGGTGAAAGAGAGAGAGAGGAAAAGAAGCTATGGAGGGATATGAAAACAAGGCTGAGAATATTAAAATCAGACTAATGCGAATACTGCAGAGTCTGGAAACCTGAAACATAAATAGAAATTGCTGAATGCTTAGCATCAATATCCTGTTCTGAAGAAAATCATCCACCCTACATGTTAAGTGTGTTTCTCTCACAGGTGCTGAGTTTCAAGCATTTCTGCTTTTGTTTAAAAGTCAAAAGATTACTTCACCAGGACACAGTGCAGGTCAGCAAGCAGACAGGTGGCAAAGAAACAGGAGCAAAAAAGACATGGACAGAGGATTCTGGTTGATATCAAATTTACACATTGAATTTACCATCCAAATATCAGAGATCAGATAGCGAGCCGTTGCAATAAGCAAGTCCAGAAGAAATGAAGACAAACAGGGTTTCAGCAGATGGGGAATAGTCAGGAGACATTTATGATTGCAAAGATGCATGATCAGAAGTTCTTGAAGAAAATTATGACACCAAGTCTCAGACAGTATATCAGAAAAAACAAAACAAAATTACAGGATCCACAGGAAATTGACTTAATTGAAACATGCATGCCATTTATGGATAAAAGAGGCAGCAGCTATTCTGCCCCAAGAGCCTGCTCTGCCATTCATTTAAATTACCACTGAACTGTACTTCAATTTTTTTTGCACAAAATCCCTAACTTTCATTACCTTTGCCGACAGGAGTACAGTCAGTCTTAAAAAATGTATCTGATCCCCAGCATCAATATTATTTTTTGGAGAGACTGTTTCAAATTTCCAGTACCTTTGGTGGAAAGAAGTTCTTATTCATTTCACTTTGAAGAATCTGGATGCAGTATCAAAACTCAAAAAAATTTATTTAGAGTTATTAAAATGGACTCAGTATTATTAACTAACAGTAATCAGTAGTTAGGAAACAGCAGTACTCATTATTAACAACTGAGCAGGAAATATGCTAAATACAGTCATAGAGATATACAGCATGGAAGCAGACCCTTCAGGCCAACTCGCCCATGCTATCCAGACATCACAAATAAATAGTCATAGAGTCATAGAGATGTACAACATGGAAATAGACCATTCGGTCCAACCTGTCCATGCCAACCAGATATCCCAACTCAACCAGTCCCACTTGCCAGCACCCGGCCCATATCCCTCCAAACCCTTCCTATTCATATACCCATCCAAACGCCTCTTAAATGCTGCTCCACCACATCCTCTGGCAGCTCATTCCATACACATATCACCCTCTGTGTGAAAAAGTTGCCCCGTAGGCCTGTTTTATATCTTTCCCCTCTCACCCTAAACCTACCTAGTCCCATTTGCCAGCATTTGGTCCATATCCCTTTAAACCATTCCTATTCACATACTCATCCAGATGCCTTTTAAATACTGCAATTTTTACTAACCTCCACCACTTCCTTTGGCAGTCATTCCATACATGCACCACCCTCTGCATGAAAACGTTGCCCCTTAGATCCCTTTTAAATCTTTCCCTTCTCACATCATACCTGTCCCTTCTAGTTCTGGACTCCCCCACCCCTGGGAAAATACCTTGTCTATTTAGCCCCTCTTGCTTTTATATACCACTATATGGTCCATCTCAGCCTTCAATGCTCCAGGGAAAATAGCCCCAGTCTATTCAAGTTTTTTTTTTCCTGGGTTGGGGGAGTCCAAAACTACAGGGTTAGGGTGAGAGGGGAAAGATTTCAAAGGGCCCTGAGGAGCAACTTTTTCACATGAAGGGTGGTGCGTGTATGGAATGAGCTGCCAGAGGAAGTGGTGGAGGCTGGTACAATTACAGCAATTAAATGGGTGGGTTTAGAGGAAGATGGGCCAAGTTCTGGCAAATGGGACTGGATTAAATTAGGATATCTGTATGGCCTGGACAAGTTGGACTGAAGGGTCTGCTTCTGGACTGTAAATCTCTGACTCTTTTCAGCCTCTCTTGTATAGCTCAAACCCTCCAACTTTGGCAACATCCTTGTAAATCTTTTCTGAACCCTTTCAAGTTTTGCAATACCCTTTAGATGGAAGCCATTCAGATACAACTAGCTGAATGGTCATCCATGGAATAAAGTTCTGAATTCTAAATCACTACAAGTTAAAATACTGAGGTTACTGCAAGGCATTGATATTGAAATTACTGAAAGGGAAATGTTGAAAGACAAACACTACGGGCTAAATGATCTCCTCCTTTGCTGCAATACACTATGATTCTATCGTATCAGGTGTAAGAACTGAAAAGAAATTGGAGAGCAACTATACATTCGACACAGATCCCATCCAGTCATTAACATGCACCAATTAACAAAGCACACAGAATGTTGAGCTATGTTACTGCACTGCACTGATCTGAGAAATTAACGGGAACCTGGTTGACCAAATACTGGCTGCTGATAATGCAACGACGTGCTTTTACTTTGAAGTGATTACATTTGAGCAATTTAAGCTGAGCAACATAAACAAAAGCACACCAAAGGAAATCAAATCTTTTGAATTAAAAGTCAACGGTACTAATCAACGTAAAAGTAAACAATACAGCAGAATACTACCAATCAAAATTCCTTTTTCATTTTTCTCCACAAGCAAAAACATAACAAGTCAATCAGAAACATCATTACGTGAATTCCCACAAGAAACTGGCTTTGACAACTCACATTTATACAATGGTTGTAACACAGTAAAATGTCCCAAGGCACCTCGCAGGAACGTAAACTGAAAAACAATTAGCACTGAGCCAAGGAGAGTGATACTAGCAGAGGTGAGTGAAAACTTGTCAAAGGAAAGTTTATATATATATATAGTTCAATTCCCATCTACTCTAGAACTATGTAATAACATCTCTGAACAGATTGATTAGGAAATACCTATAACTGGTAGAACACATATCAAAGGAGTGTAGGACAATGGAGGGATTTGAAAACATTGCCAGATCAGAAGCCGATATGAATCAATGAACTCAACAAGCTAGAATACGGGAAGCAGAGTTTTGGATGAGTTTAAGGTTCTGAACATACATCCAACAGTGATGTGAAGAGCAAGACAGTGGTATACAAAGAAACAGTTGAATCAACTCCATCTGTGGTTCATATGAAAAAATTAGCTCTCTGTCATAACTCAAAAAGAGGATGACAATAATTTTCTTCAACCAGTGCACACGATTGGAATCTCATTACAAATCTGAAAGGCACATTGAGTACAGTTATAAGTAAAAATATTTTGCAGTACCCTGTGACATTATTGCAGTGGTGCACCTTGCAGCTGAGAAAAAATCTTTACAGTACTTAAGCAATAATGAAAAAGCTAGAGTACAGCTAAATTGAAAAGAACCGGTTTCAAGGACAAGCATATTACTGATCAATCAAGAGTGCTTACTTAAATACCAGATTTTTTAAAAATGCTGTTTAAATTCAAATAAAGATCGACTTTTATCCTTGGAATCCATGAACAAAGCACATCAGAGCAAGATGGCATGGAATTTAAAAGGTTGTATGAGAGACATAAATGCAGTGGGTTGCGATAATGTATAGAAGAGAGTCACACACAGCAGTACTGTTAATGTGCTGTTTAAATATCTGGTACCAATACATTGTACCAAAAGATGGAAATACATTAAACAGCTGGATTTATCTAACACCAACATGGTAAACCATTGCACGATCTTTACAGAATGAAGTCATCATAAAAGCTGGTAGCAGACAGTAATTGTAGAGTTAGAAGAAACAGTGAAATGAATCATTTGATCAAGGGATCTTTATAAAATAAGGAAAGCAGCAATGGAGAGGTTTTTCAGAAATCTGTTTTTGGTGTTGGTGGGGAATGGTGGAAATGGACTGTGCACATAACCTGCAACAATGGCAAGCTATCTTCTTGGACTGCTGCAGTCTATGTGCTATACGTAGATCCACAGTGCCCTTACGGAGGGAATTCCAGTGTTTCCACCCAGCAACACTGAAGGTATTGTGATACATACTTCCAAGTCAGGATGATGAGTGGCTTGGAGGAGAAATTGCAGGTGGTAATGTTCCCATATATCTGCTGATCTTGTCCTTCTAGATGGAAGTGGTCATGTGTTGGGAAGGTGCTGTCTAAAGATCTCTTGTGAATTTCTGCAGTGCAACTTTCAGATAGTAGACACTGCTACTATTGAGTGCCAGTTGTGGAGCGAGTAAATGTTCGTGGATGTGGTACCAATCAAGCGGGGTGCTTTGTCCTGGAATGGTGTCAAGCTTCTTGAGTGTTGTTGGAGCTACACTCATTCAGGCAAGTGGGGAGTATTCCATCATACTCCTGACTTGTGCCTTGTAGTTAGTGGTCAGGCTTGGGAAGTCAGGTGGTGAATTACTTGCTGCAGGATTCATAGCCCTTTACCTGTTCTTATAACCACTGTGTTCATATGGTAAGACCAGCTGAGTTTCTGGTCAACGGTAATCTCTGAGATATTGATAGTGATTCAGTGATGGTAACACCATTGAATGAGGCAGTGGTTAAATTGTTCTTATTAGAAATGGTCATTTCTTGGCATTTCCCGAGAAAGAGATAAACTTCAGATAATTAAGTCCAGGCAAGTGAAATTCAGAATGGCAGAGATGTAAACTATTTTATATTGAAATCTTGGAATAAATGATTTTATAGCCTTTGCTTGTACAGCCAAGAGCGCCCTCCCTAACAAAACATTCACTCGAAGTTTGGAGATTTGTATGAAGGAAGTCAGTCTTCTACCCCTGGTTTCATGGCAACAGATTAGCTGGGTCATCAGCTGCCACACTGTGGAGCACTGAGAACATACTAGCTCAGCTACTGGACCATCAATCAATTACAGGACATTGAATTTGATTTGAACTAAGAGTAGCTTGAGCAAAATTCAAACTTACCTGCTCCTCAGTAGCATATGTTTATAATCATATCACAATTATTGTAAAGACATCAGATCGTGGATACGATGCAAGGAACACCCACCAAAAGTTATCCAAACTCATGAAATACGTAACTGGACAATCTTTCATGGTTATGTGGTTAAGGGTTAAACATTGGCCAGGATAGAAGGATGAACTTGAAATAATCACCTACATGGGAATAAGAATGCGTATCGGGTATAAGCAGGTAGGGAAAGAGTTAGGTCCTGAGTTTTGAGAAACAAGAGGTCCAGCTGAGCATGATTCAGATCAGATAAGAACTTGCAGTTAACAATGGGGTGCTGGAGGCAAGGGTAGTGGTTTAATAAGATGGAAAAGCATTCATTATATGGAGCATTTAACAATATTGGAAGCATTCAGTATGTAAGGTCAGTTTAACAAGGTGAAAAGTATTCATTATGTGAAGCCAGTTAAGGTTAAGAACATTCATTGTGTATCAGCAGATGGATTAATCTTTGCTATTGACACTTGCTGATTGTGATGGTCACCCAATCAATATGTATGTTGCCTTATCTGGATGCTGCTCCCTGTAAAATGACAATATAATTCATTAGGAAACTGCTGTTCCAGAGAAAAGACTGAGAACTCATACCTCTGTGCACATGGGCGATTGTTTAGATTAGATTAGATTAGATTACAGTGTGGAAACAGGCCCTTCGGCCCAACAAGTCCACACCGACCCGCCAAAGCGAAACCCACCCATACCCCTACATTTACCCCTTACCTAACACCACGGGCAATTTAGTATGGCCAATTCACCTGACCCTGCACATCTTTGGATGGTGGGAGGAAACCGGAGCACCTGGAGGAAACCCACGCAGACACGGGGAGAACGTGCAAACTCCACACAGTCAGTCGCCTGAGGCGTTCTCTCTCCCTCCAGGGCCCGGAATAAAGATGAAGGAGGTAAAGCCATCCTGTGTCTCTGAGTGTTTTGCTTCGACTGAGAGGGCAACGGGACAACAGGAGTATCAGCCAAAGTTGGGTGTTCAAGCCTCTAGATTGTAGCTAACTTTCCGATTCAGAGCTATGATTAGAATTGAAATTGACGTACACAAGGTGAAACTCATCGCACTGAATCCTTTGCTTTACCATTTATCAGAATTCAAAAGTAAACACTGTATCCACATAACCTTTAACCTTTTAATTCGTTTAAAATGAGGTTTTGAAAACTGATCTAATCTGGAAAAGCAATTAGTGATGGTCACACAAACTGCAACACTTTGCCAGATTTCTCATGATCAGATCAGGAAAACAAACGTGTGCCTGACAGATGCAAACATCCTTTCATTTATGTCTGTGGAGATTCACTTAAATTAACAAGATACCAGACAAATTGAATTTACAAACACAAAGCAGCAGTCTTTCTTTTCCAAAATGGAGAAAATTGCAGCTGTTTAGATTAATGAGGCCCTTCGCAATGTAGGTCGGACATCAGGGATCAAACAAACTTGCAGGAATATTTTTAATTAAACTGAGAAACCAAAATAACTATGTACTGTCCAGTACTGAAATGCCAGTAAATTTAATTCATTGTATCAGGAGAGTACTGAACACAGTGCTTTGCTTGATAATATTGTTGGAAATGCAGGGACATTTGACAACGCTAAAGATGGTGGAACAAAATCAAAACACAGTTTTTTGTTGTTATAATGCACAATCGATGTCCCATTGTTTATCAAACTCTGTCTGATTACTCCAAAGGAAAAACACAAATTCACAATGTTATAGTCATTGTTCCATGGGTGGTATCCAACATGTGCCTGATACTTCACATCCCCAGCATTATCCTACCCAGCCCAATCCTCCTTTCCCAGAACCGCCAGTAGGTACACAATCCACCCTGAACAAAATTATAGCTTATATTTTCAGGCAAGTCAGCACTGTTAGTTCGACAGTGCACTACATGTCAATTGTGACTAAGAGTGTAGA
Source organism: Chiloscyllium plagiosum (assembly GCF_004010195.1). Classification (NCBI taxonomy): domain Eukaryota; kingdom Metazoa; phylum Chordata; class Chondrichthyes; order Orectolobiformes; family Hemiscylliidae; genus Chiloscyllium; species Chiloscyllium plagiosum. Next base: position 82,560,311 of record NC_057721.1, read on the forward strand.
AACCTCACCAATTAGAATGTCATGGTTAAGTCTCACTCTCACAATGAGTCCATAATCCCGGATGACAGTTCAGTACAGAACTGAGGGCATGTACATTTTCCATGATGTCACTTTTTGAATGAGACATTTAGCTATGCACAGAGTGAACAAAAAGTAGTTATTTCTTTTAGTTGAAGAGTCAATATAAAGGGGGCATAATTGTAATGTAAAGATAGGAGGTTTAGAAGGGATTTGAGGAAACATTTATTTTTCAGAGAGAGAGCTGGAAACTTCAATTTTTAAAGTGTTCATGAATGAGCACTTGAAATGTCATAATCTTCGAGGCTGACATTGCGTAGTTGTGGTGGTGCAGACTTGTTGGGCTAAATAGTCTCTTTTGTACTATACAATGTCCCGCCTTTTCCCCATACTCCTGCACACCAATTCTATCCAAATAACCTTTCAATGCCCTCTTGAATGCCTCAACTGAACCTGTCTTTTATACATCACCTTTAATCTAAGACCTCTTATTTCTTTTGCAAGTCGAAACAGTATCTCCATATCTACTGTTCCCAGCCCATTATGACTTTGAAAACCCTGGCCAAATCTCCTTTCAGTCATAATCTCCCTAAGGTGAGCAGTCCAAACGTCTTCAACCTATCCTCTTAATTTCTCATTCCTGAAACCATTCTTCTGAATGACTTCTGCACCCTCTCCAATGCATTCACATCTTTTCTAGAATGTGGCACAACTGTACACAATAATCCATATGAAGCCGAACAAGTCTTTTGCACAAGTTCAACGTGACCTCCTTATCCTTGTGCACTATGATTCTATCAGTAAAGTGGAGCACATTGCTCAGACCACAGATTTGATTTGATATGATATATTGTCAGATGTACCTTTGTACAATGAAAAACTTTGTTTGCAAACAATACAGGTAGATGGTAACAAGCAAGGACATACAAAAGGACTTGGACAGAATAAAGCACACAGGTTAGACAGCACAGGACATGTGCAAAGCAACATCAACATTAACAAGATCAGCATTATTCGAAGTTAGAGAAGTCCATTTATCAGTCTAATAACAGCACGGAAGAAGCTGTTCTTGAAGGTGCTGGAGCATGTGTTCAAGCTTCTGTATCATCTGCCTGTCGGAAGAGGGTATAGGAGAGCATTATCAGGATGTGATGGGTCTTTGGTGACGTTGGGGGTCGAGAGTGTGGTGTTGATGAAGGGCTTATGACCGCAATGTCGATTCTCCTGCTCCTCGGACGCTGCCTGACCGGCTGTGCTTTTCCATCACCACACTCTCGACTCTGATCTCCAGTATTTGCAGTCCTCACTTTATCCTCTTTGATGATGTTGGCAGCCTTTCCATGGCAACGAGAAGTGCAAATGGAGTCCATGGATGGGAAGTTGCCCCCATGATCTGGGCTATGCGTACAACCTTCTGCAGTTTTGCATAGTCCTCGACAGAGCCATGGCCATACAGGGCCATTATGCACCCAGACAGTATGCTTTCTATGGTGCATTTGTAAAAGTTGATGAGGATCTTTATGTACATGTCAAACTTCCTGAGCCGCCTGAGGAAGAGGCATTGTGGTGCCTTCTTCATTGTCGCATCTGTATAGGAAGTCCAGCATGGGTTGTCGGTTATCATCACTCCTAGGAACTTAATGTACTCAACCTCCACTCCACTGATATAGATGGGGGGGGGAAGGGTGTGTGTTCTCCTCCTTTCTTTCTGGTCAATAATCAGTTATAGAGTCATAGAGTCACAGAGATGTACAGCACGGAACCAAACCCTTCCATCCTACTTGTCCATGCCAACCAGATATCCTAACTTAATCATCCCATTTGCCAGCACTTGAGCCATATCGCTCTAAACGCTTCTTATTCATGTACCCATCCAGATGCCTTTTAAATGCTGTAATTGTACCAGTCTTCATCACTTCCTCTGGTAGCTCATTCCATACACACACCACCCTCTGTGTGGTAAATTTGCCCCTTTGGTCCCTTTTATATTTTTCCCCTCTCACCCTAAACCTATATCCTCTAGTTCTGGACTCACCCACCTCAGAGAAATGACCTTGTCTATTTAGCCTATCCATGCTCATGATTTTATAAACCTCTGTAAGGACACCACTCAGCCTCTGATACTCCAGGGAAAACAGCCTATAGCCTCTCTCTCCCTATAGCTCAAATCCTCCACCCTGCAACATCCCTGTAAATTTTGTCTGAACCCTTTCAAGTTTCACAACATCCTTCCGTTAGGAAGGAGACAAGAATTACATGCTAAATTCCAAAAGTGGCCTAACCAATGTACTGTACAGCCACAACATGACCTCCCCAACCCCTACACTCAATGCTCTGACCAATAAAGGAAAGCATACCAAACTTACTAACTATGCATCCTATTTTTATGGGAATCATTTATATAAATGACCAAAAGTAGAGGACACAGCACCGATCCTTGCGGCACTCCACTGGTCACAAATCTCCAGTCTGAAAAACAACCCTCACCACCACCCTCTGTCTTCTATCTTTGAGCCAGTTCTTGTCCAAATGGCTAGTTCTCTCTGTATTCCATGAGCTCTAAACTTGCTAACTAGTCTCCCATTAGGAACCTTGTCGAACGCCTTACCGAAGTCCATATAGATCACGTCCACCACTCTGTGCTCATCACTTCTCTTCGCTACTTCTTCAAAAAACTCAATCAAATTTGTGAGAAATGATTTCCCACGCACAAAGTCATGTTCACAATCCCTAATCAGTCCTGGCCTTTCGAAAACATGTACATCCTGTCCCTCAGGAATCCCTCCAACAACTTGCCCACCACCGATGTCAGGTTCACTGGTCTATTAGTTCCCTGGCTTATCCTTACCACCTTTCTTAAATAGTGGCACCACGTTAGCCAACCTCCAGTCTTCCGGCACCTCACCTGTGACTATCGATGAAGCAAATATCTCAGCAAGGGGCCCAGTAATCGCTTCTCACAGAGTTCTAGAGTACACCTATTCAGGTTCTGGGGATTTATCCACTTTTATACGTTTCAAGACATCCAGCACTTCCTCCTCTGTAATATGGACATATTTTAAAATGTCACCATCTTTGACCCCCATTCTATATCTTCCATGTTCTTCTCTGCAAAATATTTGTTTAGTAGCTCCACCATCTCCTGTGGCTCCACACATAGGCTGCCTTGCAGATCTTTGAGGGGCCCTACTCTCTGCCTCGTTACCCTCGTTCTTTAAGAGTATTGTGCGCAGTGTGATGAGAGAGCATTGGAGAGGGTGCAGAGGAGATTTACCAGGATGTTGCCTGGGCTGGAGAATTTCAGTGAGAATACAGTAGGACAGATTAGTCTTGTTTCCCTTGGAACAGGGAAGATTGAATGGGGACATGGTTGAGATAAATAAAATTATGACAGGCACAGATGGGGTAGACATGAAGAAACAATTCCCCTGGATGGACAGATTAATGCCTTGGTGCACGAGGTTTAGAAGAGATGCAAGGAAAACATATTTTCCATCCAGATGGGAATCTGGAACTCACTACCTGTAAGGATGGTACAGGCAGAAACCCTAATACCATTTAAGAAGCATTTCAATGTTCACTTGCATTGCCAAGATACACAAGTGACAAAAAATGGGATTCAAATAGTTAGGTGTTTGTTTTTTGACGGACACAGACAGGATAGGCTGAAGGGCCTTTTTCTGTGGTATAGATCTACATAGAACATAGAACATAGAAGAATACAGCGCAGTACAGGCCCTTGGGCCCTCGATGTTGCGCCGAACCATTTGACGGACACAGACAGGATAGGCTGAAGGGCCTTTTTCTGTGGTATAGATCTCTATGACTCTACGTCTGCTTTATTAACTGATCTCTCCTACTGTCCTACCAACTTCTGTGCATATATACCCCAGGCTCTTCTGTTCCTGCATACCTCTTTAGAATTGTACCTCCTGTTTTATACTGTCTTTCAGTGTTCTCAAAACCTCATTTCTCTGCACTGAGCCTTAACCTCAACCTATCCACCAACTTGTCCATACCCAGGCTCAACCCAATACATCTTTCCTCAGATAACGTGGACGAAAATTGTTCACAATATTCTAGATGAGGTCTCACTAGTGCCTTGTGTAGTTTTAACAAGATTTCCCTATTTTGACACTCCATCCAAAAGGTGCAGAAATAATTCCTAATCCCAGAAATCAGTCATGTAAATAGATTAGAAGCTGGGACTGTTTGACTTGACTGAAAGCAGATTTTAAAAAAAAATAGTCTGGACAGAGTAATAAGGAGATACATTGCATTTGCTAAAAAATCAATGACACAGATTTAAGGTAAAATGGCAACAGTAGTAAAACTAATATGGTGTGAAACCTTTTCACTTAACAACTGGTTAAAAACTGGAGAATACTACTTGAGAATATGGTCAAGACAGGGTCAATAAAGTGAAATGGATCGCTTTCTTAAAAAGAAAAGTGAGTAGGACTGCAGGCAGGGAAGAGACACCAGGTAAATGCCTCTTGTAAATGGCCAGCAAGCCTCCTTCTCATCCGCAAATGTGAAGTCATTGTTTCCTTCTATCCAATGACGTCGAAATAGCAGGATTTGGATGTTTTTGCCAACCATAAACATAACTGCAATATTATGAAACTATCCTGATGGGAGATGTGAAACCGTCAAACACAGTGTAGAAACCAAAAGGAATTTCTGTAAGATTTAGTCAATGCCAGTGATGAGATCTAACACGACTTTCCTTAAGATATCAAACTTAGGTAAGGTAAGTTCTGTCAGTAGAGATTTTGTTTTAGACTCTTTAGTGGAGTCCAAATTTATACTATCATAATTTGCGAAGTTTTGCAAATTTGTTCTTATTGTGACCTCCCAAAGGTACTTTTTTGTTAAAACTCAACCATGTAAGGGAATTTTAAATTTGAAAGAAAATGTGCTAACTAGCTGACATCTTTAACATATAGGCATCAAGTCCACATGATAGTCAGTCATGTTCTTTCCATGGAATGCCTTAAAGCTGGAGAATAATAATAAAGTTATTTTGAGTATTTATGAAGTTCTAGATTGAGGTTGCAATATTCACTTCTTGTCATTCCATTCTCAGTATGCAAACTAATTTCAGCCCTAGACTTTTCTACCAGCATTGAGCCTCCGAAGGAAGCTTCACCTCATAACACATCATTGGCAGTCAGACCAAAAGAAGAACTTTTTCCAATGTTATGCCTCACTGGTGTAGTACAGTGAAAGTCGAGCCCCACTGTTCCCAAAGTTGTCACAAATGATAAAGATTTTATGGAAGAACACAAAATTGCCCAATTTACCTGTCTTTTGTACTTGGATTGTCAGCAAGCATTGACTTCTGTATTTAACTAGAATATTTACTATAAATAAATATATTCTAGCTATAGGTAAACAGTTATGAACCGTAACTCTACTGGTTATCCCTTATAAATGCTCCATTCAAACACAGAGAGAGACACGAAGAAGAAACAAATGGATATAAAGGGTGGAATGAAAGATTGGTATGGCAGTACAATGATCCCTGTCCTCAGGGTTCACTAAGGGGATTTTTTGTTCTCGTCAGAATTTGGTTGGTCCATGACCTTCTTTGTCCAGGGATTTTCACTTTCTGATAGGAGGTAAAGAATGACTGCTTCACACTCAGAGAGTCTCTGACTTATTAGTTAAAAGCCACATGCTTCCAATTAAATATTCACACCGACAAGCTATTCAGCTATCTGAGAGTCAATGACATAGCTGTTCGCCGGCAGAAGCCCTTTGTTCTTCGCAAAAGGGAAGCATTCTCCAGACCAATGATCTATTTGCAGCCAGTCAAATCTCCATTTATATACACCGCTTAGCTGTAGCTCATCTGCAACTGGATTCTCCTTTCCTCCAACAGACACACCCCATCCCACACACCCCCGCAGTCACACACACAAACACCC
>NC_057721.1:82567162-82586930 GCF_004010195.1 Chiloscyllium plagiosum
ATCATTGATAGACACAGGGTCAGAGGGTGAAGTGGATAGGTGGAAAAGGAGATAGGCAGGTAGAACAAGTCCGGACAAGTCATGGGGACAGTGCTGAGCTGGAAGTTTAGAACTAGGGTGAGGTGGGGGAAGGGGAAATGAGGAAACTATTGAAGTCCACATTGATCCCCTGGGGTTGAAGTGTTCCGAGGCGGAAGATGAAGTGTTCTTCCTCGAGGCGTCTGGTGGTGAGGGATCGGCGGTGAAGGAGGCCCAGGACCTCCATGTCCTTGGCAGAGTGGGAGGGGGAGTTGAAATGTTGGGCCACTGGGCGGTGTGGTTGATTGGTGCGGGTGTCCCAGAGATGTTCCCTAAAGCGCTCTGCTAGGAGGCGCCCAGTCTCCCCAGTGTAGAGGAGGGACAGTCCCACACCTACAGTTACACAAGAAAGTGACTTTACAAATAATGAGCAATGCATGCAAGATCCTACCCATAGGCATGATGTGGATATCAGTGTCAGCTGAGACACAACATACCATAAAATCTCTTCACTGAAAAGTCGAGCTACAGCATAAATAAAATTAAAATTACCGTGCAAAGTATACATGCCCAAATGAAAATATGTGCCCCTCAGGCAGAAATATGTTCCATTGTCGACATGACTACAGAAGAAAAAGCACGGTTCAACAACTCAATTCTAAACTATACACCAAAAATGCAAGGATAGACACCCACTGTGGTTCAGAAAATCACAAGATGGTAGCATAATTTATTAATTCCATAAAACAGGCTAGCAATACCAGAAGTGATCCAGTTATCATTTATGAGTATTTGATAATAGGGAGAATACAGGGCCAACATGAAGGCAAGGGTTCCAGTAAAGACAAGGATGGGACCAACAAATCCAGCAAACCCTAGATATCAAGAGCTATATGAGACAGAATAAAGAGATAAAAAGGATTCTATGGCAGATACGGAGGGCTCAAAACAGTAAAAGCCCTAAAGGAATGTGCAAGGAGGAACTTAAAAAAAAGGAGAGAAAAAAAACAGGGCAAGAAAGGACAATGGCAAGTAAAATAAAAGAAAATCCAAAGTTCTTTTGTAAATACATTAAGACAAAGGTTAATTGGGGAAAGAATAAGAGGCCCATTAAGGACTATAGTGCACGGAGCTAAAGGACATAGGCAAGACTTCTTTTCTCTAGTGAGTCAGATGATGTACAGAAATTAGGGAAAGGGACTGTGATATACTTAGAGAAATTAGCGCAGACAGAGAGGAGACTTTGACTGGTGTGGCAGGCCTAAAACAAGATAATTCTCCAGCGCTGGATGAAATTCATCCCAGGTTATTGAATGATGCAAGGGAGGAAATAGCTGGGGGGTTAGTGGCAATAATTTTCAATTCCTCTCTGGGTCCAGAAGAAGTGCCAGAGGACTGCAGGATAGCCAGAGTGATATCTTTATTCAAGAAAGGATGTAGAGATAAACCAGGAAGCTGCAGGCCAGGTCAGTCTTACCTCAGTGGTAGGAAAACTATTAGAAACAATTTGGAGGAATAGAATTTATCTGATTTTGGAGAGGCAGGGATTAATCAAGAATGCTCAGCATGTTTTTGTTAAGAGGAGGTCATTTCTGACCAACATGATTGAATTTCTTTTTGAAAAAGTGTGTAAATGAGAGCATTTCATGTGATGCAATCTACTTGGATTTCAGCAAAGGTTTTGGTAAGGTCCACGTGGAACACTGATAGTAAAGGTTAGAGACCATGGAATACAAGATAATTTGGAAAATTAGATCAAGAATTGGCTGCATGGCAGGGAGCAGAAGGTCGTGTCGAGGGTGCTGGAAAAGCATAGCAGGTCAGGCAGCATCCAAAAAGCAGGTAAATCAATGCTTCGGCAAAAGCCCTTCATCAGGATTCCTTTTAGTTCAGTCATAATTAGAGTTTTGTGCACAGTTCTGGAATTTGCATGATAGGAGGGACATGACTGCACTGGAGAAGATGCAGAGGACATTTACCAGGATGTCACTACGACTGGAACATTTTAGTTCTGAAGAGAGATTACATAGATTGGGGTTGTCTTCCTTAGAGCAAAGGAGACTGAGAAGGGACATGATTGAGATGTATAAAATTCAGGGGTGTAGATGGGACAGACAGCAAAGAACTTTACCCCTTGTGAAGGGATCAATGACCAGGCATACAGATTTAAGTCAAGGGACAGGAGTTTAGAGGGGATGTCAGCAAAACATTCATCACCCAGAGTCTGATGGGAATCCAGAACACACTGCCTATCAGGGTGGTGGAGGCAAAACCCTCAGAACATTTAAGTATTTAGATGTGACACTGCATTGCCAAGGCATACAAGGTCAAGTGCTGGAAATGGAATTAGATTAAGTAGGTGATTGTTTTTAACTGGTGGAAACTCAAAGGGCTGAAGGGCCTCTTTCTGTGCTGTAGATCTCTATGACTCTAAGGAGTGGATTGCACCTCAGAGGAGCCAGTTGACATAGCATAGTTGGAATTGCCAGATACATTTGACAAGGTACCAAACAAAATCTGTTTATCAAATATAGTAGACTTGCTACCAAAGAAAAGAGAGAGAGGTAATGTGGCGGAAGTGGTAATGCCACTAGGCTAGTAATGGAGAATCTCAGCTAATATTCGGGAGACATGGATTTGAGTACCACCATGATGAAATTCAAATTCAATAAAGCCTTTAACTTTAAAAAAAAATCAAATGGCAACTATTACCCATCATCGATTGCCATAAAAACCCCAACTGGTTCACTAATGCCTTTTAGGAAGGACTCTGCTGTCCTTACCTGGTCTGGCCTACATGTAACTCCAGATTCACAGTATTGGGGTTGGCTCTTAATGACTCTCGAGCCAATTAGGAATGAGCATTAAATGCTGCTTTGAACATTCCTCTCCTCCAACCTGGTGCTCCCAATGCATTCTTGTCTACATCGGAGAAACCAAATGTAAACTAAGGAAATGTTTTGCTGAGCATCTCAGCCAGGCCCACCGGCTAACCAGACCTCCCAGTCACCGCCCATTTAATTCCCCTTCCCAGTATGACGACCCTTAGCCTCCCCCATTGCCACAATGAATCAAACCGCAAATTGGAGTAACAACACCTCATCTTCTGCCTGGGCAGCCGACAGCCCAGAGGGCTCAACATTGACTTTTCCAATTTCAAATAACCTCCCTTCTCATTCCCTGACTCCCTTCCCAGCCTCTCCTCCTCCCTTCCACTCCTCTCAGCCACCAACTGGATTCATTCCTCCCATTGACCAATCAGGTCGTACCCTCTACCTGCCTTCGCCGATCTCCACCCCACCACCCTGGCCCCCCACCCCCTTTATCTGCAGCTCCCCCCACACCCATCCGCAGTCCTGAAGAAGGGTACAACCCGAAACGTCGACTTCTCCACCTTCGAATGCTTCCTGTGTTCTTCCAGCCTCCTGCTTGTCTACCTTGAACACAAGCAGATCAGCCATAATCTTTCTTAACAGTGGAACAGTTTGAAGGGTTGAATTCCAGTAACACTAACATCTCAACATCGCACAGATAAATTTTAAAAATGCATAAATGTATTTTGTTCTGACTGGACAGCTGCGACAAGTGGGTCTCACAAAGTAGTTAGAGAAATATACTGAGAAAATCAAAGTTTGTGTGAAGATTTGTAGCTCGGGTGCTCGTTGTTGTGGTTCTGTTCGCCGAGCTGGAAGTTTTTGTTGCAAACGTTTCGTCCCCTGGCTAGGCGACATCATCAGTGCTGGGTACCCAATATACCAACCACGACAGCGGACAGCTGAAACGCCTAGCCAGGGGACGAAACGTTTGCAACAAAAACTTCCAGCTCGGCGAACAGAACCACAACATACTGAGAAAATGAAATAACAAGGATGTAGATATGCTACATGAATGGACAAAATCTGGCAGATGCAGTATTATGTGGGAAAATGTGCACATATTCACTTTGGCAAGAATAATAAAAATACGCAGCATAATTTAAACAGAGCAACTGCAGAATTCTGAGTTGTAGACAGATGTGCTGTTCTGGTGCATGAGTCACAAGTACCGGTACAGCACGTGATTAAGAAGGCTAAAGGATTGCTGACCTTTATTACAGAAGGAATTGAAAATAAAATGATGTTATGCTTCAGTTATACAGGAGTGAAACCACCTCCGAATATTGTGTGTAGTGCTAGTCTCCTTATTTAAGGAAGAATGCAAATGCATTTGAGGCAGTTCACAGGAGGTTTACAAGATTGACACTTGAAATTAAATTGGTTATCTTGACAGTAGGATACACCGGTTGGAATGGTTTTCACTGGTGTTGAAGATGATGAGAGATGATTTGATTGAAACGTATGAGATCCTGAATAGTCATGACGAGGTGGATAAGAAAATGATGTTTGCTCTTGGCGAAGATTCCAGAGATAGGGGAAACTTGATAAATTAAGGGTCACCCTTTTAGGATAGAAATGAGGCAGAGTCTTTCTTTTTAGGGTTCTGCTTCTTTGAAATTTGGCCTCATAAAGCAGTGAGCACAGGATCATTGAACATTTTAAGACAGAGATAAATTCCTAACAATAATCTGAGGTTACTTGAAGTACATGGGAATTTGGAATTTTGAAAACACAAACCAGTCATAATCTTATTGAATGGTGAAGCAGGTTTGAAGAACTAAATGATGACCCTTTACTCCGAATTCACATGTACATTTATACGATACATTGAAAGGGCAAGATGAAATTGGGTGGGGAAATCTCATTTGGGACATGAAAATCAGCATGAGCTCATTCGGCAAAACAGTCTAGTTTAGCACTATATACTCTTATGGAAGGCCACACCCATCCGGGACTGCCCATGGAGGCGGCCAAGGCTCCCAGTGACTCTGGTATGGCAGGGCATGGCCCCGAAAACTGTCTGTCTGGCTGGGAATGCCAGTGCCTGGAGGACGACTAAAGGCAGGAGCCCAGGCCTGAGAGCGGCCCCGGAGGAAGCGAGGCAGAGGCCCAGAGACAACAGCTTTGGCTGTGCTTCTAGAACTCTGCCACCGCCATCACCCAGCTTTACAAAAGTACTGGGTGCAAAGAGGGGATACAGAAAGAGATCGGAGGGGATGTGGGTGTGAGGGTGGAGTCTGGGAACAGCAGAAGGGGTGATGGGGAGGGGTCGGTTTCACGGGAAGAGGAACGGGGTTTGGAGTAGAGACATGTACGGTCAGACCCTCATGTAGGAAAAGCTTCAGGAATAAACCTCAGGAAAAATTCCGGAGCCGGGGTTCCGAAGGCAGCTCGTCATTATCTGCAACCTCGTTCTGGCAGATCCTGCGATGGCGCTGGTACTAAACTGTAACGGCCTTGCTGTGGCTTTGGATTAGCCAGTGTCGTGGAGAGGGGGAACGCGCTTCAAGGGCAACAGCTTGTTCACCAGACCACACCGCCTAGGCTTGCATCCTACCACCAACCCACCTAGACAGGAAACTCTGGCTTCGCTCGCAGCGTCGACACAACGTGGTTGGGGGGGCAGCAGATACCATTTTAAGTCATCGCTAGATTGGCATAGAGCGCAAGGCCAGAGGTTGCTACCGACGGTGGGGGGGATTTTTGGATTCCACTGGACAACTATTGCCCGCCTCAATGTGGGCAGCCCCCAGCCAGTAAGGTGCTGTCCCACCACAATCTGCTATCCTCATTGGGTGCATGTGGATTAAGAAAGCTCCCAACACCAGATAGCAATCAACACACCAAGCAACAAAAGAAACCGACAAAAGAGACCAGCTCTAAAACTGGGAAGTTGGAACATCTGGATAATGATGACCAGCCTCTCAGTAAACCTCCAGGACATCAGCGACTTTAAGAAATCAGCTGTCATAAATAACGAGCTTAAGGGACTCAACGTGGACATAGCTGCCCTTCAGGAAACAAGGCTGGCAGAGACGGGCTCACTGACAGAGAAGGACTACACATTTTACTGGCTGGGGAAGGGCTCTGATGAGCCCAGAGAGCACAGAGTTGGCTCCGCAGTAAAGAACAGCCTGATGAACACAGTAGAACCAGGCAGCAATGGCTCAGAGTGACTCATGAGTCTTCACCTCAACACCACCACAGGCCCAGTCACCCTTGTCACCATGTATGCCCCGACATTGTCCCCCATGCCAAACACCAAGGTCAAGTTCTGTGACAAACGTGCACCTCTCATTAGCAGCGTCCCCAGGAAGGAGCAACGTGTTCTTCTGGGCAACTTCAATGGCAGAATGGGTGCAGATCACAACTTATGGCCCTCCTGCCTTGGGCATTTTGGTGTGGGCAAAATGAATGAGAACGTACAGTGACTGCTCGAACTGTGCACTCACTATGATTTGTGCATCACCAACTTCTACTTCCAGACAAAGCCTCAGCACAAAGTTTCCTGGAGACACCCACGCTCAAAGCATTGGCACCAACTCAATCCGATCCTTATTAGGCACACCGCCATCAAACACTTTCTCCATGCATGCTCTTACCATAGTGCGGACAATGACAGACCACACCTTAGTGTGTAGAGAAAGTGAGAACCGCAGATACTGAAGATCAGAGTCGAGAGGGTGGTGCTGGAAAGGCACAGCAGGTCAAGCAGCATCCAAGGAGCAGGCTTTTCCAGCACTACACTCTTGGATTGTCCTTCTCCTCAGATGCTGCCTGGCCTGCTTTGTTTTTCCAGCACCACACTCCCAGATTCCCCTGCTCCTCGGACGCTGCCTGGCCTGCAGGGCACTTTCAGCAACGCACTCTCCACTTCTTCATATGTTACAAGATTAGGCTGCAACCTAAGAGATTCCATCACTCAAAGCAACAGTGGAACCCTCGCATCAACATCAGCAAGATGTCCCAGCCAGACCTTATTAAACCTCAGAGGCTTTCGAGAGAGAAGTAAGCGCCTCGTGACACAGAGACTCCGCCATAATGAAGTGAGAAACCTTGCAGGATACCATGCACCACACATCCCTGGCTATCTTTAGAAAGAAACCTGCAAGACACGTGACTGGTTTGAGGTTCAGGCAACCAAGATGACCCCCATCGTTGAAGCCAAGTATGCCACCCTAGCTGACACTATCCTCCATATACCTATCCAATGCCCTCTTAAATGCCCATAAAGAGGGAGAGTCCACCACGTGACTGGTTTGAGGTTCAGGCAACCAAGATGACCCCCATCGTTGAAGCCAAGTATGCCACCCTAGCTGAGTATAAGCAGTCAGCTAATGGGAAGAACCTGCAGATTCTCAGGGCTGCCAGGAACGTGGTTCAGGAGACTGCCAGGCGTTGCATAACGAGTACTGGACACAGCCAAGTGAGGAAATTCGGACGGCCACTATAACGGGGAATATTAGGGGAGTGTACGAGGGTATCAAGGAGGTACTAGGACCAGCACAGGGCAAGACAGGCCCCCCTCAAATCCTCTACTGGGGAAGTAATCACAGACAAAGGCCAGCAGTTGGAGGGGTAGGTTGAACACTACTCTGATCTCTACTCCAGAGTGCAGATCGTGTCCGCTTCAGCACTTGATTCCATCACGTGCTTGCGGCCAATGGACGAGTTAGACGCAAAACCATCAGTGGAAGAGCTCAGCAAGGCCCCTGACAGCCTGGCCTCAGCTAAGGCCCCTGGGTAGCGACGGGATTCCTCCTGATCTGATCAGGTGCTGCAAGACTAGCTACTGCTCCAATTGCATGAAGTCCTCTGTCAGTGCTAGCAAGAAGGAGCTGTACCGCAGGCCAGGAGGGATGTCAAAATCATTGCCCACTGCAAGAACAAGGGAGAGAGAAACAACTGCAACAACTACAGAGGCATCTCTCTCCTCAATACTGCCACCAAAGCCTTTGCTCGGGTCATCTTCACTTGCCTGCAGAAACTAGCAGAACGTGTAGACCCAGAGTAACAGTGCGGCTTCCGAGCTGAAAGGTCATGATCTTTCCCCTTTGCCAACTGCAGAGAACAAAAAAAGCCCCTGTATGCCACCTTCCTCAACCTCACCAAGGCATTCGACCTGGTCAGCAGGAACAGCTCTGAAGATCGGCTGCCCAACGCAACTACTGAGCATGATCAAATTCTTCCGCACTAACATGAAGGGGACAGTGCACTTCAATGGCAGCTCTCCTGAGTCCTTCGACATCCGCAGCGGTGTCAAACAAGGCTGTGTCCTCACTCTCACACACATCGGGTTTTTTTTTTGCAGTGCTCCTGAGACATGCCTTTGGCATCACAATGGAGGGGATTTGCCTACGCATTGGATCAAGCGACAGGCTCTTCAACCTGGCCTGACTTAGAGCCAAGACAAAAGTACATGCGGCACTCATCAGGAACATGCTGTTTGCCGACGTTGCTGTAGTTGCAACACACACTCAGCAAAAACTCCAGTTACTGATACACCATCTCTCTCATGCTTGCAAGGAATTCGGGCTGACTATCAGACAAGAAGACAAGCATCCTGGGACAGGACACAGAGGCATCACCATCGATGACTACGAACTCAGTGTCGTCCATCAGTTTACGTAGCTTGGCTCTACCATCACTGACAACCTCTCCTTGGACACAGAGATCAACAGGAGGATCAGGAAAGCAGCCTCAATATTTGCTCGCCTCATGACTCATGTATGGACAAACCCCAAGGTGACAGTGAAGAGAAAAATGTCAGTTTACAATGCCTACAACATAAGCATTCTGCTGTATGGCAGTGAAACATGGACTACATATGCCAGACAGCACTGAACACCTTCCACTTGAGGAATACCCACTGTATCCCAGGCATATCCTGGCAAGACAGAGTGTCCAACACTCTGTCCTATCTCGCACTGGCCTTCCCAGCATGTACACTCTGCTCAGGCAGGGGAGACTCCACTGGCTAGGCCACGCCCACTGCATGGAGGATAGCTGCATCCCAATGGATATCCTCTATGGAGAGCTTGCGTCGGGGAAGAGATGCCCCCAAGGCCGTCTGCATGAAGAATATGAATGCACTTGATAGTGTTACGGAGTCTTGGGAAAGGCTTGCAGCTGACTGCACGAGATGGAGAAGCACCCTGAACTAACACCTCAACACAGGGGAAAAGAAGCTGATGAGCACTGCAGCAGACAAGTGAGCACAAAAAAAGGAATGCAGCTGTTCTACCAGATCAACAACCACGAACAGATGTGAACTTTGCGACTGGGACTGTCACTCCAGCATTGGTCTCTTCAATCACAAACGACATTGCTTCAAGGAAGCAGAAAGCCAGAACAACAAGGATGCAACCCATCGTCAGCCATGACCGAAAGGGGCCTCACACATATCACGCTATGGAAATATTATTCTTGATGATATATATTATTTTGATCATATATTTCATTATTTAAGCAAATATAAGACGGTAACTTAACAACTCTGTTGAGTGAAAGCATTTGAGAAATTTCCATTGCAACTAATCTTCATGGCGCAATCGACAATAGGAATATATTAAGCCAGAGTCAATAAAGCCCAAGTGTATATGACTGAGAAAAGGAGCAAGAATTAGAAGGAAATCAATATGCAATTCTGCTAGTGCAAAAATAAAACATTGACTAAACTCTTTGAGAAATGGTTCACTCATAAGGGTCTACAAACAGTTGGGCAACATTGTCAAGTGTTGCTGCTGGGAATTTCGCAAAAATGAACAGAGTAGCACTTGTACAGTTAATGGTAGGACCCTGGGTAATGCCACCAAAGAGAGACCAAGGGGGTCTTTGAAAGTTGCATCAACAGGATTGTTAAGAAGGCATTCAGCACGCTCAGATCACGGAGTATAGGAGTTGGGACATCAAAGGTTCACAAGATATAGAAGCAGAATCAGGCTATGCGGCCCAGCGAGTTTGCGCCGCCATTTGATCATGGCTGATATGCTCCTCACCTCCATTTTCCTGCCTTCAACCCATTATCAATTTAAAATTTGTCTAACCCCTCCTGAAATTTACTCACTGTCCCAGTATCCACCGCACTTTGGGGTAGCGAATTCCACAGGTTCACAACTCTTTGGAAGAAGTAGTTTCTACTCAACTCTGTTTAAATTTGGTACCCCTTATCCTAAGACTATGATCTCTCATCCTAGAATGCCCCACAACAGGAAGCATCTGCTCCATGTCTATTTTAACCTCAACTTATATCATGTAATTAGATTAGATTCTCTACAGTGTGGAAACCAGCCCTTCGGCCCAACAAGTGCACACCGATCCTCCAAAGAGTTACCCACCCACACCCATTCCCCTCTGACTAATACACCTAACACTATGGGCAATTTAGCATAGCCAATTCACCTGACCTGCACATCTTTGGACTGTGGGAGGAAACCAGAGCACCCGGAGGAAACCCACGCAGACACTGGGAGAATGTGCAAACTCCACACAGACAGTCACCCGAGGTTGGAATCGAACCTGGGTCCCTGGTGCTGTGAGGCAGCAGTGCTAACCATTGAGCCACCATGCTGCCCAATCTTGAATACCTCAATTTGATCTCCCCTCATTCTTCTAAATTCTGGAGAGTATTCACCTAAACTGCTCAATCTCTCATCATACAACAAACCCCTCATTTCTGGCATCAATGTAGTGAACCTCCTTTGAACTGCCTTCAATGTCACTACATTTTTCCTCAAATAAGAGGGCCAAAACTGTGCACAATACTCCAGGTGTGGACTCACCAATGCCTTGTATAATTGCAACAATGCTCCCTTAACTTTATATTCTATTCATTTAGCTATAAAAGCTAACATTACATTTGTTCTCTTTATTATCTGCAGTACCGGCATGTTAGTTTTCTGTGCTCATGAATGAGGACACCTAGATCTCTCTGCATCGGAGCACCCCGAAATCTCTCCCCATTTTTTTGTCCCAACTGTATGATCTCGCACTTATCCACATTAAACTCCATCTGCCACATTTTGGCACACTCTCCTAACCTATCTACAACCATTTGTAAGGTTCTTATTTCCTCAATACAATTTACCGTCCCGCCTAATTTGTCGGCTCCAGCACGACTACTTCATCTGTACCCCCATCCATGGAACTTAGGCATTGAAACTGTCTCCGCTGTCGGTATTGCCGGAATTCCCACAGTAGAATCACTCTTACAACCTGTTCCCATTCAGATAGGTCAGCTCCAGGTACAGGAATCATTTGTCTTTGCCAAGAATTCATCTGTCTGCCTGTTTGGTCATCGAGCCCTGTGTAACCTTGGTGCCTTGACCAACTGTTCTGATCAGGGCCTAATCATAGAGCTCCCTGATCACAGTGTGGCGCAGACCCTGTATTTGCTGATGCAGTGCTCTGACCCTGCAACACAGGCTGTATTGAACGGCTGGCAACTACAGAACAACCCTGTTGAACCTTTCTTGCACCCCCTGATAGCGGATCTAGAAGGAAGCACCAATCCCTGCTTAAGCTTCCTCCATCACCTACTCCTTTTATCCCGCTCACCTAAAACCACCCATTGTTGGGCACTTTTTATCCACCATCCGGTCCCTGACTTATATACAAGCCTCATAGCCCCTAGTTTAGCTCAGTCAGGTTCACTGCAGTTCAATGAGCAAGTTTATTTCAGTCCCGTGGGCCTAAGTGTTTCCATCCAGCTTGATAATGTCCAATGACCTTTGTTCGCGAGTGCTCCATCTCTCTGTTAAGTCCCTGTATTGGCCAAAGGAAATTGGTCCTTTGATCCAATCCTTGCCCTGCGGTGAATCTCTAAGGTAGGCCCATTGCGGGAACTTTTGGATTACTGCATTATCTGATAAAACCAGCTGCTTCTGACTCCCATTTGCCTTTTGGCCATGAATGTTTCTCCTGTATCTGCCAACCTCTCCCCATGACTATATGCCCCCATCGCTCCAAGCGCCCATCCCCTCTTCCCTGTGGGCACTCTATAAAAATCATGAGTTGGTACTTTCTGCTCCGTCGCCCATGTAACTGTCCGTCCTGGTGCAGTCCTCCCTTGCGTCCTTCAACATAAATTGTCCTCTGATGCAGAAATAGGTACTCAACTTGTTATTGATGCTCTATTCTCTAAGGGGGTGTGGCGGCCGACGCGGCCATTTTACCTATTCCCACACCAGACAGGAACAATGAGTGAGTTTGTTCAGGATTTGTGTGCCGTGAATCAGATTGTTATCCCCATGTTACCAGTTGTCCGATACCAATGTCAGCTTTTCCTCACTACCCCGGGATTCGGCTTGCTACACTGTCACAGATCTCCGCTCAATGTTTTTCACCATTCCCCTGCATGAGGACAGCCAGGATCTCTCTGCCTTGACCTAGAAGAGTCAACAATTCACCTGGACTCCTCTTCCTCAGGGCTATATAGAAAGCTGGGCAGTGTATGCTGCAGCAGTGTGAAGGGATCTGTCTCAGCTCTCCTTGCCTCATGGCAGCACTGTGTTGCCAATATGCTGGTGACCTCCTCGTCACCTCATGGTCTTACATTGACTGTCAGCAGGACTCTGTAACTTTGCTGATCCACATAGCCTCCTGTGGGCACTGCATTTCTGCTGCCAAGCTACAATTATGCCAGACGTCTGTATTCTCTCTAGGCTGCACCCTTGAGAATGGTACCTGCTGCCTGGACCCCAATCATGCTGCTGCTATTCTCAATGCGTCACGACCCTCCACACAACAGGAGATGCTGTCTTTTCTCAGCATGGTGAACTATTGCTGCCAATGGGTGCCTGAATATCCATGCATGGATGTAATTTTGCATCAGGTTACCCACATTCAGCATGTGGATGTACCTACTAGAGAAGGTGCAAAACTTGACTTACTCTTGGGAAATAAGGCAGGGCAGGTGATTGGGTCAGTGGGGGAGTACTTTGGGGCCAGCGACCATAATTCTATTTGATTTTAAATAATGATGGAAAAGAATAGTCCAGATTAGATTAGATTACATTACATTACAGTATGGAAACAGGCCCTTCGGCCCAACAAGTCCACACCGACCCGCCGAAGCGAAACCCACCCAGTAAAAGTTCAAGTTATAAATTGGAGAAAGGCCAATTTTGATGGTATTAGGCAAGAACTTTCGAAAGCTAATTGGGGGCAGATGTTTGCAGGTAAAGGGACGGCAGGAAAATGGGAAGCCTTCAGAAAATGAGATAACGAGAAAGCAGAGAAAGTATATTCCGGTCAGGGTGAAAGGAAAGGCTGGTAGGTACAGGGAATGCTGGATGTCTAAAGAAATTGAGGGCTTGGTTAAGAAAAAGAAGGAAGCATATGGAAAGTATAGACAGGATAGATAGACTGAATCCTCAGAAAAGATTAAAGGCAGGAGGAGTATACTTAAGAGGGAAATCAGGAGGGCAAAAAGGGGACATGAGATAGCTTTGGCAATTAGAATTAAGGAGAATCCAAAGACATTTTATAAATACATTAAAGACAAAAGGCTAACTAGGGAGAGAATAGGACCCCGCAAAGATCAGCAAGGCGGCCTTTGTGTGGAGCCGCAGAAAATGGGGGAGATACGAAATGAGCATTTTGCATCCGTATTTTTGTGGAAAGAATATGGAAGATATAGACTGTAGGGAAATAGATGGTGACATCTCGCAAAATGTCCATATTACAGAGGAGGAAGTGCTGGATGTCTTGAAACGCATAAAAGTGGATAAATCCTCAGGACCTGATCAGGTGTACCACAAAACTCTGTGGGAAGCTAGAGAAGTGATTGCTGGGCCTTTTGCTGAGATATTTGTATCATCGATAGTCACAGGTGAGGTGTCGGAATTCAGGAGGTTGGCTAACAGGTTGCCACTGTTTAAGAAGAGCGGTAAAGACAAGCCAGGGAACTATAGACCAGCGGGCCTGACCTCGGTGGTGGGCAAGTTGTTGGAGGGAATCCTGAGGGACAGGATGTACTTGCATTTGGAAAGGCAAGGGCTGATTAGGGATAGTCAACATGGTTTTGTGCGTGGGAAATCATGTCTCACAAACTTGATTGAGTTTTTTGAGCAAGTAACAGAGGATTGATGAGGGCAGAGCGGTACATGTGATCTATATGGACTTTAGTAAGGCGTTCAACAAGGTTCCCCATGGGAAACTGATTTGCAAGGTTAGACCTCATGGAATACAGGGAGAACTCACCATTTGGATACAGAACTGGCTCAAAGGTGGTGGTGGAGGGTTGTTTTTTAGACTGGAGGCCTGTGACCAGTGGAGTGCCACAAGGATCAGTGCTGGGTCCTTTACTTTTTTGTCATTTACATAAATGATTTGGATGAGAGCATAAGAGGTACAGTTAGTAAGTTTGCAGATGACACCAAAATTGGAGGTGTAGTGGATAGCGAAGAGGGTTAGCTCAGATCACAACAGAATCTGGACCAGATGGGCCAATGGCTGAGAAGTGGCAGATGGAGTTCAATTCAGATAAATGCGAGGTGCTGCATTTTGGGAAAACAAATCTTAGCAGGACTTAGACACTTAATGGTAAGGTCCTAGGGAGTGTTGCTGAACAAACAGACCTTGGAGTGCAGGTTCATAGCTCCCTGAAAGTGGAATCGCAGATAGATAGAATAGTGAAGGTGGCATTTGGTATGCTTTCCTTTATTGGTCAGAATACGGAGTACAGGAGTTGGGAAGTCATGTTGCGGCTGTACAGGACATTGGTTAGGCCACTGTTGGAATATTGCGTGCAATTATGGTCTCCATTCTATTGGAAAGATGTTGTGAAACTTGAAAGGGTTCAGAAAAGATTTACAAGGATGTTGCCAGGGTTGGAGGATTTGAGCTATAGGGAGAGGCTGAACAGACTGGGGCTAAATTCCCTGGAGCATCGGAGGCTGAGGGGTGACCTTATAGAGGTTTACAAATTTATGAGGGGCATGGATAGCGTAAATAGGCAAAGTCTTTTCCCCGGGGTCAGGGAGTCCAGAACTAGAGGGCATAGGTTTAAGGTAAGAGGGGAAAGATATAAAAGAGACCTACGGGGCAACTTTTTCACACAGAGGGTGGTACATGTATGGAATGAGCTGCCAGAGGAAGTGGTGGAGGCTGGTATGATTGCAACATTTAAAAGGCATCTGGATGGGTATATGAATAGGAAGGGTTTGGAGGGATATGGGCCGGGTGCTGGCAGGTGGGACTAGATTGGGTTGGGATATCTGGTCGGCATTGATGGGTTGGACCGAAGGGTCTGTTTCCATACTGTACATCTCGATGACTCTATGACAAGGGTCAGCCTCGTTCTATTGATTGGACACGAGCGGCTGTGAGCATTTGAGGAACTTCGTACTACTAACACAGGCCACAGCCTATTACTCCTCTCAGTTACGTCAGTGGTTGGTGATCTGCCAACCTGCCTCTGCGCCATCACCACCACTACCATGGTGGAAAAGGCAAAACCCTTTGTTCTGGATCACCATTGTACTGTTATGCTTCTCCTCAATTCGGCTGCTGCTCAGCATTTCCCAGCAGCCCAAAGGACTGGGTGTGAGATCATGCTATTGTCCAAGCCAAATCTATAATTCCGTTGTGTCCCTTCAGTGAATCTCACCACTCTCCTTCCTACTTTCTCTGACTTGGAATCCTACAACCATGACTGCCTGCAAGTGGTAGACTCCGTGACCTCTCCTCACCCTGATTTATCCTCCACGCCCCTTGACAATCCTGACCTTATCCTGTTCACAGATGGCTTGTCCATGCATTCCTCCAATGATCATTCCCTTGCTGGTTACGTGGTCATTACTCCCTTTGAAATGATAGAGGGGTGCACACTCTCCTGTTCTGGACTTCAGCCCAGGTTGCTGAACTCTTTGCCCTTACCTGTACATGCATCCTTGCCATGGGAAAATCCGTTAACATTCATACTGATTCCTGTTACGCCTTTGGGATAGTCCATGACTTCGGTACACTCTGGAAAAATCCTGGGTTTAATTACCTCATCGGAGTGTGGTCTAACTGGGGCTCTATGGACCGGCAGCATAACCTCATGGCTCTTGAACTCAATCCCCCAACAAATGAAAGTCAGCACACCATATGCTTCCTTAACAATGTTGAGGGATCTCTGGACATGGACTCCAAAATCCCTCCATTCCTCCACACTGCCCAGAATCTTGCCTTTAACCCTCTGTTCTGCATTCATATTTGACCTTCCAAAGTTCATCATATTAATATAGGCCAACTGTTCAGCTCGAGAGAGAGAGAGCGAGAGAACGAGAGAGCGAGAGCTGTGAGACAGTGAAGACTGTAGCAGCCTCTCCATGAATTCACGAAAAACAAAGCTTCTTGAAACAAGCCTCCAAATCTTAGATGAAGTAATTCCCTTGACAGGTTATTGAGTGTATTTAAGACAGTGAGAGACACGTTCTTGTTTGATAGAGTTCAAGGGTTATGGAGAGCAGGATCATATCAGCTATGGTCGAACAGCAGAGCAAACTCAATTAGCCAAATGGCCTAATTCTGTTCCTATACCTTATGGTTTAATACTGCTGCAAGTAATTCACTTCCCAAATTCTGACCACTGTGTACAAGGCCCAAGGAGTGTGATGAAATATTCTCCATTTCCCTGGGTGGGTGCAGTTTCAACAACATTCAAGAAGCTTGACACCATCCACGATAAAAAGCCTACTGGAACCCGCTGGAGCTTTAGTGGAAGCAGATAAGACAGGGGTATTTAAAGTACATAGAACATAGAACAATACAGCACAGAACAGGCCCTTCGGCCCACGATGTTGTGCCGAACATTTGTCCTAGCTTAAGCACCCATCCATGTACCTATCCAATTGCTGCTTAAAGGTGACCAATGATTCTGACTCTGTCACTCCCACAGGCAGCACATTCCATGCCCCCACCACTCTCTGGGTAAAGAACCTATCTTCCACCCTTCACCTTAAATTTATGTCCCCTTGTAACACTCTGTTGTACCCGGGGAAAAGGTTTCTGACTGTCTACTCTATCTATTCCTCTGATCATCTTATAAACCTCTATCAAGTCACCCCTCATCCTTCTCCGTTCCAATGAGAAAAGGCCGAGAACTCTCAACCTATCCTCGTACGACTTCCTCTCCATTCCAGGCAACATCCTGGTAAATCATCTCTGCACCCTCTCCAAAGCTTCCACATCTTTCCGAAAGTGAGGCGACCAGAACTGCACACAGTACTCCAACTGTGGCCGAACCAAAGTCCTGTACAGCTGCAACATCACTTCACGACTCTTGAATTCAATCCCTCTGCTAATGAACGATAATACTCCATAGGCCTTCTTACAAACTCTATCCACCTGAGTGGCAACCTTCAAAGATCTATGTACATAGACCCCAAGATCCCTCTGTTACTCCACCTGACTAAGAACCCTACCATTAATCCTGTATTCCGCATTCTTATTTGTCCTTCCAAAATGGACAACCTCACACTTGGCAGGGTTGAATTCCATCTGCCACTCCTCAGCCAGCTCTGCATCATATCTAAGTCCCTTTGCAGGTGACAACAGCCCTCCTCACTATCCACAACTCCACCAATCTTCCTATCATCTGCAAATTTACTGACCCACCCTTCGACCCCCTCATCTAAGTCATTAATAAAAATTACAAACAGCAGAGGACCCAGAACTGATCCCTGCGGAACTCCACTTGTAACTGGGCTCCAGGCTGAATATTTACCATCTACCACCACTCTCCGACTTCGACCAGTTAGCCAGTTTTCTATCCAATTGGCCAAATTTCCCTCTATCCCATGCCTCCTGACTTTCCGCATAAGCCTACCATGGGGAACCTTATCAAATGCCTTACTAAAATCCATGTACACTACATCCACTGCTCTACCCTCATCCACATGCTTGGTCACCTCCTCAAAGAATTCAATAAGACTTGTAAGGCAAGACCTACCCCTCACAAATCCGTGCTGGCTGTCCCTAATCAAGCAGTGTCTTTTCGGTAAGTCAATGAATATGCAAGCAGTGTCTTTTCGGTAAGTCAATGAATATGCAAGGAATAGAGTCAGGAATGGAGGGAAATGGACCAAGGGCAGGTAGAAGGGATTAGTTTGATTTGGTATCATATTCAGCACATTGTACACTGAAGGACCCACTCCTGTGCTGTTCTATCAATTCATTGTTGCTGCGTCAAAGCCCTGGAATTCCCTTGCTGAGGGCATTTTGGGTCACACTGCAGCATGTGGACTGGAGCAGTTCAAGGCGGCAGCTCACCACCACCTTCTCAAAGGCAACCGGAAACAAGCAATATAAATGCTTGCTATCCAACAACACCTACAGCCCTGAAGGAATTTTGAAAACCCAACACATGACCAGCACTTTCCACAGATGACTGTAATGTCCAGAATCTTACTGCAAGTACAACTTGTCCATGGTGTCATTTTCCAGAAGCATTTCATAAATGGAACCTTGATGGAAATGAATGAAGTAGCATTTTAGTGAAGATACTGGCAGTTTTTTTTTTAGAAAGCATGCGATAGTCAATCAGTTATTATACAATTATCAAGATTTACAGTTTAAAAATGTAAAACACTTCACCCATTACTACTGTATTGCAATATCATTCTACGGATTGTAATTTCAGTTTATTTAAATGCTGTACACTACAAACTATGCAGGTCCAAAGCTGGAATTAAGTACTTCTTCTGGTTTATTGCCTCAGCACCTCTCCAATATCATGCTGCTTTCCAATTAATCTATTGATTCCAGTATTCCAACAAGTAAAATCTATGTCTTGATTCACTGCACTCAGGATCATAAAATTCAAATACGTTCATTTGGTTTATCTATTGTTTTTGGTACTTAAGAATATATCATGTCAAACTACGATCACTATATCAAATCTGAAACTTCTTACACTTCGACTCTGTTGCTTCACCCCGTTCACTATCGGAGCTGATCCAAATCACTGACAACCTCAACACAACCATATAAACAGGAGCAGGAGCCGGCTTTCAGTTCTTTAAGCCCGCTCCACACCAAGAAAGTCAGGGCCGCTCCTCCAACTCAATGCCATGCTCCCAACTCTCTCCTCATACCCCTGACAACTCTTATTTCTTTCTTAAAATATATTCACTGATAGAAGTCTATCACTGAATATATTTTAAGAAAGAAATGCCCTTCTACAGACTTCTATGGTCGAGAATTCCACAGGTTCCCCACCCACAGTGAAGAGGTTTCTCCTCATCCAAGTCCAAGATGACCTACTATATGTTTTGATAGCATTAGCCCTCGTTCTGATATTTTTCATTTGATTATCTTATTTGAACAAGCTGAGTTTCCAGCTATTTACCCTCTCCACCGCTAATATTGCCTATTTCTATCACCAAACATCAAGAATCTCAGATCTTGAAGATGATTTATAGCTCAGGTTTTGGATCAGGTTGTAGGTTTGTTCGCTGAGTTGGTTTGCTTTCAGACGCTTCATCACCATACTAGATACCATCGTAAGTGAGCCTCCGGTGCAGCGCTGGTGGTCTATCCATTTGTGTGTCTCAGTTTGTTGTGGTGGATAATATCATTTCCAGTTCTGTTTCTGAGAGGCTGGTAAATGGGGTCCAAATCTGTAAGGTTATTAATAAAGTTCCAGTTTTAAATGCCTGGCCTCGAAGAATTCCACAACTGTGTTTGCTTGGCCTGTCCCAGGTTGTATTGGGTAAAAACAATGACTGCAGATGCTGGAAACCAGATTCTGGATCAGTGGTGCTGGAAGAGCACAGCAATTCAGGCAGCATCCGACGAGCAGCAAAATCGACGTTTCGGGCAAAAGCCCTTCATCAGGAATAAAGGCAGAGAGCCTGAAGCGTGGAGAGATAAGCTAGAGGAGGGTG
>NC_057721.1:82588856-82713113 GCF_004010195.1 Chiloscyllium plagiosum
GCCTTGGAGGGAGGTGGGGGGGGGGAAGGAGGTGTGGGCACAAGTTTTGCACTTTTTGGGGTTGCAGGGGAAGGTGCCGGGAGTGGAGGTTGGGTTGGTGGGGGGTGTAGATCTGACGAGGGAGTCGCGGAGGGAGTGGTCTCTCCGGAACGCTGATTGGAGAGAGGAGGGAAATATATCCCTGGTGGTGGGGTCTGTTTGGAGGTAGCGGAAATGACGGAGGATGATACAATGTATCCGGTGGTTGGTGGGGTGGAAGGTGAGGACCAGTGGGGTTCTGTCCTGGTGGGGATTGGAGGGGCGGGGTTCAAGGGCAGAGGTGCAGGAAGTGGATGAGATGCAGTGGAGCATGCTGTGCTCTGCACAACTGGAACAGACAAAGAAATGATGGTAATGGAGGATGACAAGCTGGGACAGCAGTCACAGTCTTCTGAGGAGGAGGAGGAAGAGGAGAACACTGAGCAGGAACAAGAAAGTGGACTCATTTCCACTAGAGTTTAGAAGAGTGATGGGTGACTTGACTGAAGCATAAAAGATCCTGAACAGTCTCAGCAAGGGCGGTCATGGAAACAAGCTTCGTCTTGTGGGCAAGTTCAGGACTTGGGGGCACAGTCTTAAAATTGGAGGTGTCCATTTAGGACAGAAATGAGGAGAATTCCTTTCTCTCAGAGTTAGGCAACTTTCAAAACTCCCTGGTCCAGAAAGCAGGGCCACAAAATATTTTTAAGGCAGAGATAGATGGACAAGGACATAGATGGTTATTTGGAATAGCTAGGAATGTGGGATCTGAAAAATAAACATCAGTCATCACCTTACTGAATGACAGAGCAGGATCAAGGGACTGTATGGCCTACCTGTGCTCCTAGTTGCATTTGTATGTGTGTGCATATGTATCCCTAATTGAACTGAGCAACTGCCTTTCAAACTGGTCTCGCAAGTTAAGGCCTACATTGTCATGTCACATGTAAATCAAACTAGGTAAGGATGGTAGATTTCCTTCCCTAAAGGACATCAATGAAAAGATGAGTTTTTACAACAATCAACAGTCATTTTATGAATGACAATACAGAGAAGACTGTAATTTTATATTCTAGATTTATTACTTGAATTTAAATTCCATTAAGTGGTGTATGGAAAGGGTTAGCAATCAAACTTCAAGCATACCGGACAAACAAATGACAATGAGAAAAGGGACGGTTAATACAGGACTAAAGGTGTTATATCTGAATGCACACAGTATAAGGAATAAAGTAAATGAGCTTGTGGCGCAGATTGAAATTGGTAGATATGATGTGGTGAGCATCACAGAGAAGCAGCTGCAAAAGGTTCAGGATTGGGAGCCGAATATTCAAAGATGTACATCCTATAGAAAAGATAGGCAGATGGGCTGAGGACGTGGGGTTGCCTTATTGGTAAAAAATGAAATTAAATCAATAGTAAGAAACGAAGTAGGGTCAGATGGTGTAAAACCTGTGTGGGTAGAACTGAGGAACCGTAAATATAAAAAACACCATAGATGGAGTTATGTACAGGCCTCCAAATAATAATCAGAAGCTGGGGTGCAAGATACACCAGGAACTAGAAAACATGTCGGAAAGGCAAAGTTACAGTGATCATGGGGGATATGCAGGTGGACTGGGAAAATCAGGTTAGCAGTGGATCGCAAGAAAAGGAATTTGTGGAATGTCTATGAGATGGCTTTTTGGAGCAGCTTGTGGAGGAGCCCATTAGGGAACAGGTAATACTGGATTTAGTGTTGTGCAGACTTGATAAGGGAGCTTAAGGTGAAGGGACCCTTAGGAGGTAGTGATCATAAAATGATGGAATTTACTCTGCAATTTGAGAGGGAGAAGATAGAATCAGAGGTAACGGTGCTACAGCTGAATAAAGGCAATGACACAACCATGAGGGAGGAGCTTGGTAGAATTGATTGGGAGAGGAGCTGAGCAGGAAAGATAATGGAACAGCAATGGCAGGAGTTTCTGGTAGTCATGCAGGAGATACAACAGGGATTCATCCCGCAGAAAAAGAAGCGTGTACAGGGAGAATGATGCAACCATGGCTGACCAGGGAAGCAAAACAGGAAGCAAATAATGTGGGGAAGGGCAGTGGGAAACCAGAGGATTGGGAAGCTTACAAAGACCATCAGAGGGCAACAAAAATAAAGGAGGGAGAAGATTAAATAAGAGGGTGAGCTAGCCAGTAATATAAAGGAAGATTAAGAGTATCTTCAGATATATAAAGGAGAGGCAGAAGTGGACATTGGGCTGCTGGAAAATGACACTGGAAAGATAGTAGTGGGGAACAAGGAAATGGTTGAAGTACTGAACAATTACTTCATGTCAGTCTTCACGGTAGAAGACACAAATTATATCCCAATCATTCAAGAGAATGAGGGGGCAGAGCGGAGTATAGTGACCATTACCAAAGAGAAAGTGCTTGAAAAACTGAATGGCTTGAAGGTAGAGAAATCACCTGGACCAGATGGACTACACTCCAAAGTTCTAAGGGAGATAGCTGAAGAGATAGCAGAGGTGTTCGTGGTGATCTTTCTGGAATTGCTAGAATCAGGGAGGGTCCCAAAGGACTGGTAAATTACAGATCAATTAGCCTAACCTCGGTCGTGGGTAAGATAATGGAATCCACTGTGAAGAATGAAATTTCTGAATACTTGGAAGAATACGGTAAAATAGAGCAAAGTTAATACGGGTTCATCAAGAAGAGGTCGTGTCTGACACACCTGCTAGAATTCATTGAGGAAGTAATGAGCAGGTTAGACCAAGAAGAGCCAATAAATGTTATCTATCTAGACTTCAAGAAGCCTTTACAAGGCCCCACACAGGAGGCTGCTGAGTAAGATAAGCGCCCATGGTGTCAGAGGCAAGGTGCTGGCATGGACAGAAGCTTGGTTGTCTGAAAGAAAGCAGAGAGTGGGAATAAAAGAATTCTTCTCAGGATGACGTGGTGTTCCGCAAGGCTCGGAGTTGGGAACATAATTTTTCACTTTATATATTAACGATCTAGATGAAGGAACTAAGGGAATTCTGCCTAAGTTTGCAGATGACACAAAGATAGGCAGAGGGACAGGTAGCATTAAGGAGGTAGGGAGGCTGCAGAAGGATGTGGACAGGTCAAGAGAGTGGGCAAAGAAGTGATAGGTAGAATACAACATGGGAAAGTGTGATGTCATGTACTTTGATAGGAAGAGGAGGCATGGCTTACTTTCTAAATGGGGAGAAATTCAGAAGTCTGAAGTGCAAAGAGACTTGGGAGTTGTGGTCCAGGATTCTCTCAAGGTAAACTTGCAGGCTGAGTCAGTAGTAAGGAAGGCAAATGCAATGATGACATTAATTTTGAAAGGACTTGAATATAAAGGCAGGATGCACCTCTTAGGCCCTATAAGGCTCTCGGCAGACCACAATTTGGAGTATTGTGCAGAGTTTTGGGCCCCATATCTCAGGAAGGATGAACTGGCCCTGGAACAGGTTCAGAGGAGGTTCACAAGAACGGTTCCAGGAATGAAAAGATTAACATATGAGGAACGTTTGAGAAATCTGGGTTTATACTCGATGGAGTTTAAAAGGATGAGGGGGGAATCTAACTGAAAATCACAGAATACTGAATGGCCTAGAGAGAACAGAAGTTGGCAAGATATTTATATTGGTATGACAGACTAGGACCCAAGGGCATAGCCTTCGAGTAAAGGGAAGATCTTTTAGAATGGAGATAAGGAGAAACTTCTTCAGCCAGAGAGTGGGGAATCTATGGAATTCATCACCATAGATAGCTGTGGAGATCAGGTCATTGAGATATTTAAGACAGAGATCGATAGGTTCTTGGGTATCAAGGACATCAAGGACAACAGGGAGAAAGCAGGAAAAGACATTTGAGAAACTTATCCTGAAGGGCTTATGCCCGAAACATCGATTCTCCTGCTCCTCAGATGCTGTCTAACCTGCTGCGCTTTTCCAGCATCATACTCTCGACTCTGATCTCCAGCATCTGCAGTCCTCACTTCCTCCCTGAGAAACTTACCAGCCACGACTGAATGGTGGAGCAAACTCAATGGGCTGAAAGGCCTAATTTCTGCTCCTATGGCTTATGGTCTCATGATTTATGGGATTAGCTGCAGGCCTCTGGAATACTGCTGCAATGACATTACCACTACATCACCATCTTCCCATGTTTGTTACAATGTTAATGGCACAGTAGATTGTCATTACACTCAGTTTATTTGAAACAATATAAATGTTTGCTTTTCACAGTTCGAATAGACACAATAAATTAGAATGTATTCCTGCAACTTTGTAGCCAGTGACAACAAATAAAAATTCACCTACTGATCTAGGTTGAAGGTACAATGCGTCTTCTGCAAGCCTGTTGCGTCAGAAGCGATATTTGATAACACCCACTGTGTATAATGATGGAAGACTTGAAGCAATGCCTCAAGCACCAAAAACAATACAAATCGGACTTGTATCATAGATCAAGGTCAGTGTTCAAGAACCCTATTTCCATCCAGACCTGCAAGCATTTAGGAGAACTCCAACTCAGTTACAATAATTCAAAATAGATTGCTTTTTGACGTGCTCAGCTGAAATCATGAGTTATTAGCATCTCTCAAAAAGGAACCCATTATATCACAACCAAAAATACTTGGCACATTAATTATATAGTTAAAACAGAGACAGTGGCCAACAAGTTAAGTATCGATTGACAAGGATAAGGAGTCTTGTGGTATAATGTTAAAAGATTAAATGGGAATATCTCTCTGAACATTAATGCAATATGAAAGGTTTGAACTACACTGAGTGAACATTCTGGAAGTGGATGGGGACTTCCAGACAGGAATGTGAATAACTCCCACTCCAATGAGACAGTCACTTGCTACTACTCCCCCTGCTCTTATCAAGTTAAACTATCATTTAATCTCTTCCATACTTTCATAGCCAATCAGGTTCGGTTGCATGATTGTCCTCGATGCTGAGGCCCATCACAGTTACATTGTCTGAGGAAGTAGCAGGGGCCAGAACTCATTTGCAGGGTCACCCCGGAGTGAGGACAAATCACACTTCCATTGTCTTGCAGAATCACTGAGTCAGGAAATCATCAATATAACAATCCCCCAAGGTTAGGGCATCAGCATTTGCATTATCTCCAAGGATGATCTCATCCTCCCATTGTACCGGGGTAACATGTGACTGTGAGGCTGGGGGTTGTCTTTAGTAACATGTGAGTATGGGGGAGTGGCCAGAGGATCTTTGAGCATGGCCAACTGACCTGTATAAAGGGAATGTGTTTTCTTTGTTCAGGGCCTCACTTTGACTCAACTTTCAAGCGTTAATAAACTTTAACTGTTTGCAGAAGATGGTATGCACGAATTGTATCTCGTGTGTGAAACCTTGGGAAAAAATCCTAACAGTGGTACAATGACAGTGTTTTTATCTAAGGACCAGAAGGTCAGGACATAATGTATCCTAACAGGTTGGTTTAAAACGAATATATTTGACAATCCAATGACAAGGCTGTATCAGAACCCAAACCACATTACAAGTCTACATCCTGTGGTCAAAGAGAAGGAAATCCTTACATTTCTACCAATGCCGTGCTTTCATAACTGTCAAAAACCATTTTAACTGCTGGATAACTTCAGCAAATTAGAATTTTTTTTCCATCAAGTTATTTAACTCATAGAATTCCTACAGTGGGAAAAGTGGCCAATCAGCCGATTGAGTCTGCATCAACCCTCCAAAGAGCATCCCACTCAGACCCTCACCCCATCCCTGTAACCCCATATTTACCATGGTTAAACCACCTAGCCTGCTCATCACTGAACACTATGGACAATCTAACATGGCCAATCCACCTAACCTGCACATCTTTTGACTGTGGGAAGAAACTGGAGCATCCAGAGGAAACCTATGCAGACACGGGGAGAACATGTAAACTTCACACAGTCAGAGTCACCCAAGGCTAGAATTGAAACTGCTTCCCCATCGTTGAGAGGCAGCAGTGCTGCCTACATTTTTGAACAAATAGCAAATGTTTTAAGAGGAGAAAGCGAGCAAATATTGTAAATCATATGCCATGAATGAGAGCTCATTGTGTCCATGCCAGACCTTTGAAATACCACCTGATCATCCCTATTCTCTTATTCATTCCAGAGACACCTAGAAGGCAATGCATTTCAGATCATCACAGAATCGTTACAATGCAGGAGGCAGCCATTTGGTCCATTATGTCTGCACTAGCTCTGGACATTTTGACCGAGTGCCAAACGTTTCCCTATAACCTTGTCCATCATTTCTATTTTAAAAATCAATTCCTGAAACCATAAATGAACCTGCATCCAGCACTTAAACTACATTCCAGATCTTAATCACCTTCTGCTTGAAAGGTTTCTCATCTTGCACTTGTTTCTTTGTAAAAAACTTGAAATCTGTGCCCTCTGGTTCTTGATCCTCTTGAGTAGGAGGCGTGTTTCCTCATCTACTCTGACCAGACACTCCGTGAATTTGAAAACTTCTGTTAGGTGTCCTTTGAGCTTTCGCTCCCAAGGAAAATCGTATCTTTCTTCAATCTTACTTCAAACCTGAGGTCTCTTGTAAACCTCTTCTGTGTTGTTCCCTATACCTTCACAACTTTCCTGACATGTAGTATTCAGAAATGCACATGATACTCCAGTTGAGATCCAACTAGCGTCCTAAATAAATTCATCATATCTTCCAGTTCTTGCACCTATTCTCCTATTAATGAAGCCTCAGATATTGTATTCTTCAACTGTTTGTCCTGTCCTACAACTTTGACTCACTAATGTACCCCAGCTCTCTCTGCTCCTGCACACCTTGTAGAATACTCGCCTTCATTTTATACTGTTGCTCCATGTTCTAACAAAACATTCATCTCACTCTTCTCCACACTGAACTTCATCTCAGCCTCAAAGTCAGAGATGTCAGAGATCCAGACCCCTCAGTCCAACTCGTGCATGCTGACCAGATTTCTTAAATTAATCTAGTTCCATTTTCCAGCATTTGGCCCATATCCTTCCAAAGCCCTTCCCAGTCACCATGTAGATGGCTTTTAAATGTTGTAATTGTACCAGCCTCCACCATTTCGTTTGGCAGGTCATTTCAAACATGCACCACCCTCTGAATGAAAAGGATGCCCCTCCAGTCCTTTTTCTATCTTTCCCCTCTCACCTTAAACTTATGCCCACTAGTTTTGGACTTCCACATCCTGGGGAAAAGACCTTGGCTATTCACCCTATCCACAACCCTCATGACAGTATAGGTAAAAGCAACCACCGCACAGTCCTTGTGGAGACAAAGTCTCGCCTTCACATTGGGGATACCCTCCATCGTGCTGTGTGGCACTATCACCATACTAAATGGGACAGACTTCAAACTGCTCTAGCAGCTCAAAACTGGGACATCCATGAGACGCGGTGGTCCATCAACAGCAGCACAATTGTACTCCAGCACAATCTGCAACTCATGGCCCGGCATATCCCCCACTCAACCATTACCATCAAGCTTGGGGATCAACTCTGGTTCAATGGAGAGCATAGGATGGCATGCCAGAAGCAGCATCAGGCATTACTAAAAATGAGGTGTCAACCTGGTGAAGCTACCAAACAGGTCTACTTGCATGCCAAACAGCATAAACAGCAAATAATAGAGCTATGCGATCCCACAACCAACAGATCAGATCTAAGCTCTGCAGTTCTTCCACATTCAGTCATGAATGATGGTGGACAACTAAGCAATTCACTGGAGGAAAAGGCTCCACAAATATCCCCACCCTCAATGATGGAGGAGCCCAGCACATCAGTGCAAAAGATAAGGTTGATGCACTCACAACAAACTTCAGAAGTGCGCAGTGGATGATCTATCTCTGGCTCCTCCAGTGGTTCTCAGCATCACCGATAGTCTCCAGCCAATTTGCTTCACTCCACGTAATATCAAGAAATAGTTGGAGACACTGGATACTGCAAAGGCAATGGGCCCTGATAACAGTCCAGCAATAGTAATGAAGACATGTGCTCCAGAACTTGCCCCTCCCCTCGCCAAGCTCTTCCATACATTTACAACACTGGCATCTACCCAAAAATATGGAAAATTGTCTGGGTATGTCCTGTACACAAAAAGTAGGACAAATCCAATTCGGCCAATTACCACACAGTCAGTCTACTCTCCATCATCAGTAATGCAATGGAAGGGGTCATCAACAGGGCTATCAAGCAGCACCTGCTCAGTGACGCCCAGTTTGGGTTCCACCAGGGTCAATCAGCTCCTGATCTCATTACAGCCTTGGTCCAAACGTGGACAAAAGAGCTGAATTCCAGAGGGTGAGGTGAGAGTGATAGCCCTATGACACCAAGGCCGCATTTGACCGAGTGTGGCATCAAGAAGCCCTGGCAAAACTGGAATCAACGGGTAACAAGGGGCAAACACTCCACGGGTTGGAGTCATACCTGGCACAAAGGAAGATGGTTGCGGTTATAGAGGGTCAGTCATCTCAGTTCCAGGACATCTCTGCAGGAGTCCCTCAGGATAATGCCCTAGGCCCAACAATCTTCAGCTGCTTCATCAACGACCTGCCCTGTGTCATAAGGTCAGAAGTGGGGACATTCGCTGATGATTGCAGTGTTCAGCACCATTCATGACTCCTCAGGTACTGAAGCAGTTCGTGCTCAAATGCAACAAGATCTGGACACTATCCAGGCTTGGGTTGACATGTGGCAAGTAACATTTGCACCACACAAATGCCAGACAATGCCGATCACTAATAAGAGACACTCTAACCACCGGCCCTTGACATTCAATGGTATTATCATCACTGAATCCCCCACTGTCAACATCCTTGGAGTTACCATTGATCAGAAGTTCAACTGGACTCACCACATGAGCATAGTGGCTACAAGAGCAGGTCAGAGACAAGGGATTCTGCAGCAAGTACTTACCACCTGACACCCCAAAGTCTATCCACCATATAAAAGGCTCAAGTCAGGAGTGTAATGGAATACTCCTGACTTGCTGGATGGGTGCAGCTCCAACAACATTCAAGAAACTTGACACCATCCAGGACAAAGCAACCCACTTGACTGGCACCACATCTTCAAACATTCAATCCCTCCACCACCTGCGCTCAGTAGCAGCAGTGTATACTATTTACAAGATTCAATGCAGAAATTTACCAAAGATCTTGAGACAGCACCTTCCAAAACCATGACCACTTCCATCTAGAAGGACAAGGGCTGTAGGTACTTGGGAACACCACCACCTGTAAGTTCCCCTCCAAGTCATTCACCACCCTGACTTGGAAATATACCATCATTCCTTCACTGCCATTGTGTCAAAATCCTGGAATTCCCTGTCTGCCGGCATTGTGGGTCAACTCAAAGCAAGAGGACTGCAGCGATTCAAAAAAAAAGGCAACTCACCAACACCTTTCAAGGGCAAATAGGGATGGGCTATCAGTGCTGGCCAGGCAGCGGTGCCCAAGTACTACAAATGAATTAAAAAACATGATTTTCTAAACTTCTAAGGTCACCCCTCAATCTCCAATGCTCCAGGGAAATTAGCCCCAGCCTTTTCGGTCTCTTCCTATGGTTCAAACACTTCAACCCTGGCAATATCTTTGTAAATCTTCTCTGAACCCTTCCAAGTTTAACAATAATTACTCCTTTTGCAGGGAGACTGGAATAGAACACAGTATTTAGAATCATACAGCATGGAAACTGGCCCTTCGGTTCAAAAGTGGCCAACATTTGGGGGGGGGCACAGTGGCTCAATGATTAACACTGCTGTCTCACAGTGCCAGGGATCCAGGTTCAATTCCATCCTCAATTCCTTGGAGTGTGGAGTTTGCATATTCCCCCAGTGTCTGTGTGTTTCCTACGAATGTTCCAGTTTCTTCCCACAATCCAAATATGTGCAGATTAGTTGAACTGGCCATGCCAAATTGCTCATAGTGTTCAAGGATGTCTAGGTTAGATGCATTAGTCAGGAGTAAATAGGATAACAGGGTAGGGGAATGGGTTTGGGTGAGGGCCGATGGGCCTGTTTCCACACTGTAGGGATTCTATGAACCAATGTCCTGTACAGCTGCAACATGACATCCCAACCCTTATATTCATTGCACTGACCAGTAAAGACAAGGTATTCCCAATGCCTTCTTCATTATCCTGTCTGTCTATTGGTGACTCCACTTCTAAAGAGCTATGAACTTGCACCCCAAAGTTTCTTTGTTTGGTAATACTCCCCAGGACCCTATTATTAAGTGTGCAAGTCCTGCCCTGACTTTCCTTCCCAAAATGCAACACCTCAGACTTATCTAAATGTGACCTACTGCATCATTTGTCAATTTCCTATTCTATACTGCCCTCCTCAGCAATTACAAT
Organism: Chiloscyllium plagiosum; assembly: GCF_004010195.1. Taxonomy (NCBI): domain Eukaryota; kingdom Metazoa; phylum Chordata; class Chondrichthyes; order Orectolobiformes; family Hemiscylliidae; genus Chiloscyllium; species Chiloscyllium plagiosum. Next base: position 82,599,259 of record NC_057721.1, read on the forward strand.
GCTCCCACAGTGCATTCAGTATTCTTATTCTTGATATTTCTAGGCAATTACCTCATATGCATGATGCTAGTAGCTACCCCACCCTTCAATTTGATTAAGTCACCCTATAAGCCTCTCCAAGATATAGATCAAGCATTTAGATTTTGGCCACGCATTCTGTAAGTCTTTTATATACTTACAAAGTGCACAAACGAGTGACTGTAAATAGCTCAAGGTGGCTGCTTTAATCACATGACTGGAATTACCAATAGCCTTCCAGAAGTCTTTCAGAAGTCAATGTCAGCCTGACAATCAACACCCATATATCTCTGATGAGGACTGAAATGCTAAATTATTTTGTGATATAAACTACAAGAGAGACAATTGTTGCCAAAGGAGAGAAGAAAGCTCTGACACAATAAAATTGCAAGTTATTGCTGTCCTGCAGGATTTATTAATGATTTTCCATACAACCTTGGGATAGATCACAGTCAGTTAATTATCTGTAATGCAAGCTTTTGCCCCAATGCAAACTGCTTCCTTCTCCAAGAGAGTCTTGGTGAATTGACACTCATAATAAGGAAGCCAAGCACCATTCAATGATACCACTTTAAAATGGCAGTTAAAAGAGTCATGTGTGTCCTGTAGATCAGCTGACATTATCAAAATTCCCAACTCCAGTCTACAAAAGGAAAGCCTCTCCTTATTAAAAAAGCATCCAACAACCTATATTTATGGTCTCTGCAAGTAAAACTTTCTTCTGTCAAAACAGTGAAGTTATATTTCAGCAATATTCCTTGGGAATTTCTTTGGACTTTTGGACTTCATCCAAAGGTAAGGATTATTGATAAACAGGTATCCCTGGGTTAGTTTTTACTTGAATTGCTGTTAATTGAATAACATATGTATTCTTTAAGGTAATCTCATCCCATATTTGTTTGCAAGCTTGCATGTGTTGCAATGTGTGGGATATAAATGAATTAATGTTATTTCTGCAAGTATAAATTCTGATACAGAATAGGAATGAGAAAATACATATTCAGCAAAAAGAAAGGATATGTGAGCATGAGACATGAATACAGAACAATGGTGGATATATGGGCAAACAGGAAAACATCTGTTCTCCTCGCTTGTACAGAGACACAGGAACAAACCCTAATTAAAGAGGTCAAAGTGGCCTCTGGATGGAAATAGATGCTGATAGAAGAAAAGATATGCCTAATCAATAATCTATAATAGACTGACGTCAAACACCCTTATGGGAGTCAGAGATAAGAGTTTGTCACGGACAAAACAGGATAAACAGAAGTTGTGGGATCAGTCTTAAGGAAATGAGTGACGTAAGCGAAGCAGGGAACAAACAATGGAATAAGGAAAAATATGGGGATTCAAACTGTATAAATTTCGAGAGTTTGTTGGATTTGGTGTGCATTTTGTCATTACCTTACCGGGTAATGAGACAGGGCACCCACCTATAGGTGTATAAATAAATGGCGGATTCAGATATTTGTCTCGGACTGAAATTATTAAAGTGAGTGAGCTTTTGTTTCTCACAAATGTATTCTTCTCAACACCACCCTGACAGCTTTCAAACGTGAATCTGTACCAAAAACAAAAAAAATGCTGGAAATCAAAGCAGGTCAGGTAGCATCGATGGAGAGAGAGAGAGAGAGAGAGAGTAAGCTAACATTGAGTCTAGATAACTCATCTGAGCTGAAACATGTGAATTTACTTCTGTTTTAAACTTTACAAGTGTTCCTGCAGTCCTTACAAAGTCAGAGCCCACAGAGTGAGAGAAATAAATTTATACTGTTATAAAAAGAGAAAATTTTAAAATCTCTCACTGACAGAAATACGGCAAAAATGGGAGAGAAATGTTTTTTAAAACTCAGTCTGCCTGTAACACACAGTTTATGTGTGCAGAAATGCTCAATTTTCATGGAAACATTTTCTTGGTGGCAAATTTGATTTCCAAAGTCTAACAAGCTGTAGATCAGGAATAGGATGGTGTAAAATTAAAATTAAGCCTCCAATCTGCTCTTTTATCTTCAAACTGCACCACACCACTCAAACAATCTTTTAAAATCCAAAGTCACCTGCACATCAGAAATGCATGTTGTTGGGTCAAATGCAGGGGAAGAACGGAGTTCAAGGTGGATAACCAATGTGTGCACACTAACATTTGTAAAACTTTACTACTAATGTAACTGGAGCAAGTTCCAATACTTAGACTTGCCAATTCTGCTACTCTCCTGTTCTGAACTCTCTGTCCTCAGTCTATTACCCTATTCTAGTGAAGCTCAACAGAAGGTGAAGAAACACCATATCACCTTTAAACTTCGCAGCTTACAGCTTGCATCCTCAACTCTGAATTCATTAACTTCACATTGTAAGCACTGTTCCCAATTTCTTGGGCAGTGGTTGCTGGTAATGATTTTGCTATCATGTATTTCTCTTCTGAAGCCATCTTTTCTTTTCCCTACTTGTCCCAATTGCATCCTTTAATGCCTTGCATCATCCCTTTTGTAATTTAACTATTTTATTTTTCATCTGATCACAGACCCTTTTGCTTTATTCTTTTGACTTCACTCTTTTTTCCTACTTCGAAACTGTTAGATATCAAATTTCTTCCAATTTGAATAAAGGGTAGACTTCAAACACTATTTCTATTTTTCTTCCTCACAGAAGCTATCTACTGTACTGAATGTTTCCAGCATTTTCTATTCTTTTTCATTTCCTTGCTGCTTACTTGCCAAACTGGGTCATGTTCTTTGAAGCCTTACCTTGAAGGTAATGAGTTTGTCACTGAGAAACAGCCCCAGGAAACAAACATCTAAGGTGTCCACAACAGATACGACTTTTTATTTTGCACAAAAACTAAGGAAAAAACCCATAGATTGGACACCAATAAACACAGGAACAGAAGTAAACCATTCAGTCCCTCAAAACTGTTCTGTCAAATCACACAGAGTGGTACATGTATGGAATGAGCTGCCAGATGAACTGGTGGAGGGTTGTACAATTGCAACATTGAAAAGGCATCTGGACGGGTTTATGAATTGGAAGGGTTTAATGTGGCCTTTCTATTGAATAAGTATTTTTACACAGAGGTAAATAAATTTAAAAACTAAGAATTGGACAGAATAATACAGTAAACTTCATGGTATTTGAGATATATAACATTTGTGGGTTTACCAAGGGAGCCAGTTAAAACAAAGTTTGCTGAATATAATGTAGTATGCCTGGACTTTAACAAGTTTTTTTGACAAGGTACAACATAGGGAGATGAGTGGGCCCTTCAGTCCATCAAGCCAACTCTGCCATTCAATTAGATCATGATTAGTTATCTCAATGCAACTTAACCACATTGTTGCCACATCTTTCATGTCCCTGTGCTCCACAAATCTATCAATTCCTCTCTTGAAAATGCCTGGTGATTGAGCTTCCAGATCCCTTTGAGACAGAAAATTCCAAAGTTTCACCAGCCTTTGAGTCAAAAAAATTCCATCTCATCTTCGTGTTAAATGTCCTCGCCATTATGCTGAGACTATGAGGAGAAAGTGAGGTCTGCAGATGCTGGAGATCAGAGCTGAAAATGTGTTGCTGGAAAAGCGCAGCAGGTCAGGCAGCATCCAGGGAACAGGAGAATCAACGTTTCGGGCATAAGCCCTTCTTCAGGATTCCTGAAGAAGGGCTTATGCCCGAAACGTCGATTCTGCTGAGACTATGACCCTGGTTTAGATTCACCAGCTCGTGAATTATATTTTACCTATTTCATTCCCTGTAAGAATGTTGCAAGACTCAATGAGGTCACCTCCCATTCTTTGACACCATAGGAAATGCAGACCCAGTCTCCTCTTTGGCAACTGCACCATCAATACAATCCCATTATCCCAAACTAAATCTAGTTGAACCTCCATTGTAATTCCTTTATGGTAGGTTTATCCTTCCTCAGATAGGAGGACCAAAAATGTTGACAATATTCCAGGTGAAATCTTACTAAGGCTCTATACAGCACTATATACAACTGTAGCAATGCAGCTTTACTCATTGACTTAAATTCCCTATTGATGAAGGCCAACATATCAGCTTTCCTAACAGCATACTACACCTGCAGGTAACTTTAGATGACTGATACCAACAACACCCAGGTCCCTTTTGACACTGGCACCACTGAACAGATATTCTGCCTTTCTAATTTTTACTATCATAGTTAATATGTATTCCTTTTAAATTTCAGCTGAGAGATTCTTGTCAGTCATTTAGCTTCAGATGAGGTCCTGGGGAGTGTTGCTGAACAAAGAAACCTTAAGTGATGTTCATAGATCCTTGAAAATGGAGTTCCAAATAGATAGAAGAGTGAAGGCGGCGATTAGTATGCTTGCCTTTATTGGCCACTGCATTGAGTGTAGGAGTTGGGAAGTCATGCTGCAGCTGTACAGGACATTGGTTCGGCCACTTTTGAAATATTGCATGCAATTCTGTTCTCCTGGCTACAGGAAAGATGCAGTGAAACTTGCAAGGGTTCAGAAAAGATGTTCCCAGGGTTGGAGAGTTTGAGCTAAAGAGAGAGGTTGAATAGGCTGGAGCTATTTTCTCTGGAGCATCAGAGACTGACCGAATGAAGATTTACAAAATTACGAGGGGCAAGGATAGGTTTAATAGACAGGGTCTTTTCCACAGGGTGAGGGAGTCCAGAATTAGAGGGCATAACTTTAAGGTGAGAGGGGAAAATTTTAAAAGGCACCTAAGGGGCAACTTTCTCATGCAGAGAGTGGTGCCAGAGGCAGGGGAGAAGGCTGGTACAATTACAACATGTAAAAGACATCTGGGTAGATGAAAAGGAAGGGTTAAGAGGAAGATGGGCCAAATGCTGGCAAATGCGACTAGATTTATTAAGGATATCTGATCAGCATGGATAAGTTGGACTGAAGGGTTCGTTTCCATGCTGTACAGTTTTATGATTCGGTCACTCCTCTTCAAGGCTCTGTGTCTCCTCCTCCTATCTTGTATTTTCTCCCAGTCATCAACATTGTTGGAAATATTACAACTAGTCCCATGATGAAAGGTGTATAACTTCTAAATATTAATATCATTTTTCACATTTTTATTTCAAAATAGAGGCAAATGGGTGCAAGTTTGTTCTGTGAAAGTTTTTTTCAATCAGAACATTCTAGAACCGTCACTGAATCCAGGAATTTGTCAAAAAGCAGTGGTAGCAGACCGCTGTGACTTAATGGAAAGATCTTCATACTGGAGAGTTTATGACAAGCAGTGTTAACTTTTAAGGTTATTAGCTTTATTTCCAGTTCAGAAGAATCTAGGATCGAAGGTCCACATCCATACATCCAAATTAATAGGGTGGTTAAGAAGCGTATGGTGTGTTAATAGGGGGACTGAGTTTAAGAGCCACGAGGTTATGCTGCAGCTCTATAAAACCCTAGTTAGACAACACTTGGAATATTGTGTCCAGTTCTGGTCACCTCATTATAGGAAGGATATAGATACTTTAGAGAGGGTACAGAGGAGATTTACCAGGATGCTGCCTGGATTGGAGGGCTTGTCTTATGAAGAAAGGTTGAGTGAGCTAGGGCTTCTCACACTGGAGAGAAAAGTGAAGAAAAGTGACTTGATAGAGATGTAAATGGTAATGAAAGGCATAAATAGAGTAGATCACCAAAGACTTTTCCACAGGGCAGAAATGGCTGTCACAAGGAATTACAATTTTAAGGTGATTGGAGGAAGGTATAGGGGAGATGCCAGAGGTAGGTTCTTTATGCAGTGAGTAGTGGGTGCAGTGAGTGGTGGGTGCATGGAATGCACTGCCAGCAGTGGTAATAGAGTCAGAGACATTAGGGACATTTAAGCAACAACTGAACAAGCACATAGTCGGCAATAAATTGAGGGGTGTGTAGGTTAGCTTGATCTTAGATCAAGATAAATGCTTGGCACAACATTGTGGGCCTGAAGGACCTGTATTGCTCTACGTTCTAACTTAACTCATGCCCCCTAGTTTTGAACTACCTTTGGGAAAAGATCCTTGCTATTCACCTTATCTATGCCCTCATGATTTTATAAACCCATATAAGGTCTCTGCTCAACCTCCAGACTTTTTTCATATTTTTGTATCTCAAACCCAGCAATATTCTAGTAAATATTTTCTGAACCCTCTCCAATTTAGTAATATCCATCCTACAGCAAACTTATTTTCTGCCACAAATTTACTGTCCTGCCATATCCCAATATTGCTTAACTTCCTTAATGTCCAAATATCAATTAACCTTGGTCTTGAACATTCAACAATTGTGTATCCATAGTTACCTTTCAGAAAATGCTGTCATGGTGTGATATCTGGGAGCAACAGGTAATTTTGGGCCTATGACCCCCAAATTGCAATATCACTGATGAAACATATTACTCACATGGTAGTATCTCTACCTTTGATCCAGAAACCCAGGTTCAAGTCTCACCTGCTCCAGAGATGTGTCATAACATGTCTGAAGGTGTTGATTAAAAATTAAGGGCGACACAGTGGCTCAGTGGATAGCACTGCTGCCTCACAGCACCAGGTGATTCCATCCTTGGGTGACTGTCTGCATGGGAGTTTGCACGTTCTTCCTATGTCTGCGTGAGTTTTCTCCAGGTGCTCCTGAATCCTCACACAATCCACTGATGTGCAAGTTAGTGAATTTGCCATGCTAAATTACCCATAGTGTTCAAGGTTGTATAGGTTAGGTGTATTTGCCATGGGAAATACAGGGTTACAGAGATAGAGGTGGGGGATGAGTCTGCATGGGATGCTCTTCAGAGGGTTGGTTTGGTCTGGTCTCATTGGGCCGAATGGCTCAATGCTCTATAATTGTTAGGATGGACCGAACCAGCAGAGAAGAGTGAAGGCCAAGGGATGACCTCATACAAGTCTTTAAAATTATTAAAAGGTTTGAAAGGATAGTTGCAGAGTTGATCCTTCCACTTGTGGAGACCATCAAAATTAAAAATACACAAATAAATCGTATAGGGGAATTTAGGGAAAACCTCAATCCAGAGAGAGCCGTTAAAATGTGAAAGTCTCTACCATGCTGAGTGGTTGAGGCAAATAGCACAAGGCATTTAAAGGAAAGCTAAACAAATATGAGAAAGAGAAAGAAATAGAAGAATATGCTGATTAGAGCAAGATGAAGTAGGGTGAGAGAATACTAATATTGAGCACAAACTCGAATGCAGGCCAGCTGGATCAAACAGCTGCTTTATTGCTGCAAGTTCGATGTAACAAAAAAAAGTGTTAAAATACTTTGACAGTTCAGGCTTCAGTGTTCAAGACTAACTCATTTGACTAAGACTGTTCATTTCACAAGCCTCAGCATAATTTCAGTTCTCCTGACCCCCCTTCACAGGGCAATTAAGAGTTATTACAATGAACATTTGCAAAGATATCCAACCACGCATCATCCTGACCTGAGGTCAGGTTAATATTCTTATCCCAGTTGGACCAAATAGAGTAAGTAGTGTTGATCGCGCGATTTGCAGTGCTTTAGTATAGGAAGCAATCTACTGACAAACCCAAGTTAACTTGTTGATTTGCCATATTTTATCAGGCAGCAAGGATTTGTTAAACGACATATGTTCCACAACTTGAATCTCCAAATCCCCCTTCACTAATAATTTAGTAATTGGCAATCTAAAACCCGTTCAACATTACTCAGACAATAATTATTTGAAGAAGAAGCTTTGACACTCTCTTTTACGAATTAAGTCACTATAACCTTTTTTTTTGCTTGAAATCTAATTTGAGAGTTTTTAATTCATCAATGCATCACCTCAAATTGGTCGCATCACTGTCATCACCAGTGAGAGACCCATAACCACAAACGCCTGACCATTTCATCGCTTAACTCAAATATAGCCATCACACAAAACTCAAATTGGAAAGGTCAATGTTTATAATTGTACAGCTGAGTATTCAAATGTCAATTGCAAAAATTTGGCAAGGTCACCATACTTTGCTCCAATTTTGCAACACGGGATCAAGAAAAGGCTATTTCAGTCCCTTGCTTCTGTTCTGCAACACAATATCATCGTTGATCTGTACTTGACCTCCATTTGCCTCTTGCAGTTTCATTTCTCTTAATAACCTAACACAGGAAAAGAAAATCTATCCATATTACCACCACCTTAACTGTGAAGAATAGATTGACCATTGAACAGAGTGGCTGTAATTTTTCAGTTGTGTCCCATTAGTCTGGACTCCCACAGAACAGTTTTTCTCTATCTAGTCAATTAAATCCTTTAATCATCCTGAGCACATCCTAAAATCGTCTTGGCTCATTTGAAAACCCAAGTCACCAAGAGACTGAAATGGAGTTGAGCATTTTCCTGCAAGAAAATGGGAAGGACTACACCATTTCACACTATTTTGGAACTGGTGCTGAAAAAGGAAATGTTTCTCTCACCGGGACAGCTTATGACAAGATTACAGCATTAACATTTCCTGATGAAGAGCAGGTTCACAAGATTGTAAACACAGGAAAAACCTAACAAATAGTCTCTCACATAGTGACAGCTTTAAACACAAATCCAGCCCACAAGTTGCAATTGCTGATTGAAGCATCTCATTGCACTGATGAATCAGTGTCTACAATTAGAAACAGTGAACAAGAGCAAAAGTGCTCCTATTCAGCGGTTCTCTGCTTCTGTACTTTTCCACACTATGCTACAGAAATGTACAATACTTTCGCTACAGTCATTGTTTGACCTCCTACTACTGAGGTTGTCACATAAATTTATTGTTTATCATCCATTCAATGAGCTTAAGAAATTATAATGTCTACAGTGATAGAAGATAACATAAGCAATAGCCATTTCGCCTATTTAGCCTGTGCCAGCTTCTTCAAGTGAGTTGGGTTAATCCTACTCCCTTACTTTTACCCTATATCCCTGCAGTTTTTCCTCCTTTAAGAATGCATCCAATTTCCTTTGCAGAATCAGATTGAATTTGCATTCCATGCACCATCAAACAATACATTCCAAATCTCAACCATCATTGCTTAAGAAGTTTCTACTGATGTCAGCACTGGTTGGTTTGGCATTCACTTTGAATTTGGTTGTCTGGTCGTTGACTGTTCAGCCACTAGAAACAGTTTATCTAAACCCTTCATGATTTTTAAACAGTGCAATAAAGTCGTGCTTTTCCAAAGGCCTTAAAAAGACCTCTGCACTTTCCACAGTATGCTCGTCACTGAAGCACTTCTGAATTATAATAGCTACAATTGTCTAACCAAAGAGGAAGGAGCCAGTCAGTCTATCCAGTTTATGCTGGCTTTCTGTAAAGCAATCTAATTAGTTCCATTCTCACTTCCCCACTCTATAGGAAACATGGTGCCTAGTTTGCACACACCCATGTCTCCCTTCATCAGCAATAGATAATGGCCAGATAATATGCTTGTGGTGATCATTGAGGGATATGTATTTGCCAGGTCATCAAGAATAACTCTCTTGTCCATCTTCAAAACAATGTGACAGATTTAGATGTGAACAGAGGAGGTATGGTTAGTAAGTTTGCAGATGACGCCAAAATTGGAGATGTAGTAGACTGGGAAAAAGGTTACTTCAGAGCACAACAGGATGTTGATGAGATGGGTCAATGGGCTGAAGAGTGGCAGATGGAGTTTAATTTAGATCAATGTGAAGTGCTGCATTTTAGAAAGGCAAATCAGGGCAGGACTTATACAGTTAATGGTAATGTTCTGAGGAGTATTGCTGAACAAAGAGACATTGGAGTGCAGTTTCATAGATCCTTGAAAGTGGAGTTGAAAGTAGATAGGGTAGTGAAGGCGGCATTTGGTATGCTGGACTTTATTGGTCAGTGCATTGAGTATAGGATGTGGGAGGTCATACAGCAGCCGTACAGGACATGGTTAGGCCACTTTTGGAATATTGCATGCAATTCTGGTCACCCTACTATAGGAAGGATGTTGTGAAACTTGAAAAGGTTCAGAAAAGATTTACAAGGATGTTGGAGAGTTTGAGCTATAGGGAGAAGCTGTATTAGCTGAGGCTGTTTTCCCTCAAGTGTCAGAGGCTAATGGGTGACCTAATAGAGATTTATAAAATCATAAGGGGCATGGATAGGGTGCAGAGACAAGGTCTTTTTCTCAGGGTGGGGCAGTCCGAAACTAGAAGGCATAGATTTAAGGCGAGAGGAGAAAGATATAAAAGGGACCTAAGGGTCAACTTTTTTCATGCAGAGAATGTTGCATATATGCAACAAGCTGCCAAAAGAAGTGATGCAGACTGATATAATTACAGCATTTAGGAGACATCTGGATGAGTGCATGAATAGGATGGGTTGCGGGGGATATGGGCCAAATGCTGACAAATGGGATTAGATTTATTTAGGATATCTGGTCAGTGTGGACAAGTTACACCAAAATGTCTGTTTCTGTGTTGTACAACTCTTTGACTCTAAGTGTTTCCATTCCCTGGTTGGGGACAGACAGGATCTCAATTTAATTTTTCATCCAGAGGAGAGTATCCCCAATAAGTGCAGCATTGAGGGAGCATTCCACAAAGTGTTGGTCTGACCTTATATGCTCAAGTTGATTGGTTTCAGGAGAGCTACTAACTGAGCCATGACTGACAAATTTATCAAAACTCTACTTAACTTTCTTTGCTGAAAAGCTCCATTATCAAATAGTTTTACATTGCTTGAACACAAGTTAATGGCTTTGTTTATTTATCGTACCATTTTTAAAAAAATACAAAATTATAAAATTGTACCATTTACTTCCGGCAAGATGGCAGAAAAGTAGGACAGTTCAACCGGAGGTCCTCTGCTCCACCTGTTCATTTTGTTTCTTTTCTATTCTTTTTTTTCTCTTATCAGTAGTATCAGAGCGGTGCAAGGGGATACCGGAGTCCTGGTGCAGCACGAGGGATGCAAATCCCGATGCAGTGCAACTTACATTGTTGCAGCTGAGTGCCACTGAGGAGTGGACTGGAGACTGGAGAGGAGCTGAACACTTGTTGGACTTGTGCCTGGTACGGACAGCCAGATCACTTGCTGAGCTGCTATCTGAAACTCTTGACGAGTCATCTAAATCCTTTAACTCTGTTGTAACTATCTTATTTGTACCTTATTTTTCAGACATTGTAAGTAATGCTAGCTTTCCTTTTGTATCCAACATTTGTACAGAGGTATTTGTACCTCAGACGGTGCCACTGGAGGCAGCAATTGTAAAAACTTTTCACTGGACTACACATGACAATAACGGACATTCTGAATTCTGATTTTAAAATGGGTCTTTCCTAACAAACTACTACTTCACACTTTTCTTACATTGAATTTCATATACCAGCTGAACTTTATTTTCTATCCCTTAGCTAACTTTGAAGTTCATAGGATCAAAGGGGCAGTATGAATGTAATTTGCTAGAAATGCTTTTAACTAAACCTTTTACAGAAATCCTTATATTCATCAGATATACTGCCATCATTTATCTTCTCTCACCTCATCAACAACCTTGAATAATTATACTGTAGTGTCCTCTGGTCTAATCCAAACTGTCCCAAATTTTCACGTCTTTTTTCATGGTTGTATTTCCTCACTCGAGACATAATTTATGCAGTACCCACTCCATTGTTTCAACATTCTTCCCATAGCATGAAGCAAACTACTGCCCACAGCACTAATAACATTTAAAATGACACAGAAGCTATGTTCTATCTTTGGGTCAGTCTGATTGAAGCTGGTGTTTGTGCTTCACAGGAGCTCATTCCCACCCTACTTTATCTCACTCAATCAGCTCCTTCTATTCTAAAGTAGTAACTAGTTTTGCCGAAATGCATCTATATTTTTAACAATATATATCTATATAATTTGATTCGTTGTTGTAGTGAGTTTCACATTCTAAGTCACCTCTTCAAAAATGGGTTTCTCTTTAACTCCTTACTGAACCTATTCACTGTCATACTATAGTTCCTAGACTTGCTATCCCAAGTGGATGCAGATTCTTTGTATCTGTGCTATAAAACTCTGACTTGACTATAAAAATTTTTAACCACCTTACCGACTTTTGTCCAGAAGAAATTATAATAAATTAACAATTTGACTTTCTCCCACTCAAAGCTGCTAACTTCAGTTTCATGTCCAAAACTTTTATTTTAACAAAACAGAAAATCCCACCCACACAATCAATTATTTAGCCATGAGTCCCAAAGGGTGAGATGTTTCACCCACCAGCTTACTCATCAATCAGATCGAGTGCTCAGTGAGCAGACGTGCATGTACTGATTCCTGCCAGCAAGTATAGGGTGGTATTGCGAATTGCAAAGAAGCCGATGTAATCTAGCCACCACCTATTCTATTAACCTGTTGTAGCATGACTGAGGACTGAGACAAGATTAAAACTGTTTTTTGTCTTTAATGTTACTGGAGTTGACAGGTTCTTGATCTCACACGGTTGACAATAAATTTTAATTGATACAAATTTGCTTATCATTTCAATCTAGCTCTCTTGCAAAGTTTGATTTAGGTTTTATGCTGAATGGCCCTTTTCCCCTGAGGTTCTGCATTCTGTGAACCCAAAACCTCCAATCTACCTTTGGTGTCCCACATCACTAAGCCCTTTCAGGATTGTATTTTCAAACCCAAAATGTACCATATACCATTTACTGACACTGAATTCAATATGTCACTCTTTTTGCCCATTCCTCCATCATAATATCCCTTTCATTTCAACTGATAGTCAGCAAGTATGCCTGCAGACATCAATAAGATGCAAAAGTATCAGCCAGAATGTAAAAGAGATGCACAAGAATGACTTTAGGAATGAGAAAATTCAATTACGAAAACAGATTGAAGATATTGACTCTGTTTTCCTTTGAGGAGAATAGATTATGAATGTATATTAATACATGAAATATTTGTAATAAGGTAGATGAAATGAATGGCATGATTTGAGGTAAATGAAAATGATCTCATAATCATTCCAGAAACATGGTTACATTGAGATCAAAACTGGGTACTTAACATTCAGAGATATTTGACCTCTTAGTCACACAGGAAGGATAGAAAGGGTGGTGGGATAGCACTGTTGATAAGAGATGAACTTGAGTACAGTCAAGAGAGATGATCTCGACTCAGATAATGTGGAGTCCATTTGGGCAAAAGTGAAAAAACAGCAAAGGAAAGAAAACATTGGTAGGAGTTGTAATAAAGACCACAAACCATAGCCACTATGTAGGAAAGACTATAAATCTACAACAAATAATACAAGTATGTAAAAAGAACTGAACAATTAATGTTTTTGTGAAGATCTGTAGCTTGGGAGCCAATTGGATTTGTTGTTGGTGTATTCACCGATCTAGTAGGTTTGTTGGCAGACATTTTGTTTCCTTTCTAAGTGACATCATCAGTGCTGCACTGACTCCTGAGAAGCTGTGCTGTCGTATTCCACTTTGAATTTATGTGGTTCTGTTCAAGCTATTTCTGGTTGGTGCCGGTTCCAGTTTTCCACCGCAGCGGTTTATATATTAGGTCAATGTGTTTGTCGATGGAGTTTCAGGATGAATACCAGGATCTTGATAAAAATCACACATCACCAGACTACAGTCCGACAGGTTCATTTGGAAGTACGAGCTTTCAGAATTCTGCTCCTTCATCAGGTGGCTAGTGAGGCACAATCATAAGGCAGAGAATTTAAAGCACAAGATCATAGTAACCTTGCTATAAGTCTGCAGTAGTAAGTAGAGTGAATTCTTTCTTGATTATATCTTTTCTTGAAATCTATCTCTTGATTAAAATTTAAGAATATAAACTACTTGTGCGAAGTTAACCTGGAGCACTTTTTTTTTAGAGGAAAAAGAAGTGGTATTTTCTGGGTCTAGATTGTGAAGGAGCAAAGATGGCAGATAGTAGTGATATGCTCTTCCCGTCGGATGTGGGAAGTTGGGAGAGTTTCCATGTTACTGATGATTATGTCTACAGGAAATGTCTTTGGTTGATAATCCTATCAGATCACATGGATCAGTTAGAGCGACAGTTAGAGGCAATCAGGAATTTATAAGAGTGTAATGGTTGGCAGTTATAGGAAGAAAGCCACAGATACAGTCAGGTAGATGAGTTGACTCCAGGAAAGCTAGGAGGGATAGGCAAGGAGTGCAGGAGTCTTTTGTGGCTATCCCCATTTCAAACAAGTATGCTGTTCTGGAAAATGTAGGGGAAATGTAACTGGCTGTAATGTAATGAGGGGTACATCAGATTCCAAGCAATCAATTGTGATAGGGAACTATGAAGTTCGAGGCACAGACATCTCTGCGGCCAGCAGTGAAGAATCAGAATGCTGCGTTGCCTTCATATTGCCAGGATCAAGGATAGCGTAGACAGAGGGCAGGATGTTTTCAAAGGGAGGAACGACCAGCAGGAGGTCATTGTACACACTGGAACCAATAACATAGGAAGGGAAAATAATGAGATTCTGAAGGGAAAGTATAAAAAGTTAAGCAGGAATTTAAAAAGGAGGTCCTTGGGGGTAGTAATATCTAGATTACTCCCAGTGCTACGAGCTAATGAGGGCAGGAATAGGAGGATAGAGCAGGTGAATGTGTGGCTGAGGACCTGGTGCAGGGGAGAAGGTACACATTTTTGGATTATTGGAATCTCTTCTGGGGTAGAAGTGACCTGTACAAGATGGACGGATTGCACTTAAATAGGAAGGAGACTAATTATATGGCAGGGAGATTTGCTAAAGCTACTGGGGAGAATTTAAACTAGTAAGGTGTGTGTGTGTGTGTGGTGGGGGGAGGGGGTGGGGGAGTAGTAGGACCCAAGGAAATATCAAGGAAAGAGATCAATCTGAGACTGGTACAGTTGGGAATGGGAGCGTGTCCAACATTAAGGGCAGGAAGGAACAAAGCAGAGAACAAGGTAGGATGGAATAAATTAAACTGCATTTACCTATGCAAGAGGCCTAACAGGGAATGCAGATGAACTCAGGGCATGGTTAGGAACATACAACTGGGATATCAGAGCAATTACTGAAATGTTGCTCAGGTACAGACAGGACTGGCAGCTTAATGTTCCAGGTTACAAATGCTACAAAAAGGATACAAAGGGGGACAAGGGAGGAGGGGGAGTGGTATTTTTGATAAGGGATAACATTACAGCTATACTGAGGGAGGATATTCTTGGGAATACCTCCAGCGAAGCTATTTGGATGGAACCGAAAAATAAGAAAGAGATGATCACCTTATTAGAATTGTATTATGAAGAGCTTTTGCCCGAAACGTCGATTTTCCTGCTCCTCGGATGCTGCCTAACCTGCTGTGCTTTTCCAGCACCTCTCTAATCTAGACTCTGATTTCCAGCATCTGCAGTCCTCACTTTTGCCATGTATTATGGACCCCCTTAATTGTCAGCAGGAAACTAAGAAACAAATTTGAAAGGATTTCAGTTATCTGTAAGAATAATAGGAAGGGTAAGGTAGGGGATTTAAACTTTCCAAACAGAGACTGGGACTGCCATAATGTTAACGGTTTAAATGGAGAGGTATTTGTTAAGCTTGTACAAGAAAGTCTTCAGATTCAGTATGTGGATGTTTCTACGAGAGAAGGCGCAAAACATGACCTTCTCTTGGGAAATAAGGCAGGGCAGGTGACTGAGGTGCCAGTGGGGGAGCACCTTGGGTCCAGCAACCAAAGTTCTATTAGCTTAAAATAGTGATGGAAAAGGATAGATTGGACCTAAAAGTTGAAGTTGGAGGAAGGCAAATTTTGCCAGTATTAGGCAAGAACTTTCAAAAGCTGATTGGGGGCAGATGTTCGCGGCTAAAGGGTTGGCTGGAAAAAGGGAGGTCTTCAAAAACGAGATACGGAGAGTCCAGAGACAGTACATTCCTGTTAAACTGAAAGGTAAGGCTGGAAGGCACAGGGAATGCTGGATAACTAGAGAAATTGAGGGTTTGGTTAAGAAAAGAAGGAAGCATATGTCAGGTATAGATAGGATAGATCAAATGAATCCTTAGAAGAGTATAAAGGCAGGAGGAGTATACTTAAGAGGGAAATCAGGAGGGCAAAAAGGGGACATGAGATAGCTTTGGCAAATAGGGTTAAGGAGAATCCAAAGGGTTTTTACAAATACATTAAGGACAAAAAGGTAACTAGGGAGAGAATAGGGCCCCTCAAATATCAGCAAGGTGGCCTTTGTGTGGAGCCACAGGAGATACTAAACGAGTATTTTGCATCAGTATTTACTGTGGAGAAGGACATGCAAAACACAGAATGTGGAGAAATAAATGGTGACATCTTGAAAAACATCTATATTACTGAGCAGATGGTGATGGAGGTCTTGAAACACATAATAGTGGATAAACCCTAGGACCTGATCAGGTGTACCCTAGAACTCTGTGGGAAGCTAGGGAAGTGATTGCTGGGCCTCTTGCTGAGATATTTGTATCATTGATAGTCACAGGTGAGGTACCAGAAGACTGGAGGTTGGCAAACGTGGTGCCACTGTTTAAGAAAGGTGGTAAGGACAAGCCAGGGAACTACAGACCAGTGAGCCTGACATCAGTGGTGGGCAAGTTGTTGGAGGGAATCCTGAGGGACAGGATTTACATGTATTTGGAAAGGCAAGGGCTGCTTAGGGATAGGCAGAAGTGAGGACTGCAGAGTTTAGATTAGAGTGGTGCTGGAAAAGCACAGCAGGTCAGGCAGCATCAGAGGAGCAGGAAAATCGATGTTTCGGGCAGAAGCCCTTCATCAGAAATGAAGGCAGGGAGCCCCCAGGGTGAAGAGATAAATGGGAAAGGGGTGGGGCTGGGGAGAAGGTAGCAAAGAATACAATAGGTGAATGGGGGTAGGGTTGGAGGTGATAGGTCAGAGAGGAAGTGGGGGAAGGTAGCAAAGAGTACTCTCTGACCTATCATCTCCAACCCCACCCCCATTCACCTATTGTACTCTTTGCTACCTTCACCCCAGCCCCACCGCTCTCCCATTTATCTCTCCACCCTGGAGGCTTCCTGCCTCCATTCCTGATTAAGGACTTTTGCCCGAAAAAACGATTTTCCTGCTCCTCAGATGCTGCCTGACCTGCTGTGCTTTTCCAACACCACTCTAATCTAGACTCTGATTTCCAGCATCTGCAGTCTTCACTTTTGCCTTCTTAGGGATAGTCAGCATGATTTTGTGAATGGTAAATACTGTCTCATGAACTTGATTGTTTCCTGAAGTAGCAACAAAAAGGATTGATGTTGGCAGAGCAGTAGATATAATCTATCTGGACGTCAGTAGGGCATTCACAAAGGTTCCTCGTGGGAGACTGGTTAGCAAGGCTAGATCTCGTGGAATATAGGGAGAACTAGCCATTTGGATACAAAACTGGCTCAAAGGTAGAAGATAGAGGGTGGTGGTGGAGGGTTGTTTTTCAGGCTGGAGGCCTATGATCAGTGGTGTGGCACAAGGATCAGTGCTGGGTCCACTACTTTTCTTCAGTTTTTAAATGATTTGGATGTGAACATAGGAGGTATAATTACTAATTTTGCAGATGACACCAAAACTGCAGGTTAAGTGGACACTGAAGAAGGCTACCTCAGATTACAATAGAACCTTGATCAGATGGGCCAATGGGCTGAGGAGTGGCAGATGGAGTTTAATTTAGATAAATGCTGCACTTTGGAAATGCAAATCAGAGTAGCACTTGTACACTTAATGGTAAGGTCCGGGGGAGTGTTCCTGAACAGAGACCTTGGAGTGCAGGTTCATAGTTGCAGCTGTACAGGACAATAGTTAGGCCACTTTTGGAATATTGTGTGTAATTCTGGTCTCCTTCCTATCAGAGGGATGTCGTGAAACCTGAAAGGGTGCAGAAAATATTTACAAAGATGTTGCCATGGTGGGAAGATATGAGGTTGGAGGGGCTGAATAGGCTGGGACTATTATCCCTGGAGCAAATTACACTGAGGTGTGACCTTATAGAGGTTTCTAAAATCATGAGGAGCATGGATAGGGTACACAGACAAGGTATTTTCCTTGGGGTGGGGGAGTCCAGAACTAGAGGGCATAGGTTTAGGGTGTGAGGGGAAAGATATAAAAGAGACCTAAGGGGCATGTTTTTCACGCAGAGGATGGTGTATGTATGGAATGAGCTGCCAGAGGAAGTGGTTGAGGCTGGTACAATTACAACATTTAAAAGGCATCTGGATGGGTATCTGAATAGGAAGGGTTTAGAATGACATGGGCCAATTGCTGGCAAATGGAACTAGATTAGGTTAGGATATCTGGTCGGCATGAACGAGTTGGACTGAAGGGTCTGTTTCCATGCTGTACATCTCTATGACTGAAATGATATAGTGAACAAACCGAGATTGCTGTTAAGTCTTTTATCTTTTAGAATGGGTTGTAGGTTTCCATTTACTAAGATGAAAACCCAGCTCTCTGTTGCTGCCGCATTTGGAGTACTGCCTACAGTTCTGGTCACTGCCTTATAGGAAGCATGTGGAAGCTTTGGAAAGGGTTCAGAGGAGATTTACCAGGATGTTGCCTGGTATGAAAGGAAGGTCTTACGAGGAAAGACTGAGGGACTTGAGGCTGTTTTCGTTGGAGAGAGGAGGTTTGAGAGGTGACTTACTTGAGACATACAAGATAATCAGAGGGTTAGACAGGGTGGACTGTGAGAGACTTTTTCCGCAGATGGTGATGGCTACCACAAGGTGGCACAGCTTTACATTGAGGGGTGATAGATATCGGAGGTAGTATTTTTTACTCAGAGTAGTAGGGGCGTGGAACGCACTGCCTGCAACAGTGGTAGACTCGCCAACTTTAAGGCATTTAAATGGTCTTTGGATTAAAATATGGATGAAAATGGAATAGTGTAGGTTAGATGGGCTTCAGATTGGTTCCACAGATCGGCGCAACATCGAGGGCCAAAGGGCCAGTACTGTGCTGTAATGTTCTATGTTCTAGAGCATAAGGTTTTATAAAAAAAAGGTTACATCTCAGCTCAGACAATGTATTAAAGGTGTAAGGTTAGAGTCTGTGCATATTCTAATGTTGAGTCAGACTGGTTCTGCTTCCTTAGTAGGAATTTATAACTTCACATGGATTGACTGACTGCAGACTATGAACACCAACTAGCAGCACAACCAACTCTCCCTGGTATCCAAACACACAGACAACAAGAACGAGGATTGATGAGGGCAGAGCTGTAGATATGATCTACATGGACTTCAGTAAGGCGTTCAACAAGGTTCCCCATGGGAGACAGATTAGCAAGGTTAGATCTCTCAAAATACAGGGAGAACTAGCCATCTGGATAAAGAATTGGCTCAAAGATAGAAGACAGAGGGTGGTGGTGGAGAGCTGTTTTTCAGACTGGAGGCCTGTGACCAGTGGAATGCCACAAGGATCATGTTGGGTCCGCTACTTTTTGACATTTACATAAATGATTTGGAGCTGAAAATGTGTTGCTGGAAAAGCGCAGCAGGTCAGGCAGCATCCAAGGAACAGGAGAATCGACGTTTCGGGCATAAGCCCTTCTTCAGGAGGGCCTCCTTGGATGCTGCCTGACCTGCTGCGCTTTTCCAGCAACACATTTTCAGCTCTGATCTCCAGCATCTGCAGCCCTCACTTTCTCTCATAAATGATTTGGATGTGAGCATAAGAGGTACAGTTACTAAGTTTGCAGATGACACCAACATTGGAGGTGTCGTGGACAGTGAAGAGGATTATCTCAGATTACAACAGGATCTTGACCAGATGGGCCAATGGGCTGAGAAGTGCAGATGGAATTTAATTCAGATAAATACGAGGTGCTGCATTTTGGGAAAGCAAATCTTAGCAGGACTTATATACTTAATGGTAAGGTCCGAAGGGAGTGTTGCTGAACAAAGAGACCTTGGAGTGCAGGTTCATAGCTCCTTGAAAGTGGAGTCGCAGGTAGATAGGATAGTGAAGAAGGTGTTTGGTATGCTTTGCTTTATTGGTCAGAGTATTGAGTACAAGGGTTGGGAGGTCATGTTGCAGCTGTACAGGACATTGGTTAGGCCACTGTTGGAATATTGCGTGCAATTCTGGTCTCCTTCCTACCGGAAAGATGTTGTGAAACTTGGAAGGGTTCAGAAAAGATTTACAAGGATGGTGCCAGGGTTGGAGGATTTGAGCTATAGGGAGAGGCTGAACAGGCTGGGGTTGTTTTCCCTGGAGTGTCGGAGGCTGAGGGGTGACCTTATAAAGGTTTACAAAATTATGAGGGGCATGGTTAGGGTGAATAAACAAAGTATTTTCCCTGGAGTCAGGGAGTCCAGAACTAGAGGGCATAGGTTTAGGGTGAGAGGGGAAAGATATAAAAGAAACCTAAGGGGCAACTTCTTCCACACAGAGGGTGGTACGAGTGTGGAATGAGCTGCCAGAGGAAGTGGTGGAGGCTGGTAAAATTGCAACATTTGATTGGCATTTGGATGAGTATATGAATAGGAAGGGTTTGGAGGGATATGAGCCGGGTGCTGGCAGGTGGGACTAGATTGGGTTGGGATACCTGATTGGCATGGACGGGTGGATCAAAGGGTCAGTTTCCATGCTGTCCATCTCTGTGACTCTGAGTTCGACTGGAACAACACAATGATACCAGGAAAGGCTAAACAAAGTAGAGCAAGAGATTTCCTGGAAGCATGGTATTCATCCTCTGACTGCATCATCAAACATATTGACCTGGACCCAATGTACAATCCGCTGCAATGGAAAACAGGAATAGGCACCAACCTGAAACAGCTCAAACAGAATCACATCAATTCAAAGCCGAACAGTACAGCAGCGTTCACAGGAGACGACACAGCACTAATGATGTCACCGAGAAGGGGAATGAAACGTCTGCCAACAAACCCACCAGCTCAGCGAACAGGCCAACAACCAATCCAGAAGTGAGTAATAATTATGGATAGCTTAAATCCTCATATTTTATAGAATCCCTACAGTGTGCAAAAGGCCCTTCGGCCCCACAACTCCACACAGATCCTCCACAGAGAAACTCACCCAGACCCATTCCCCTACTCTACCATCCTACATTTACCCCTGACTAATGCACCTAACCTACACATCACTGAACACTCTGGGCAATTTAGCATGGCCAATTCACCTAACCTGCACATCTAAGGATTGTGGGAGGAAACCGGAGTACGCAGAGGAAAACCAGGCAAACACGGGGAGAATGTGCAAACTCCACACAGACAGTTGCCCGAGATTGGAATTGAACCCAGGACCATAGCGCTGTGAGACACCATGCCAGAGTTCATCAAACTGGAAAGGATAGCTATGACACAGAATTCATAGATTGCATTAGGGCTAGTTTACTTGATCAATGTGGCGAAAGTGAGGACTGCAGATGCTGGAGATTAGAGTCAAGAGTGTGGTGCTGGAAAATCACAGCAGGTCAGGCAGCATTCGAGAAGCAGCAGAATCAATGTTTTGGGCAAACGTCCTTCATCAGGAATGAGGCCGTGAACCTCCAAGATGGAGAGATGAATGGAATGGGGTGGGGCTAGGGGGGGACAGATAGGAAAGGTCATGAGGACAGTGCTGAGCTGGAATGTGGTAAAGTGGGAGGAGGGGAAATTAGGAAATTGGTGAAGTCAGCATTGATGCCATGGGGTTTTAGGGTCCTGTGGCAGAACATGAGGCATCGGGTGGTAAGGGAGGATGCCCAGGACCTGCATTCCTCGGCAGAACGGGAGGGGGAGTTGAAGTATTCAGCCATGGGGCGTTGTGGTTGTTTGGTGCAGGTGTCCTGCAGACGTTCTCTGAAGCGCTCTGCGAATAGGCGTCCGGTCTCCAATGTAGAGAAGACTGTATCGGGAGCAACGAATACAGCAAATGACGTGTGGGAGTGCAGATGAAACTTTGATGGCTGTGGAAGGCTCCTTTGGGGCCTTGGCCAGAGGCAGGGGGGTGGGCGGGGAGTGTGAGCACAGGTTTTTCAATTCCTGTGTTGGCAGGGGAAGGTGCTGGGAGGGGAGGGCATGGACCTGACCAGGTAGTGACGGAGGAAACAGCCTTTATGGAAAGCTGATAGAGGTGGGGAGGGAAATATATCTCTGGTGGTGGGACCAGTTTGTAGGCGGGGGAAATGGCGAGGGTAAAGTGATGTATATGGAGGTTGGTGGGGTGGAAGGTGAGGACCGGGGGGGTTCTGTCCTTGTTGCAGTTGGAGGGTGTGGGGCTCGAGGGCGGAGGTGCGAGGAAGTGCATGAGATGCATTGGAGGGCATCATCAACCACATGGGAGGGGAAATTGCGGTCTTTAAAAAAGGAGGCCATCTGATCTGTTCGGTGGTGGAACTGGTCCTCCTGGGAGCTGATGCAGCAGAGGCGGAGGAATTGGGAATAAGGAGAGCATTTTTGAAGGAGGCAGGGTGGGAAGAGGTGTAATCCAGGGAGCCGTGGGAGTCGGTGGGTTTGTAGAAAATGTCAATGTTGAGTCGGTCACCGTTGATGGAGATGGAGGGGTCCAGCAAGGAAAGAGAGGTGTCAGAGACAGTCCAGGTAAATTTAAGGACGGGTTGGAATGTGTTGGTGAAGTTGATGAACTGTTTGACCTCCTTGTGGGAACACGAAATGGCACCAATGCAGTCATCGATGCAGCAGAGGAAAAGCGGATGAACAGCCAGTGGTGTCGGTATAACTGCGGAAGATAGACTGTTCCACTTAGTCGACAAAGAGACAGGCATAGCTGGGGCCCATGCAGGTGCCCATGGCTACCCGTTTCGTCTGGAGGAAGTGGGAGGATTCAAAGGAGAAATCATAGAGGGTGAGAACCAGTTCAACCAAATAAATAAGAGTAGCCAGGTTCAGAAGGGTGGGAAAAAGAGTGGGAGGGCTATAGTCATAGGCGATTCAATTGTCAGGGTAATAGAAGGGCGGTTCTGTGGTCGAAAACGAGACTCCCCGAATGGTATGTTGCCCGAATGGGTCAGGGATATCTCGGATCGACTGCAAAACATTCTCAAAGGGGAGGATGAACAGCCAATTGTCATGGTGCATATTGGCACAAACGTTATAGGTAAAAAAACGGGATGAGGCCCTCCAAGCAGTCTTTAGGGAGTTAGGAGCCAAGTTAAAAAGTAGAACCTCAGAGATAGTAATCTCAGGATTTCTACCAATGCCACATGCTAGTCAGAGTAGAAATGATAGAATAAACAGGATGAATGCTCGGCTGATGGGTTGGGTTCAGATTCTTGGGACATTGGGACTGGTTCTGGGGGAGGTGGGACTATTACAAATTGGACGATCTCCACTTGGGCTGGACTGCAACCAATATTCTTGGGGGCACTTTTGCTAACGCTGTTGGTGGGGTGGTTTAAACTAATGTGGCAGGGGGTTGGGAACCAAATGAGGTTAGAGGACAGTATGGAAGCAGTAATTAAAGCCTGTAAGGAACTAGATAATGAAGTCAGCGTGACTAAGAGGAAGAAGAGACAGGGAGCAGATGATGAATGCAAAGGGACTGATGGCCTGAGGTGCATTTGTTTTAATGCAAGTAGTATAGTAGATAAGGTGGATGAACTTAGGGCTTGGATTAATACCTGGGAGTATGACATTATTGCTATTAGTGAGACTTGGTTGAGGGAAGGGCATGACTGGCAAACAAATATCCCAGGATATCGATGCTTCAGGCAGGATAGAGTGGGAGGTAAAAAAAGTGGACGATTTGCATACTGGTCAAAGAAAATATCACAGCTGTGCTGAAGGAGGACACGACAGAACACTTCAGCAGTGAGGCAACATGAACAAAGCTCAGAAATAGAAAGGGCGTGTTAACAATGTTGGGGCTGCACTACAGGCCTCCCAACAGTGAATGTGAGATAGAGGTGCAAATGTCAACAGATCATGAAAAGATGCAGCAGCAACAGGGTGGTGGTGACAGGAGATTTTAAGTTTCCAAACATTGACAGGGATTCACTTGGTGTTAGAGATCTATATGTTGCAGAATTTTTAAGGAGCATCCAGGAGGGTTTTCTGGAGCAGTATGTAAATAGTCCAACTCTGAAAGGGGCCATACTGGACCTGGTGTTAGGAAATGAACCAGGCCAGTGGCTGATGTTTCAGAAGGGGATTACTTTGGGAATAGTGATCACAATCCCATAAGTTTTAGAATACTCATTGACAAAGACGAGAGTGATCCTAACGGAAGAGTGTTAAATTGGGGAAGGCCAACAGTACTAAAATTCGGCAGGAGCTGGGAATGTAGATTGGGAGTAGCTGTTTGAAGTAAATTCTCGTTTGATATGTGGGAGGCTTTTAAAGAGAGGTTGGTTAGAGTGCAGGAGAGATATGTTCCTGTGAAAATGAGGGATTGTAATGACAAGGTTAGGGAACCATGGATGACCGGTGAAATTGTGATAACCAAGAATCCACTGTCGATTGTTGAAAAAACCCATCTGGTTCATTAATGTCACCTTGGAGTGCAGGTTCATAGCTCCTTGAAAGTGGAGTCGCAGGTAGATAGGATAGTGAAGAAGGCATTTGGTATGCTTTCTTTTATTGGTCAGAGTATTGAATATAGGAGTTGGGAGGTCATGCAGCGACTGTACAGGACATTAGTTAGGCCACTGTTGGAAAATTGCGTGCAAATCTGGTCTCCTTCCTATCAGAAAGATTAGATTAGATTCCCTACAGTGTGAAACAGGCCCTTCGGCCCAACAAATCCACACCAACCCTCCGAACAGCAACCCACCCAGTCCCATTTCCTTCTGACTAATGCACCTAACACTATGGGCAATTTAACATGGCCAATTCACCTGACCTGCACTTGAAAAGGTTCAGAAAAGATTTACAAGGATGTTGCCAGGGTTGGAAGATTTGAGCTACAGGGAAGAGGCTGAACAGGCTGTGGCTATTTTCCCTGGAGTGTCAGAGGCTGAGGGATGACCTTATAGAAGTTTACAAAATTATGAGGGGCATGGATAGGGTGAACAGACTCAGTCTTTTTCCCTGGGGTCAGGGAGTCCAGAATTAGAGGGCATAGGTTTACGGTGAGAGGGGAAAGATATAAAAGAGACCTCAGGGGAAACTTTCACACACAGAGGGTGATATGTGTATGGAATGAGCTCCCAGATGAAGTGGAGGAGGCTGGTAAAATTGCAACATTTAAGAGGCATTTGGATGGATATATGAATAGGAAGGGTTTGGAGAGATATGGGTTGGGTGCTGGCAGGTGGGACTAGATTGGGTTGGGATATCTGGTCGGCATAGACGGGTTGGACCGAAGGGTCTGTTTCCATGCTGAACATCTCTATGACTCTAAGTTGCTGCTACCCTCTCCAGGAGATTGGGAATGAGAAAAAAATGCTGGCCCAGGCAACAAAACCCATAACCATGAACAAATTAAAAACAACATTGCAGTGACCAGTTTCACAGCATAAAAATGTGTTGCTGGAAAAGCACAGCAGGTCAGGCAGCATCCAAGGAACAGGAGAATCGACGTTTCACAGCAGCTTGGCAAGAGAGCTGACAATTGCCTAACATTGAATCAGGCTGTCCAATATTTGTGTAAACTGTGTACAGTGGTAAAATCAACTCAGCATTTCTGTTTTTCTTTTCAATTAATCATTTTCTTTTGTGTTTGTTTCTCTACCGTATGTTAATGTATTATTTATTGATTTCAGAGAACAACCATCAACCAACAAAGCAACAATCATATGCCAACATTTGACAAGGTGTGGAAAGTGTTTCACAAGGTGAGAGCAGTTGGGAAGAATTATCGTAAAAGCAAGAAATAGTTATTTCAAGTTGTAAATGTTAAAATAAGGTTACAGTATCCAGTTTCACTTGAAAAAATTTCAGTGGATTTGAATTACAGCTGTGGTCTCAAAGTAGACAGAATAGTAATCAGGATTACACATAAAACAAACAGCAGCTGAACCAAGGTGCCCTTTAACTTGGCAATTGAAGCAAGGACAAATGCAGCTTGGCCTGTCAGACACATAGGCAAGGGCAGCACCCAAGGGCAAGAGGACACAGGCTGCAGCTTTCACCCTAACTGAGCTCTAACTGGTTTATCAGGACAAAAAAAAAACAACTGAAAGCACTGGAAATACCAAGCACATCGGTGGAGCTAACACTGCACCCCTACATGCAGGCTGGGCAGTTGGTTAAAGTTACAGGTGAGATTTAATGAGTTTGGAGGCGAGCAAGAGAAAAATTGTCAGTTTGTTGACGCTTTAGTGAGGGGTTTAGGTATTTGGGGAATTAGGTTAGTTAGCGATGGGGTTGGCTGGTTAGGGGACAGAGTTTGGCTGGTTAGCGGGTGGGCGATTAGTTAGGGGAGAGTTTGGCTGGTGAAGGTGGATCGGCTGGTTAACAGAGTTTGGCTGGTTAGCAGGTAGTTTGGCTGGTTATAGATTCACGGCAGGGCCTGTACCGCGGGCAGGAACGGGTTAAAGTGCAGCGAGCATCAAGCGGTCCCGGGGCTTGGGCCCCTCCTACCTCCGCCGCAGGTCCTTGCTGTACGACTCCAGGTAAGGGTCCAGCTCCAGCAGCCCGTCCAGCTGGGCCTCCGCTGGCAACGCCGCCATCGCCATCTTAGCAACAGGACAGCACGGCGCTGACAGAGCAAAGGAACCGGCCAGGGAGAACAATCACACACCGAACCACCGATCACCGCTGGATGGGGATGGGGAGGGGGCGGGGCCAGTGGAGGGGAAGGATTAAGGAAGGGGCGTGGTCAGAAGGGCCGGGGTGGGGTCACATGGAGAGGGGGTGGGGCCAGTGGGTGGGCGGGGTTAGGGAGGGGGCGCGGTCAGATGGCCAGAGGTGGGGTCACATGAGAGGATCACATGGGCAAGCATCACAGGGGGTGGGTCACAGGGAGAGCAAGGGTCAGATGGGGTGGGGTCAGAGGGTGGGGCAAGAAGGAGGGGTCAAATAGGCCTATTGGTGGGGAAGGGTTCAGAAGTTGGGGGTTGGGCCTAGAAAGTGTGAGCTAGATGGGGTCAATGGGAGGGACTGTTGGGGACACTATGGAGATGAAGCTGGATGAGGGAGGGCAGGATGGGGCTGAAAAGGGAAGGAATTAAGTGGGAGGGACTGGTGGGGGCACAGTGGGGCTGGAGGAGATATGGCTTGAAGGGGAGTTAGAAGAACTTGTGGAGACAGGAGACTTAGTGTGAGGGGCTAATGCAGCATTGGGTGTCTGAGAGGAAGTTAAATTGGAGAGAAAGGTGAGAGAATGATGAATTGGAGAAATCATCTGGGTGAAGTGGGAGCAGGCCAGGTGAGGAGAGGTGGAGGGGATAATGGGTAAAGGGACTGGTAGGGGAAGGGAAGAGAATGGAGATGTTGGGGGATGGACAAGAAAGGAAGTGGTGGATCCATAGGAGTAGAAACTGGAAGAGGATGGGTGAGGAGCAAATACTTTGGAATAGAAAGGGCCAGCTGGAAGAGGTGCTGAGGGTGTAGAGAGCAGTTTCTGGAAGGAGAGATAGGCATGAAATATGGAGATTTACTCAAGGGTGTGAAAGTGTGAAAGTGATTAGGGAGGGTTTGCTGGTGAACATCAGAAGGAAATGGGAAGAACTGAAAGAGTCAAGGATAGGTTAGAGTTGAGAGTGGGATGCTGGCAAAGCACAGCAGGTCAGGCAGCATCCGAAGAGCAAGGAGAATCGATGTTTCATACAAGAGCCTTTCAAGAGGAAGCTGGAGATTAGGACTTTGATCTCCAGCATCTGCAGTCCCCACTTTCTCCTCATGGATAGGTTAGCCTACTGAGGATGAGGAAAGTCTAGTTTGGAGAGAAGCTGAGAGCCAAAGGTGTGACTAGAAAGGGGACAAAGAGAAAGATTGACAAGGGATAGTCAGTTATAAGGGTGACAAGTGCAAAAGGAATATTTGGGGTGGAATTCGAGACCAAGAAGGGATAATGTTATGTATGTACTTAGATGTGTTGCCTCTTCAAGAGAATGGGTAAGGTGACCTAGACGCAGGAGCTAGAGGGACTGTCTCCAACCGACTGTGAAGCTGTGAGGATGCATAATAAAGTATTCCTTGTTCAAGTTTGCCCTCTGTCAACTTGGCATTCTATTTCTAATTCTAGTGAACCACAAACACAATAGACAAGGATACATCAAGTGTGGAACAGGTATCATCAGCAAACTGACAGAAGTGGTCATTAACAATAGTCTGCTAGCTGATACTCATTTGGGTTCTGCCAGTGCCACTCACCTCCTGACCTCATTACATCCTTGGTTCAAACATGGACATGAGAAATGAACTCCATATGAGAGGTGTGAGTGACTGCCTTTTGAAGCAAGGATTCCTAAGGTCAGATGTGGAGATGTTCGTTGATGATTACATAGTGTTCAGTACCATTCCCAACCACTCAGAGACTGAAGTAATCCATATTCAAATGCAACGGGACCTGGGTAATGTATGAGCTCGGGCTCTCAAGTGGAAAGTGATATCAATGCCACACAAACAAGCCCTAGGCCTGTGGGGTACATCTGGGTACAAAAAGATGGGGGCCTGGGCTCTATTGGTCCTGTGTGCTCAGGTCAGGGTATTGATAGTTGAGCCCAGGATCGAGACCGGCCTACCATGTTCGAGTCAGTTTCTCAGGCCCTGAATTAGGATCAGCACTGGACCCTGTGACTGAGGGAATGGCACACAATTACCAGGCAATGACCACCTCCAATAAAAGAGAATTTAACCACCACCCCTTGACATTAAATGGCATTAGCATCATTGGATCCCATTGGATACCAGCATCCTCCCACCTCCTCGCCCCCCACCTCAACCCACACCAAACCATTGACATTCTTGAGGTTACTACTGATGAAAAACTGAAACGGACCAAGCATGTAAATACTGTAGCTACAAAAGCAGGTAAAAGCCAAGTAATTCTGCTCATTGCAGATCGCCTCATTGCCTGTCCACCACCTACAAAGCACAAGTCAGTAGTGTGATGGAATACTCCCTAATTGCCTGGATGGGTGCAGCTCCACAAAAGATCAAAAAGCTTGACACCATCCAAGACGAAGCAGCCTGTTCAATTGGCATTGCATCCACAAGCATCCATTCCATCCACCTGCTGCTCAGTAGCAGCAGTGTATACTAAGTACAACATGCACCGCAGAAATTCATCAAAGATCCTCAGACAGCACCTTCCAAATCCAGGGCCATTTCCATCTGGAAGGACAAGGGCAGCAGATACAAGGAAACACCACCCCCTGCAAGTTCCCTTCCAAGCCACTCACCATTCTGGCTTGGAAATATATCACCTTTCCTTCACTGTCACTGTGTCAAAATCCTGGAAATCTCTCCCTGAGGGCATTGTTGGTCACCCTACAGCACATGGAATGCAGCGGTTCGAGAAAGCAGTTCACTATCACTCAGCAACAAGGTTTAATGAAAAAAATTGACCCAGCCAGTGCCATCCAAATCCGATGAATAAATGAAAGAAGTATAGATTTGAGGGATGTGCAAGGGGTGTGGCCTAGAATTAGGAGGAATGATGGTGTTGTGAATAGCAGCAAGGAAGACATAGATAATAAAGGAATTGTGTGAAACAGGAGAGAAGACACTATTGTAAAAATAAATAAATAAATAATCTTATATAAATAATAAATTCTGTTTTGAAATGATGGAAGGAAAGCCAAAGGGTGAATATCTAACAAATCTTCTCTCCACATTCTAAAATCTTCTGTGAGGAAACATTCCACATGTTGATCCATATATAATTTCAGAGGGGGCAATAGGAGTGAGAGGTTCAAACTCTTCAAAGTAGCAAATTACAAATCTCATTTTAATTTCAGACTGCGCAACATTCTGAATCTAAGGTCAAGGGCAGCCATTCCTACAGGCTAGCAAGTGTCTCCATTCCACCACATGACAAGATCAGAGTAGCAGCCCTGTGTTTTCATCGCATGCTCTTACTGCTTCTTAAACAGGCAGTGTGCTGGGATCAGCAACCACCCCTGCTATTCAGTCTATGATGAAGTGAGCTTAAATAAAACAAGTCCTTATTTATGGTTATTTGATAGTACAGTGCTTGAACTTGCTGATAGACGAGCTATGTTCCTGAAAGCTATCACCTTGCACTCATCAGTATGAGAATGCCAAATTTCAAGTGAGCACACAAATTAAAACTACAGGAGAAAAAAGGAAGCTGATTGATTGGCAAGTCAACTCTCATTGGCCTAGTTGTTACCATGTATGGAACTGTAGGCTCCTGTGTTATTCAAAAATAATGCAGGGCTTGAGTATATTCCTTCGTTTGTAGAGAACAGTACCTGTATATGAATGTATGTCAATTCAAGCAAAGACAAATGACCTTAATGATTACTTGAAGTTGCTTCTTAATGTAATTATTATTATAACATTCAGGATTACTCAGCAGGTGCTCTCCAATCATGGAATGTAACAGGAAACATGTTATTTGGTTGTGTTTGATTCAATCAGCCTCATGCTGTGATCTACAGCCAAGGTACCTGGTACCACACTAATATTCATTTGCTATCCTTGCAAATTCACTGCCGATAAACAGTGCATCAAAGCTATCCTACAAGGCAATGACTATCCTGATCAAACCATTGTTTGCTAAGTATCATGCAAACTCATAAATAGGTTAAAGGTATCACTTTTGGAACAAAAAAGTGTCCAGATGACCTTAAGACATAGGAGCACAAATTAGGCCACACAGCCCATCAAGTCTGCTCTGCCATTCAATCATGGCTGAAAGGCCTTTCAACCCCATTTTACTGCTTTCTCCCTGTAACCTTTGATCCCCTTGGCAATCAAGAATCTATCTATTTCTGTTGTAAACATACTCAATGACCTGGCCTCCACAGCCTTCTGTGGTAATGAATTCCACAGATTCGCAAATCTCTAACTAAAGAAGTTTCTCCATTCTAAAAGGTCTTCTCTTTACCGTAACGCTGTGCCCTCAGGTCCTTGTCTCTCTGCCAATGGAAACTTCTCTAATTTTCAATCAGATCCCCCCCCCCCCCCCCCCCCCCTTCTAAACTCCATCGAGTATAGTCCCAGAGTCCTCAAATGTTCCTCGTATGTTAAGCCTTTCATTCCTGGGACCATACTCGCCGACCTCCTCTGAACGCCCTCCAGGGTCCTTAAATTACCTCAAATTAGGTCAAGTACCTCAAAAATTTGAAAACAAGTTAAGGAAGTTATTCCATACAATTACATTTCAGCAGTGTGGTATTTCTCAAAATCAAGATGCTGCCTTCAGTTCAGAGAGAATTTTCAATCGACCAGAGTTCTGGGGAAGGATCGCTTGACCTGAAACATTTATTCTGATTTCACTCCACAGATGCTGCCAGACTGGCTGAGCTTTTCCAGCAATTTCTGGTTTAATGCCAGGTATGTAAGTTGTACATCCTAATGATTGGCCGATTGCAACAAACAGTATGTTCCTACGGTTGTCTACCATCAGCAGAGTGTAGACTGTACTCAGAAAATCCATCCTCGCAAAGCCTGAAACAAAATGTTAACTGTTAGATATGATTCAGCAACTAGGCAGTACATTTATCCACATTTATGGACTATGTTGAGAACTGGATTTTCCGGTTAAGATGGTGGCAATGTAAGACACTCCAGCCAGAGTTCCTCTGCTCGCCAGTTCCTTTTCCTCTTTCTTTTTTATTCCGCTTTCTGTATTTTTCTTCCACACGCTCTTCCCCCCCACCCCCCCACCACCCAATTTTTAACTTTTTAAGTAACTTACCTGGTGGGAATAGAGAAGGGAGTCCAAGACCAGCCGAGCACAGGAGACAAGTTGCAGCCAGAGCAGGGGCAGAGCGATCTCAGGCTGAGCCCCTGAAGCGAGGTGAGGGCCGAGCTAGGAGCTGAGTCATGTCTGCAGCACAGTAAGCACGGGCCGATTAGGGGTATGAGGGGTATGCAGATGCTGGAGATCAGAGCTGAAAATGTGTTGCTGGAAAAGCGCAGCAGGTCAGGCAGCATCCAGGGAACAGGAGAATCAACGTTTCGGGCATAAGCCCTTCTTCAGGTTAGGGGTATGAGCCCTGGAGGTAAGTCCTGGACTTGTGCCAGCGTGTGGAGGCAGCAAGGCCTCATGTTCTGAAGGGCTTTTGCCCGAAACGTCGATTTTCCTGCTCCTCGGATGCTGCCTGACCTGCTGTGCTTTTCCAGCACCACTCTGATCTAAACTCATGTTCTGAAGCCATGCTGGCACGGACTCAGTGAAAAAAGCTTGAGTACGCTAAAGACACTTTTCATTATCAGTCTGGACTATTTAAACCCTGTATTCTCACTCTAGCCTTCTTTTGTCGCTATTTCAATTCTGTAACAACACAAAGTATCTGTACCTTGGTACCCTGTACCTAAGAAGGTATCGAGACGCGACACTACAAATGTTACATTGCACTCATTAGAGTACAAGTGACAATAAAGACTGTTCTATTCTTTACTATGGGCATTTTCTGAATCAAAGAGGATTTTTAATCAAAAATTTGAATGGAGCCCAAGCCGTTTCATGGCAAGAGAGTAACAGTTTAATGTTAACTCTGCTCCATCTCCAATCACTTTGGAAATACGGCTAAGTAAAGCTTTTAGGGTGCTAAGTCAGGGTTTATTGCCCTTAACTAGGGGAAGCCCTGGCTTTGGAAAAGATTATGGATGCCTTGTGTTGATAGTTACCTACCAATCATTTCTGGTTTTAGAAACCTAAGAAGAATCAAAGTAGGAAGAAATGCGTTCTGTGGGGCATGAACAGGTTGATAAACAATGCCAGAGAAGTCTTTTCTGTGGATTTTGGGAAGAAAGTATGAGCTGGCTGTGTGGCATTGGGGAACTATGAAGTACAAAGATATGGAAGGAAGATTTTGAGAGGAAATGAGGTCAGCGATAGTCATGGCAACAACAGTTTGATGTTCAGTGGTGAAACCATGATCCAGGGAGAGATAGCAGGAAGTGTTAAAGAGTTGACACTCAGTCTCTGCCAGTTTGAGGTTGGCATGTCAGATTACAATGACACACCCATTATTGGCAGGTTTCATAACAACATCTGAGTAAGGTTCAGAGAACAGTGTATAGCAAGTTCAGAGGGAGAAAGGTTGGAGTAGGGGAGGAGAGCAGAAAAATTCCAACAGCTGATGTCAATTCAACAGTTCTAGATGAACAAAGTACAGGTGAAAGGGGGACTACAGGAGATGGGTAGAAGAATCCACGGACCAGAAAGAGGACTTCCTGTACAAAGAGATTATGGAAAAAAAAAGAGTTCAATGTTGTACCAAATCCATTGTAAATGGATAAAATGAAGTCCTTTGCTGAGCACAGATCATTCAGCATCACAGAAAGCAAGGTTAGATGGAATGGCAAATACTCAGCATGGAGTGGAATTTATAAAAGGAATAGAGTTGGAGAGATGGGGAGAAGAGGGAAACCTGTTTTCATCCAAGCTGCAACCCTCTCTGAAAAAATTTGCATTAATCCATAGCTGTCAGCAATTTGATTTCATTAACAAGAAACTTGAAAGCGCATGCGAATTCATCAAAGTTTCTACTTTGTTTTTCAGACCATTGGCCGAGAAGGCCAATTTTTCCTCTTTAGACCTTGAAAACATCACTCCTGCAGAGTCATCATTGTCTTTTGCGTTGCGCGAATGTGTCTGTTTTAGGATTCAAAAGGTAATGTAATTTCAATTCTGAATCATAGCTGAGATGTTAATGAATGTTTTCTCATATTTGTGAATGAGTTTAGTTTTAGAATAAACACATTATTCTGAGTTCATTAAATAATTGTGAGATGGCGACAGATAAATTTACAACTGTGCGCTCTAATTCTGGACTTGCTCACAAAAGATGGGCAAAATGTGATAAGGTGCATTCAGAAGGGTTTCTTGCAACAATATGTAATAGTCCAAATAGGGAAGGGGCCATACTAGACCTTGTTTTGGGAATGAACCTGATCAGGTGACCAAAGTTTCAAGTAAGGGAGCATTTTGGAAACCATGATCATCAATCTGTAAATTTTGAGATGCTTATGGATAAGGATAAGACTGAACGTCAAGTGAAAAATAGGGGGAAAATCAGGGAAGGTTATTTACAACAATATAAGGCAGGAACTGGAGAAATTGGGGACCGCTGTTTGAGTCTTTTCAAGGCCAGATGATCAGAATTTAGCTCCAGCACATGAGGATTAAAGGTAAGGATGGCAAGATTTGGAAACTATGGATGACAACATATATTGAAAATTTAGTCAAAAGGAAAAAGAAAACCCATGTAAGGTATAGGAAACTAAAATCAGACAAGGCCCTTGAGGAACATAAAGGAAGCAGGAAACAACTTAAACAAGGAATTTGGAGGGTCTAAGTGGGCCATAAAATCTCCTAAGTAAGTAGGATTAAGGAGAATACCAAGGCATTTCATATACATATTAGAAGCAAGAGGGTATATATAGGATGAACAAGTGGCTGAAAAGATGGTGTGAGGAGGAGGGTATCAGATGCGTGGGGCTTTAGGACAGTTCTGGGGGAGGTGGAACCAGTACAGACTGGACGAGTTATACCTGGGGAGATCCAGGACTGATGTCCTTGTGGGGGTACTTGTTAGAGTGGTTGGAGAGGGTTTAAACTAATGTGGCAGGGGGATGGGAACCAGAGAAGTTGAGGGAGAGATAGAAACCAACACAAACTTAATAAGAACTAGAACAGGCAGGGAAACACTGCTGAAAAGAGCAGGAGAGGTGGTCTCTGAAATGCAGGTGTTTCAATGTGCAAAGTATAATAGGCAAGGTAAATGAACTTAGAGCTTTGGTTAATATTTGGAACTATGACATTATTGCGAATACGGAGGCTTGGTTGAAAGAGGGACAAGACTGGCAGCTGAATGTCCCAGGATTTAGATGTTTCAGGTGTGATAGAAGAGGATGTAAAAGAGACATGTGCAAGTGGCATTACTGATAAAGGAGTATCTCACAGCTGTCCTGAGGGAGGATACATCAAAGGATTTGTGTCATGAGGCAATATGGATCGAACTCAGGATTAGGAAAGGTGAAATCACAATGCTAGAGGTATACTACTGGCCTCCCAACAGCCAGCAGGACATAGAAGGAAAAATATGAAGACAGATTTTTGAAAGATTTTTGAAAGTTGCTGTGGATGTTGTGGTGGGTGGTTTTAACTTCCCCTATATTGACTGAGACTCACTTCATGCGTGGGGCTTGGATGGGGCAGAATTTGTAAAGATCATTCAAGAGGGTTTCTTGACACAGAATGTAAACAGTCCAACCAGGGAAGAGGTTATACTGGACCTGGTTTTGGGAAATGTGCCTGGTCAGGTGAGTGAAGTTTCAATGGGGGAGCATTTTGGGAGTAGTGACCATAATACCACGAGTTTTAAAGATACTCATGGATAGGGATAATTACAGTCTTCAGGTGAAGGTATTAAACTGGAGTAGGGTGAACTACATCAATTTTAGGCTGGAACTGGAGATACAGATTCTGTAAGTGAAGATAGTTTTAATATGAAAGGGCAAAATGCGCTGCCACAGACTTAGACAGCTGAAAGGCCTGTTCCTGTGCAGTATTGTCCTTTGTTCTTTGTAGCTAGGGAAAAGGAAGGTCCACTCAAGGGCAAAGGACAGAATTCATGTGTGGAGCTAGAGGAAGTGGGTGAGGTCCAAAATGAGTATTTTGCATCGGTATTCACTAAGGAGGTAGGCATGGGTTGTGATAAGATTAGGGAGAAGTATGTATTTAAACAATGGCATGTTAATATTAAGAAGGAAGAGATGGTGGGTATCTTGAAAAACATTAAGGTAATTCCCCAGGGCCTGATGAGATCTATTCCAGGATATTGAGGGAGACAAGGGAGAAGATTACTGGAGCCTTGATAGAGATCTTTGTATCCTCTTTAGCCAGAGGTGGGGTCCCAGAAGACTGGAAAAGGCCATTGTTGTTCCTTCGTTTAAGAAATGTAACAGGGATAATCTAGAAAGTTACAGGCCAGTGAGCCTTACATCAGTGATAGGGAACTTATTGGAGAAGACGTTTAGGTACGAGGTTTACTTGCATTTTGGAAACAAATGGACTTATTAGGGATAGTCCGCATGGTTTTGTGCAGGGGAAGTCTTGAGTCACAAATTTCAATGAGTTTTGGAGTAAGTGATGAGATGAGGGTAGGACAGTGGATGTTGTCTACAAGAACTTCACTGAAGTATTTGACAAGATCCCTCGTGTTAGGCTGGTCCAGAAGATTAAGTCACATGAGACTCTGGTGAGTTGGTAAGTTGGATACAAAATTGGCTTTGTCATTGAAGAAAGAGGGTAGTTGTGGAGGGGTATTTTTCTGACTGGAGGCTTGTGACCAGGCGTGCACCACAAGGATCAGTGCTCAAACTTCTGTTGTTTGCAATAAAGAAATGATTTGGATGAAAATGTAGGTGGTTTGACTAGTAAGATGAAAGTTCTAAGTGGAAAATTAGTAAGTAGAAAATTGCATCGATTTGTGGATAGTGAGGCAATTTGTCAAAGGATATAGCAGGATTTGCAATTTTTGAGAAGATTTGAAGCTCAGGTTGAGGTTCTGGTTGCAAGTTTGCTCACAGAGCTGGAAGATTTGTTTTCAGACGTTTTGTCACCATGCCCGTTAACATCACTAGTGAGCCTCCAGTGAAGCGCTGATGTTATGTCCTATTTTCTATTTATGTGTCTTGTTTCTTAAGGTAGGTGAATCATTTCCAATTCTTTTTCTCAGAGGACAACACATTCATCATAGGACAAGCTAAACAGAAACACGAGTGGGAATTCTTAGAGGCCTGGCATTCAAACCAGAACTCCATCAATAAACACATCGATTTAGACACCATCTACCATCCTCTGTGGAAGGATATTTTGGCCTGGAGGAAGTTCAGTGCAAGTTTCAGGATGATACCTGGACTTCAGGGGTCAGGTCATGAGGAGACATCAGATAAATTAGATGTTTAGATTCACATTTTAGAAGGTTAAGGGGTAATCCAATTGAAGTCTTCAGGATTTTAACAGGGAAAGACAAGGTGAATACAGATAAATCATTTTCACTAGATGAAGATTCTGGAACCAGGAGTAATGCCT
Source organism: Chiloscyllium plagiosum (assembly GCF_004010195.1). Classification (NCBI taxonomy): domain Eukaryota; kingdom Metazoa; phylum Chordata; class Chondrichthyes; order Orectolobiformes; family Hemiscylliidae; genus Chiloscyllium; species Chiloscyllium plagiosum. The sequence goes on from NC_057721.1 coordinate 82,636,306, forward strand.
AACAATTAAAGCCAGGCCATTCAGGAGAGATGTTACATTGAGTAGTGGAGGTTTGGAACTCTCTTCCTCAAATGGTGGTCAATGCTAATTCAATTGTTCGATTTATACCTGAGACAGATAATTTCGTTATTAAGCAAGGATATCAAAGGATTTGGGCCCATGGCATGTGGAGTTAGGGCACAGTTCAGCCATTATCTAACTAAATGGTGGAGAAGGCTTGAGGGACTGAATGGCCTCCTCCCGTTCCTATCAGCTGAAGATTCTGATAAATCTATGCAGCTCCTCAACTGACTTGCCGGTAATTCCCACACTGATCAGAATCTACCTGTGGGAATGACTATGGCCCAACCACAGGACTGCAAGGACAAGGATCCCAGACGCTGATGACAGAAAGTGCCGACAGACTGTGACCCTCGCTCAGACTGAAATCAGGAAATTCTCTTAGACGTAAATGATATGAATGCGAGCATAAGAGGTACAGTTAGTAAGTTTGCAGATGACACCAAAATTGGAGGTATCGTGGACAGCGAAGAGGGTTACCTCAGATTACAATAGGATCTTGACCAGATGGGACAATGGGCTGAGAAGTGCAGATGGCGTTTAATTCAGATAAATGCAAGGTGCTGCGTTTTGGGAAAGCAAATCTTAGCAGGACTTATATACTTAATGGTAAGGTCCTAGGGAGTGTTATTGAACAAAGAGACATTGGAGTGCAGGTTCATAGCTCCTTGAAAGTGGAGTCGCAGGTAGATAGGATAGTGAAGAAGGTGTTTGGTATGCTTTCTGTTATTGGTCAGAGTATTGAGTACAGGAGTTGGGAGGTCATGTTGCGGCTGTACAGGACATTGGTTATGCCGCTGTTGGAATATTGCATGCAATTCTGGTCTCCTTCCTATCAGAAAGATGCTGTGAAACTGAAAGGGTTCAGAAAAGATTTACAAGGATGCTGCCAGGGTTGGAGAATTTGAGCTATAGTGAGAGGCTGAACAGGCTGGGGCTGTTTCCCTGGAGCGTCGGAGGCTGAGGGGTGACCTTATAGAGGTTTACAAAACTATGAGGGGCATGGGATAGGGTAAATAGGCAATTTTTTTCCCTGGGATCGGGGAGTCCAAAATTAGAGGGCATAGGTTTAGGGTGAGAGGAGAAAGATATAAAAGAGACCTAAGTGGCACTTTTTTCATGCAGAGGGTGGTATGTGTGTGGAATGAGCTGCCAGAGGAAGTGGTAGACGCGGGTACAATTGCAATATTTAAGAGGCATTTGGATGGGTAGTTGAAATGGAAGTGTTTGGAGGGATATGGGCCGGGTGCTGGCAGGTGGTACTAGTTTGGGTTGGGATATCTGGTCGGCATGGACGGGTTGGACCGAAAGGTCTGTTTCCATACCGTACATCTCTATGACTCTATGCTGCAATAGGGAGCCCTGATTGGCTGTAGCAGCCTCACACTGGACTAGGGACTACTCCGTTTGGCAGTAGGACATGCTGTGTGTTTGCTGTATAAGCTGTGGGCACATGCTGCGGGAGTGACATTGATATAGCACAGTGAAGGGACAGTGACACTAACTGGCCAGAGTCAGACAGGGCTCTACTTGAATTGGTTCAGGTGAAGCATTGGCTGGCCAGGTACAAACACCCAAATAAAAATAAAACTCTGAAATAAAACTAGAAAGTGTTAGAAAAACCTGCCCCCTACAGGTGAAAAAGCAAGTTGTGAGAGGGACACAGACAGTTTACAGAAAGATATTGATAGGTTGGGTCAATGGGCAGAAAATGAAGTATAATGTGGAAAATGTGAATTTCATGGAATCCCTACAGTGTGAAAGCAGGCTATCACATCCACACTGCCCTCCTGAAGAGCATCTCATTCAGACCTAATCCCCTATCATGACCCTGTTGTTCCCATGGCTCACCAACCTACCCGGGGCAACTTAGCTTTGCCAATCCACCTAATCCACACATCTTTGGAACACGGGAGGAAATCCCATGAGACACGGGGAGATTATGCAAACTCCAAACAGACAGTGACCCAAGGCTGGAATTAAACCCAGGTCTCTGGCATTGTGAGGCCACAGTGCTAACCACTGAACCAACATGCCAGCCTGTAGTTCACTTTGAAACGGAGAACTAAAGAACAGAGTATTATTTAAATGGCCACAAACTGCAAAAAACTGCAACACAATGAGGCTTGGGAGGTTATTGTGCATGAAACACAGAAAGCTAGCACATAGGTAGAACTGGTAATCAGAAAGGCTAATGGAATGTTGGCCCTTATGTCAAGGAGATTGGAGTATAAGAGTAGGGAAGTCTTACTGCAACTGTACAAGAAGCTAGTGAGACCACATCTGGATCACTGTGAGCTGCTTGAGTCCAATTAAAGGAAAGATAACATTTCATTGGAGACAGTCTAGAGAAGGTTCACGAAGATGATCCCTGGTATGGAGGAATTCTCTAATGAGCAAAGATTAAGCAGGTTGGGACTCTACTGGAGTTTAGAAGAGTGAGAGGTGACCTCATTGAAACGTAAAGGATTCTTAAGGGGCTTGACTGGGTCAATGCTGAGAGAATGTTTCCCCTCATAGGAGAGTCTAGGAAAAGAGGGTATAATCTCAGAATAAAGGTATGCCAATTTAAGACTGAGATATGGGGAATTTCTTCTTTCAGAGGGTTGTGAGTCCTTGGAACTCCTTGCCACAGAGAGCTGTGGGGATTGAGTCTTTGTGACTATTCAAGGCTGGGATCGATTCTTGATCAGTTGAGGAATCAAGGGTTATAAGGAAAGGGCAGGAAAGTGGAGATGAGGAAATGTTGAATCAGCTATGATCCTACTGAATGGTGGAGCAGGCCTGAGAGGCTACTAGTCGACACCTGTTCTATTTATTGTGGTTGTTTTGGTCTTATTGATCTCTATGAGTTTTGCTCCCATTTCCTCCTCGATCCTTATCTGGAGGATCTGTTTCTCATGATCAAGCCCTGCATTTAAACTTGCAGCTGGGAACATTGAAGCTCTTTCTCACTGGCCAGCTGTTCTATTGTTCAATATCCTTTTACTAAGAAACTCTGCACCTCCCCTTGAATAAATGCAGCCGCCTGTAGTACCTGCTATAGCCAGAACCCACGTCCCGCTCAATAGCTGCCGTCTAACTTTAGGACATGCTCAATGTAAGTGATGGGAAGCGCACATGAAGTTGGGTTCCCTGCTCTGTGTATGTCTGCTTGGCAGTGAGTTTAGCTGAAGCCCATGGTGATGTCATGAAGATGAGTGTTTGTAAAGTTTGCATGCTGCCTGCATCGCCCCAATTGGATGCGGCAAGAATGTGGCTCATGACTCCTGCACTGATGGAGTCATTGGGATCTACAGCATGGAGAAAAGGCCCTTCAGCCCATCACATCCCAGCTGGTCAACAACCACCCCCAAACTGTTCTAATCCTGTCTTCCAGCACTTGGCCCTTAGTGTTGCATGCTTTGGCATCACCAGTGCACATTGCAATACTTCTTAACTGTTAGAAAGGTTTGTGCCTCGCCCCTCCTTACAGGCAGTGAGTTCCAGATTCCCACCAGCCTCTGGGTGAAAACAGTTTCCTCACGTTTCCTCTAAACCTGCTGCCCTTAGCTTCAATTTATGCCCCTGGTCACTGATCCCTCTATCAAGGGGAAAAGTTCCTTCTGTCTACCCTCTCTATGCCCCTCATAATTTTATGCATTCTCAATCACGTCCCTCCTCAATCTCCTTGAATGGAAACAATCCCAGTCTGTCCAATCTCTCTTCATTACTAAACCTCTCCAGCTCCTGCACGATCCTGATAAGTCTCCTCTGCACGGTCTCAAGTGCTATCATACCCCTCTGCTAATGCCAATTCCAGAACTGCACACAATACTCTAGCTGTGGCCTCATTAATGTTTAAACGGCTCAAACATAACCTCCCAACTCTTAATCTCTATGCCACATAGTTAAGTATACCATATGCCTTCTTAACCACTCTATCTACCTGTGCTGATATCTTCAGGAACTAGTTTACACTCACATCACTCTGATCCTCGGTGCTTCCCAGGATGCTACTATTCATTATGTATTCCTTGCCCCGCTTTCCTGCCCAAGAGTAGTATCTCACACTTCTCCAGATTGAATTCTGTTTGCCACAGATAAACCCATGTGACCAGCCTATCCATGTCCTCCTGTAATCTAAGGGTATCCTGCTCACTACTTCGTACCAACCAACTTTTGTATCATCCACAAACTTACAGATCAACCCTCCTATCTTCCCCCCTAAATCATTTATATGTACCACAAGCAGCAAGAGGCTAACAGCAATCCCTCCCAAGTGGCAGAGATATCCAGTGCCCAAAAAACTCATATTGGAACTTATTGCTTTAAAGGGTGTAGGTCAAGGGACAAATATTTATTTTACGATCTGTACTCATTCTTTTAAATCTGTACACTATTGCCAGTGTTGCAGAAGATCGTGTGTTCAAGTTCCATTCCAAGGAATTAAACACAAGTATTCAGCTGATGGTCCTGTTAGGGCTGCCCATGAATGAGCAGCACAAAATGGCTGACAGCTGCCCACGGCAAATGCAGCACAATATGGCTGACAGTAGTTAGAAACCTTGGGAAAATATTTGCTTAATGTAGTCTTCACTGATAGAACAAATAGTAGCTCTGTAGATTCAATGTTACTGGACTATGATAGAATGCGCAGCTGCAGTTGCTTACGCATAAGACATAGATAAGAACATTTTGAATAAATTCATTGTTTCTCTTGAATTATTTAATAAATCTGTTATCCCGATGTAGTTATAGATCCACCTATATATACTAAAAGCAGTAGAAGAAAGAATTCAAACCAGTCTCAGATAGTAAAAGCAGCCTCCCTTATCAATATAGGGAGAAATGAATCATAGGGACAGAAATGACCAACATTGGAATATGAACTGAATGAACACATTAAGACACAACTTGTCAGCTAGAGAACTCTAACATTTGGTATAATCACATAACTTTGTTGCAACTGATCAAAAATTAATATTCTTTTGAATTTCTGGTAATGAGGAATTTAGACGTCCCTGAAGGGATCGACAAGTATCCAATTAATTGGCAGGTCACATTGTGCAACTGGCAAATGATAAGATGTTGTACCAGAGAGCCAATCATAAAGGGAGAACTCAATGGCACTGACCAATTGTAATCAAAGGAGGAGAGGTGAAGGTGAGGGTGGGGGGTGCGTGAATGCTGTACCTTAAAATTGTCCGAGTTAAGACATTCTGAAGCTTTGTGTGTGCCTTATGGTTCTGGAGAAATGAAACTGTAAATTGCAATAAAGGTTACCTGACACCATTCTGTGACTTGGACCGTCATTGGAAAATGAGAGATCCAGCAGCTCCCAGTTGCATGCTGAGAGAGTGCTGCACTGCCTAAGGTGCTGTCTGTCAGGTGGGACTTTAAACTGAGATCCCAGCCATTCTCGAATTGTAAGAAAAAGATCCCACACATTATCTCGAAGAAGAGCTCGGATCACTCCCTCATTTAACCTGGGCCAATATTTACTCTTCAACTGATAGCAGTATAACATACAATCTAATCATTAACCCACTGCGATTTGTGGGATCTTGCTGTGCACATTTATCACATGCACACATACCAGTGGCTGTATTTCAAGAAGTGCTTCTTTGGCTTGAGAGTGCTTTGCATATCCTGAGATTGTGAAAGGAGCCAGATGAGGAGGTAATGATAAGAAGGGTATGGAAGCTTTACACTTCTATCCTATTTTACAGGATGAAGGAGTGTGTGATCTGAAACACGCTTATAGGATTCTACCTTCTGATTTATAAAACACTATATCGCATTCTTTTACTACTTCAATCAATATTAAATTTCTACTGCACCATTCTGTTGCTGATGCTTGTTGTCCAGCTCATTTATGTTTCACTCACATCATAGTGATATCAGACACACAGCCTGGATTCAGAATAATGATCCCTGTGAGTCTTGACCTCAAGTAGACAGACCATTTCCAAGGGAGCAGAGAGGGCAAGGTTAGAATGAATGTATTTAACTAAACTTCTTCAGGCCTTCACAGGATGAGCAGGAAAAGTTAATTTATTTTAATTGTGGAAGAAATATGAAGAAATGCATGAGGACAGACAGTGAGTGCAAATGGAAAGATATGAGTAGAAATTGCTTTGTGTGCAGCAATTGTTAATTGAGTAAAGATAGCTAGAATGAGGAGTTTATGGAATGTGAGGTACGTCTGCGAGGTCGGGAACTATGAAGGTCAGAGACGTGGTCACACTGCACATCAGGGGCAAGCAGTTAGGGACTGGTTGACTGCCAGGCAGTGCAAGTGAAAGAGACCAGCAGTACAGGAGTTCCCTGAGGTACCGCTCACAAAGTGGTTTTCTTTTCTGAGTTCCATTGAGGGCATGGACCCTTGGAGGAGGGAAGCAAGAGGCAAGCCTGTTGCACCATGGATGGCCCAGCTGTTTCAAGCCCCACCTGAAAGACTGTACCTTAGACAGTGCAGCACTCACTCAGTATGGAACTTGTGCTTAATTCCCTGGAATGGAACTTGAACACAGAGTCTTCTGACACACGGGAAAGAGTATACTGATTTAAAAGAATGAGTACTGATTGTAAAATTAATATTTGTCCCTTGACCAACACCGTTTAAAGCAGTAAGTTCTAAAATGAGTTTTTTGGCCACTGGATCTCTCTACCAGCAGAAACATCACAGGGGCATAAAAGAAAACCTTGTGTTCATTTTCTTTCAACATTTTGATTGATTAGTTTTCAGAAGGAATGAAGATGTGAAAAATGAATGTGGGATCTATGGAACAAGGGAATGTTAGTTGATTCTCTTTATTGGGTCTGGCAGGCTTAAAGCTAAATAAGTCTCCAGGGCTGGATGAGCTGTATCTCCGTGTGTCAACTGAGGCAAGGGAGGAAGTAACAGGGATGGTGGCAAGAATTTCCAATAACTCTCTGGCCACAGGAGAGGTTTGACAGGGCTGGAGGACAACCAATGTGGTTCCATTTATTCAGGAAGGGATGAAAGGATAAGACAGGAAACTATAGGCCAGTCTGTCTAACATCAATGATAGGGAAACCATTGGAAGCAATTCTGAGGGACAGATTAATCTGCATTTGGAGAAGCAAGGATTACTCAAGAACAGTCAGCATGGTTTTGATAATGGGATGTCACGTCTGATTAGCTTGATTGAATTGTTTGAAGAGGTGACCAGGTGTGCAGATGAAGTCAATGCAGTGAATGTAGTTGACTTGGGCTTCAGCAGGTCAGCATGAGAAACTGATGGTGAAGGTAAGGACTGTAGAATGCAAGGAACTTTGGCTAATTAGATCCAGAATTGACTGCGTTGAGGAAGCAGAGGGTGGTGATTGAGGGATGTTTTTGTTACTGTGCCCTTACGGGGTTCTGGAGGGATTCATGTTAGCCTCTTGCTGCTTGTGGTACATATAAATGATTTAGAGTGGAAGATGGGAGGGTTGATAGAAGATAGAAGGCAGCTATTGAACGGGAGGTGAGTTCTGGGTACAGCAGGTATTACAAGCGTCTGCATTTATTCAAGGGGAGGTCAGAGTTTCTTAGTAAAAGGATGTTGAACAATAGAACAGCTGGCCAGTGAGAAAGAGCTTCAATGTTCCCAGCTGCAAGTTTAAATGCAGGGCTTGATCATGAGAAACAGATCCTCCAGATAAGGATCGAGGAGGAAATGGGAGCAAAACTCATAGAGATCAATAAGACCAAAACAACCACAATAAATAGAACAGGTGTCGACCAGTAGCCTCTCAGGCCTGCTCCACCATTCAATAGGATCATAGCTGATTCAACATTTCCTCATCTCCACTTTCCTGCCCTTTCCTTATAACCCTTGATTCCTCAACTGATCAAGAATCGATCCCAGCCTTGAAAAGCCACAAAGACTCAATCCCCACAGCTCTCTGTAGTAAGGAGTTCCAAGGACTCACAACTATCTGAAAGAAGGAACTCCTCCCCATCCCAGTCTTAAATTGGTGCCCCTTCATTCTGAGATGTGCCCTCTGGTCATAGACTCTCCCATGAGGGAAGCAGCCTGTCAGCATTGACCCTGTCACATTCATTAAGAATTCTTCATTTTTCAATGCGGTTGCCTCTCATTCTTCTGAACTTCAGTGATTAGAGTCCCAACCTGTTTAACCTTTGTTTGTAAGACAATCCCCCCACACCAAGATCTTCCTACTGAACCTTTTCTGGCCTGTATCTAATGAAATTATATCTTTCCTTTTAGTGGACCCAAACCGTTTACAGTGCTCCAGATGTGGTCTCACCAGCTCCTTGTACAGTTGCAGTCAGATTTCCCTACTCTAACACTCCAACTCCCTTGAAATAACAAGAAAGTGAGGACTGCAGATGCTGGAGATCAGAGCTGAAAATGTGTTGCTGGAAAAGCACAGCAAACGTCGATTCTCCTGTTCCTTGGATGCTGCTTGACCTGCTGCGCTTTTCCAGCAACGCATTTTCACCCTTGAAATAAGGGCCAACATTCCATGACCCTTCCTGATTACCTGCTGTCCCTGTGTGCTAGCTTTCTGTGTTTTATGCACAAGTTTCCCAAGTCCCTTTGTGTTGCAGCTTCCTGTAGTTTCTGTCCATTTAAATAATATTCTGTTCTTTAGTCCGCCCTTCCAAAATGGACAAATTCACATTTTTCCACATCGTACTCCAGTTGGGCAATTTTTTGCCCATTGACTTACCTATCAATATCTGTTTGTAAACTGTCTGTGTCCCTCTCACAACATGCTTTTTCACCTATCATTTGAAAATTTGGCTCCAATATCTTCATTTCCTTCCGCAAAGTCAATAATATGTATTCTAACAGTTGCAGACCCTGTGAAACCCCACTGGTCACAGTTTGCTAATGTGAAAAAGAACTCTCTTATCCCACTTACTGCTTCTGCCCAATGCTTGCCCATTGCAGCATTGATTCTGGGCAATTATTTAGGGGTGACACAGTGGCTCAGTGGTTAGCACTGCTGCCTCACAGTGCCAGGGACCCGGATTTGATTCCAGCCACAGGTGACTGTTGTGTGGATTTTGCACATTCTGCCCGTGTCTGTGTGAGTTTCCTCTGGCTGTTCTGTTTTCCTCCCACAGTCCAAAGAGTTGTGGGTTAGGTGAATTGGCCATGCTAAATTGCCCCTAATGTTCAGGGATATGTAGGTTAGGGGCATTACACAGGGGAAATGTAGGGAAATGGGTCTGGATAGGATACTCTTTGGACAGTCACTGTTGACTTGTTGGGCCAAATGGCCTGTTTCCACACTGTAGGGATTATATTAGAAATACCCCCAACACCATGGAATTTTATGTTATGACTTCTGATCTTATGACAATGCCCCAGGCCCTAATCCCCATCACTCATCCATCAACAATCTCTAGCAAACTGAACTCATCCCTGATGTTTATACACTCCACCTCGCTTTCACTCATTTCTCATTGTTGCCACTCGCACTGCCACATCTCAGAGTGCCCACTCGCTTCCAGCGAGTCAACTGTGAGACATATATCCAGCAATTGCTCAATGACAGAAAAGGTGGCACAGACCAACCTGTACGGGGCAAGTTTTTCCAAAACTTTCTAGTTTTATTTCAGATCAACAGCATCTGCAGAATTTTATTTTGATTTGGGTGTTTGTACCTGGCCAGCCAATGTTCCACCTGAACCAGGCCAGATAGAGCCCTGTCTGACCCTGGCCAGTTAGTGCCACTGTCTCTTGACTGTGCTATATCAATGTCACTCCCGCAGCATGTGCCCACAGCTTATGCAGCAAACACACAGCATGTCCTACTGGCAAACGGAGTAGTCCCTGGTCCAGTGTGAGGGAGCTACAGCCAATCAGGGCTCCCCATCGTAGCAGCCAACAGAATTTCCTGATTTCAGTCTGAGCGAGGGTCACAGTCTGTCGGCACTTTCTGTCATCAGCGTCTGGGATCCTTGTCCTTGCAGTCCTGTGGTTGGGCCATAGTCATTCCCACAGGTAGATTCTGATCAGTGTGGGAATTACCGGCAAGTCAGTTGAGGAGCTGCACAGGTTAATCAGAATCTTCAGCTGATAGGAACGGGAGGAGGCCATTCAGTCCCTCAAGCCTGCTCTGCCATTTAGTTAGATCATGGCAGAACTGTGCCCTAACTCCACATGCCTTTAGCCCATATCCTTTGATATTTTTGCTTAATAACAAACTTGTCTGTCTCGGGTTTAAATTGAACAACTGAATTAGCATTGACCGCCATTTGAGGAAAAGAGTTCCAAACCTCCACTACTCGATGTAACATCTCTCCTGAATGGCTAGACCCTAATTATTAGGCATTACTCCTGGTTCCAGAATCTTTATCCAGTGGAAATAATTTATCTTTATTCACCTTGTCTGTCCCTGTTAAAATCCTGAAGATTTCAATTCGATTACACCTGAACCTTCTAAAGTCTAGAGACTAAAGGCTCAATTTGTCTATTCTCTCCTCATGGCCTGACCCTTGAAGTCCAGGTATCATCCCTGTAAATCTGCATTGAACACCGTCCAGGGCCAAAACATCCTTCCCCAAGGTGTGGTGTCCAGCTCTGCTCACAGTGCTCGAAGTGAGGTCTAACTAGGGTTTTGTATAACTACAGTGTAACGTCTGCATCCCTGTACCCCAGCCCTTCAGATATGAAGGCTGGGATTCCATTTGTCTTCTTGACTTATTTCTGCCTGTTTGTGACATTTTAAAGAGTTATGCACCTGAACTCCCAAATCTCATTGGACATCCACTGTATTAAACTATGGGACTTCTGGAAAAGATATCCGTTTTTTTTTCAGTCCAGATTGGATAAATTTACACATGTTTATATTAAAATCCATCAGTCACACCTTTGCCTATTCACCTAATCTATCAATTCGGAGAAAGTGAGGACTGCAGATGCTGGAGATCAGAGTTGAGAGTGTGGTGCTGGAAAAGTATAGCAGGTCAGGCAGCATCCGAGAAGCCGGAGAATCAATGATGAAGGCATCCTGATGAAGGACTTAAACTCAAAACATTGATTCTCCTGCTCCTCGGATGCTGCCTCACCTGCTGTGCTTTTCCAGCACCTCATGTTCAACCTAATCTATCAATATCCTGTTGTAATGTTCTGCTGTGGTTAACACTGTCTACAGTGCCCCCCAATTTTGTGTCATCAGCAGATTTGGATATTTGACTTTTTATGCCATTAACCAGGTCATTAATTAACATTGTGAATAATTGAGGCCCCAACATAGATCCTTGTGGGACACCACTAGTCACGTCCCACCAATTTGCATACTCATGATTCCAATTCTCCGTTTCCTGTCACTCAACCAATTTCCTATCCCTGTCAATAATTTGCCCTCAATTCCACCTTAGCTAACTCTCTCTTGTGTAGGATTTTATCAAATGCCTTCTGGAAGTCCAGATAAACAACATCCATCAGCTTACCTCTGTCTACCACCCATTGTCTCCTCTTCAAAAACCTCCATACGATTTGTTAGGCATGACCTACACTTCATGAATCCATGCTGACCTTTCCTGATTAACTGAAATTTTGAAGTGATCAGTCATCCTATCTTTGATTATGAACTCCAACAATTGCCTGATCACAGATATTAGGCTAACTGGTCTATAGTTCCCTGATTTCCATCTATTATACTTCTTAAAGTGCAAAGTGACATGAGCAAATTTCCAACCTAGAGATTTGGTATCACCTGTCCCTTGTGGAGCAATTTGCAAAAAGAAACACTGTTGACCCCAAGGAGAAAGTGAAGACTGCAGATGTTGGAGGGGAGAGTCAAAAAGTGTGGCGCTGGAAAAGAACAGCAGGTCAGGCAGCATTCAAGGAGCGGGAGGGTCGACATTTCAGACATAAGCCCTTCATCAGGAATGTTGGGGGGAGGAAGTCCAAGGGGGCTGAGAGAGAAATAGGAGGAGGATGGGGCTGAGGGGAAGGTAGCCTGGAAGTCGATAGTAATCATAGCGTCCACAAAACCTGACAGGAAAAGGAGAGGGTAGATCCTGTTGTGTGGTTCCCTGAGCAGACTGTCAGTCATTTGGCAAAACGTCTCACCACCAAAACTTTCAAACAAGCACCAAGTCATCGCTCGGCTGTTGGTGAGCAGGGCACTACCTGTGAGATCCTTCATGTATGCCCAGTCTGTCCGCGCCACTGCACACTGCCGTGAAAGTGACTGTGGGAGGTGTTGAGTCTGTCACACATCCCCTTCTGGAATGTGCCTTTGCAAAGGAAGTCTGGAGGAAGGTGCCATGGATTCAGTCCTAGGTCCAGGCCTGTGTGCTGAGGGATGCACTTAAACTTCAGGCAGCTGCCACCAAAAAGCAATGGGGAGGAACCACCACCTAAGGTCTGTTGTCAAAGTACACTGGGGGCCCATTCAGTTATCAGACCCTCTCATTGCCTTAAAATTTACTCCATCACAAATAGGAAATACCTTTGGTTTTGCAACTGCAGGTAATGTCAAATTCCAATATTTGTTTTTGGTTTATATGCAAAGACTGTACTGAGTGGGATTACTACATTGTGTATGGACATAAAGACCTCTTTTTTATCAATAAAATATATTTTTGCAACAATACAAGGACCAGTAATTGGACCAGTCTTATTAATCCTGTAGCTACGAGATCAGATCATAGGTTGGGAATTTTGAAGTGCCCATCACCCTCTCCAAGTCAAATAGTGATGGGCAACAGATGCTGGTTTGGCCTATGACACTGTATACTGAATGAAAAGCTGTATGGCCATTTTCTGTGTGATCTACATCTATTGATGTATCATTGACTCAGATGTTGCATTATTTGAACTTATTCTTTTAACTTTCTAAGACTTTTATTTGTCTCACTTGTGTCACCTTGATTGGAGTGATACATTTTTCCTTCAGATGTCCTTTAAATCAGCATCAGATGAAAAAATATTTTTGTCCTTCTGAGGTAGATGAAATTTGACTATTATCTCTTAAGTCCTCCTGTGACTAAAATAAATTATCTTTCCTTTGTCATTTGATGGAAGCAGTGTATTTCCCACTCCAACCTGCTGTTAGGTTCACCAAATGAAAAGGTGAAAAGCTGAACAGAGAAGGTGGAAGGGTGGTGACAAAGGGAAAGGTCTTTAAAGTCCTGAAGGGTTTATCCAGACAGAGAGTGAGTGTTTCCATTTGTACCAAAGTGTGAAACTACAGGATATTAGTATCAGGTCATCACCAGGAAATCCTGTCAGAAACTCAAGAGAGGTTGTTAGCACAACTCATGGTTGGAGTGAATTGTACAGAGGTATTTCAGGGATTACTGAAACAGAAGGAAATAGAGGGTAATGAGGGAAAGACAGGCAGAGCTCTGAGTGATGTATAAATGCTAACATGATTGGTTGAGCTAAAGTGACCTGTTTTTGTGCTGTATCTATGATCTAATTCTCGGAAGAGGCCTTAAAATCATAAGCCTGACCTCCATTTTCCTAAGTCTCTCTCTTCATATTGCACCTCCTTTACTCACTCAGTCTTGTGTAGAAAACCTGCAAATGGAGAGCTCTAAATTAATGTGCAAAGTTACACAAAGCAAACAGAGCCAGAAATGCACTGTCCTGAAACCTATCCAATAATTCACAGTTAACATTGCTTCCAAGGTGAATGGTGCCTGGAAAATTTCAACTGATGGTTCAGTTGAAACAGTGGCAGGATATCTGTCAAATCTGATAACCACAATACTGATGCGTTGAGCAAGAGACAGATACATTAGTTGGTTTAATTCTCATGGGAAACCAATCACTCTGTTACATACTTGTAACGAGAGGACATTGTTGTGACTCTCTGAGGCAGCATTTTGGAAAACAAGCCCCATGCTTCCCAGTGTTGGCATAAAAGTTACCGATTTTGAAAAGTGAGCAAAAATCTCCAATTTACGTGGTTTTCAGACCCAGGGGTTCAGCTTTCTGTAATAACAAGAATGATTTTTTTACTCCAAGGAAATGGACTCAAGCTACACGGAAACAGTTGTGAACCATAAGCATTCAATTCTGCTTTGTTAAAGCTTGAACCCCCTTTTAAAGCCACCCTTACACACAGACAGAAAAAGTACACAGGTGCTATGAAAAAAGGGGAAACTGGGAAAGCAGTTCAATCATTCTGATCACAGAGTATGCTGAGATGGTTCTTGTGCTGATCAGAATGCCACTCCTTAGCCTTCTTTCTCTGGATGCTTTCAACATTTTTCAGGAATCACAGGGTAACTGGACCACACTTATAAAAGATCTCTGACTCATTAATTAAAACTCACAGCATACAGAAACTATTGTAGGAAAACTGCCTGTTAAACTTTCTTCAGGCTTAAAGTGGGTTTTACTGCAGAGAACAGAGAGCTGCTGAGCAGGTGAAAATCTGATGGTTTCTACCTAATGTGATCACAGTATCAAACTGTTCAGCTACCTGAGGACCATCAGATAGTTGCTGGCAGGCAAGTCATCAGTAACTGGTCATGAGACCAATCAGTTACTTGTTGCTGGCTGAATTTCCATTTATACATACCCTTGGCTCCAACTCACTTGCATATTCTTCTATGACTGCTTTAACCAGCAGCTGGGCAAACAGTGCTGACAATGAGTGTCAAATTACTTGTTTTTATAAACTGCAGTAATCCTTCAGTAACCCTTGCCTTTCAAGCAGTTCTTTTTTGGTTTCAGTCTACAATTAAAACTATAGCAAATAAAGCTGATACATATCAGTACAACAACATAGGCAGGAAAATAAACAAGGTCCTGCAACAAGTGTTTAGAAAGTTAGGTCGTAGATTAAAGAAGAAAACCACAAAGGTTGTAATCTCTGGATTAGCTCCAAGGCCGTGAACTACTGAATGTAGGAGTAGGAAGATAGGTCAGCTGAAGCTAAAGGGACAGTATAGGAGAAAGATCTTTGTATTTTTAGATCATTGGGACAGCTTCAGGGGTTGGTGGTACCTGTAGAAACTGAATGGATTGCTCTGAGCTGGCAGGGGGATGGAACGCAGAGCAGGCATAAAATCTGGAGCAAGACCCAATCAGGTATTGAAGGGATGCCAGGACAGGCAATAGGTGGAGAAGACATGGGCAGGATAAGGCACATGGGAAGACCAGAAACTTAAATTTTATCTATTCTACTTTAAGGAGCCTAATGAGTAAGGTGGATGAACTCAAAGCATTGAAAGCATGTTGGAATATGATATTGTTGCAATCACTGAGACATAATTGAAGGAAGGACAGGATTGGCAGCTCAACATTCATGAGTATCAAGTCTAGGGGGTGATAGAGTGGGAAGTAATCGAGGCAGCACATTGCATTACTGATAAAGAAAACCATCCCTGCAGTAATGAGTGATTGATATCCTAGAAGGGTCTTCAAATGAGGCCATCTAGGCAGATCTTAGAAATAAAAATAGGGCACTGGGATTATACTACTGGTCTCCCAACAGTTAAGAGAAGATAGAGGAGCAAATACATAAGCAAATCACAGAAAGGTGTGTCAGAAACAGGGTTATAGTTGAAAGGAACTTCAACTTTGCTAACATTAACTGGGATGATCTTAGTGTGAAAGTATTTTTAAAATGTATCTGGGAGAGCTTTTGGTGCAAGTACGTAAACAATCCATCCAGAGATGGAATCGTGCTAGAATCCTCAGGTTGAGGTTTTTAATGGGCAAGCGTTTTAGGGATGGTGACCATAACTTGAAAATTACAAAATCATTACGGAAAGGGATAAGGATAATGCAGAGGTTAAGTGTCTAAATTGAGGGAAGACCAATTTTAGTATCATTAGGACACGATCTGGCAAATATAGACTGGGGAGCAGTTACTTGTTGGTAAATCTACATTAGCTAAGTGGGAGTTTTATATAAGTCGAATAGTGAGAGTTCAGGACCTGCACGTTCCTTTGAGAGTGAAGGGCAAGGGCAGCAAGTCCAGGAAACACTGGATGTCAAAGGGTATTAAGAGTTTGAGAAAGGAAAGAAACGAAGCAAAAGTCAGGGATAGGGAACTAAATACAGGGAACACCCTTCAGATGTATAGAGAGTATCGGGGGTGCTAATAAAGGGAAATTAGGAGGGCTAGGGGATGCAAAGTATCTTTAGCAAATAAAATTAAGAAAATGCCATAGCTTTTTATAAGGATATTTAGAATAAGAGGATCTATTAGAGTCCAAAAGGGCAACCTTTATGTGGAGCTAATGGACGTGGGTCAGGTCTTAAATGAATATTTCTTATCTGCATTCACAGAGGAGAAAGACATTAGAGCTGGGGATTTCAGTTGGGTTGGTGATTTTGTAGAACACATTACGATTAATAAGGAGGAGGTGTTAAATCTTTTAGTGGACATAACAATGTGCACTTTAGGTGGTTTGCCCATGCTAAATTGCCCCATAGTGTCCAGCGATGAGCAGGTTAGGTGCTTTAGTCATGGTCAATGTAGGGTTATGGGGATAGAGTTGGTGTGGATGGGATTCACTTTGAAGGGTCAGTATGTACTTAATAGGCCAAACTACCTCTTTCCACACTGTATGGATTCTATGATTCTTCTATGGGGGGGATGGGAACCTGAATTGTAGGTCCAGTATACAGGAGGTTGAGAGTAGTGAGGTCATGAATAAGGTTTCAAGGTCGCAGGAGTGTACCGGCAAGCAGGAAGGTGGTTTGAAGTGTGTCTACTTCAATGCCAGGAGCATCTTGAATCAGTTGGGTGAACTTGCAGCATGGGTTGGTGCCTGGGACTTCAATGCTGTGGCCATTTCGGAGACATGGATAGAGCAGGGACAGGAATGGTCGTTGTAGGTTCCAGAATTTAGATGTCTCAGTAAGAACAGGGAAGGTGATAAAAGAGGGGGAAGGTGTGGCATTATTAGTCAAGGACAGTATTATGGTGACAGAAAGGATGTTTGGTGAAGACTCAAACACTGAGGTAGTATGGGTTGAGGTTAGAAACAGGAAAGGAGTGGTCAACCTGTTGGGAGTTTTCTACAAGCCTCCGAGAAATTCCAGAGATGTAGAGGAAAGGATACAAATATTATTATGGGTAGGAGTGAAAGTAACAGGGTATGGGGTCTTTAACTTCCCTAATATTGACTGGAAACGCAATCGTTCGAGTACCTTAGATGGGTCACTTTTTGTCCAATGTGTGCAGGAGAGTTTCCTGACACAGTTATGTAGACAGGCCAACAAGAGGTGAGGCCATAATGGATTCGGTACTGGGTAATGAACAGGGCCAGGTGTTAGATTTGGAGGTAGGTGAGCACTTTGGAGATAGTGACCACAATTCGGTCAAGTTTTCTTTAGTGATGGAAAGGATCAGGTATATACTGCAGGGCAAGAGTTAGAGCATGGGGAAAGGCAATTATGATGTGATTAGGCAAAGATTTAGGATGCATAGGATGGGAAGGAAACTGCAGGGGATGGGCACAATTGAAATGTTGAGCTTATTCAAGGAACAGCTGCTGTATGTCCTTGATAAATATGTACCTGTCAGGAAGGGAGGAAGTGGCCGAACAAGGGAGCTGTGGTTTACTAAAGACGTTGAATCTCTTGTCAAGAGGAAGAAGGAGGTTTATGTTAGGATGAGTCATGAGGGTTCAGTTAGGGCGCTTAAGAGTTACAAGTTAGCCAGGAGAGACCTAAGAAGAGCCGGGAGGGGACATGAGAAATATTTGGTAGGTAGGATCAAGGAAAACCCTAAAGCTTACTCTCGGCATATCAGGAATACAAAAATGACTAGAGTGAGATTAGGGCCAGTCAAGGACAGTAGTGGGAAGTTGTGCATGGAGTCCAAAGAGATAGGAAAGGTGCTAACTGAATATTTTTCATCAATATTCACACAGGAAAAAGACAATGTTGTCCAGAAGAATACTGAGATATGGGCCATTAGAGTAGACAGGATTGAAGTTCATAAGGAGGAGGTGTTAGTAATTCTGCAAAGTGTGAAAATAGATAAGTCCCCTGTGCCAGATGGGATTTATTTGAGGATTCTCTGGGAATCCAGGGAGGAGATTGCAGAGCCTTTGGCTTTGATCTTTATATCGTCATTGTCTACAGGAATAGTGCCAGAAGACTGGAGGATAGCAAATGTTGTCCCCTTGTTCAAGAAGAGGAGTAGAGACAAATCCTATATAATCACTTGGCTAACGAAGTTACGCAATGAATCTATAGCTTATATAACCCCAGGCAATACTGAGAAATACCTGGGTGCCTGTATTGACCAGTGAGCAGGTGTATCAGAAGGAGAATGGGAGGAGAGGCTTAAGACCTGGGCGAAAAGAATATAGACAGCACCTCTCCGTCCGAGGCAATGCCTAGGGATCCTAAAACCTCATGTCATCCCCAGATTGTACTTTAATTTGATCCTATTTGAAGCATCTCAAAGCACAATTATAAAGCTGGACCAGATCATATGTAACGCCACAAATGAATTCCTCCACCTTCCACTTCATACCACTGATGGAATCCTGTACGCCAGCAACAGGAACGGCGGTCTGGGCGTGCCGAAAGTGGAAATGCAAATTCTATCTGCAATTGTCAGCAAACGCCAGGCACTAGAGATGTCCAAGGATGTGATCATATGGGATTCCTTTCAGTATAGAGGAGAATGCAGCAGAGAAACCGTTGCAGGACTGCAAGAACTCAAAGTCCTCAAAGAAGTCGAAGATTTCCTAACTGGCAGCCAAAGTAGCAGTGATGGAGAAATGGACCCAATGACTCACATCCAGGCCATTATGCCAGCAATTCAGGAGGCAGACATCGGGTGGCAGAAACCACCCGAACAGATATGCAGGATGGAGAGAGGGGAAATTCCAAAAGTGGCAAAAGCTTGAATGTCAAGGGGCAGGCATTCAGTATTTCAGAGATGATAGGATCTCACACTCTTGGCTGAAACCAACAAATCAACTGAAATCCTCACTGTTTATAAACAGCTTGCTCCTGCGGAGTAATCTATATTCGACAAGAGCCACCCTATCAAGGGGAAGACCAAACAGAAACAAAACTTGCCGAAGGTGTGGGATGGCAATCAAAACCATCTCACACATCTGAGAATGCTGCCCATTTGTTAAAACGCTCGAATAAAACGCCATAATAAGAATGTAGACCAGCTGTGGAAGGGAAGCATGTCAGTAAGTATTGCTGGATATCATACGTTGAGCCCACGTTACTCACAAAAGATGGCTCACTGTGGAAACCCAATCTCATATTTAAGAAAAATCAAAAGATCATGGTAGTCGATATCACAGTGCATACGAAAACAACAGCAAAGCTTTGGAAATGGCATGGTGTGAAAAAAGCAAGAAATACAACCACCTTAACGCAGAGATAATGGAATTGATGGGAGGCTCTGAGCCCAAGTACTTTGGCTTCATCATGGGCGCTCGTGACAAGTGGCTGGGCTTGAATAACAGCCTCATGAAATTCCTCAGCATTGAACGATTTGAAACTTTCGTCCAAAGGACATCCAGGCTCACCTTATCACCGACTCTCGAAGTATTACAACTCTTCAGTGATAACTGAGCAGAATATCACAGACCGGCTCTGGCCAGAGACAAGGATCGGCCAACTGAAAAATGGGGACACCGGTCTATCAAAACTAGGATCAGCTATGACACCAAACTGATAAATTACCCCCTAGTTTGAGTCTCATATAGCACCAGTGCTACATGGACCCTGGCCCGTGGTGATGCTAAAGAGTCCACAACATCAATGGGCGATGTAAAGACTCAAAAAAGGCACTCATATGAGTGTTTCAAAATAAATCAGTGAGCCTTACTTCGGTTGTGGGTAAAATCTTGGAAAGAATTATAAGAGATATGACTTATAATCATCTAGAAAGGAATAATTTGATTCGAGATAGTCAACACGGTTTTGTGAAGGATAGGTTGTGCTTCACAAACCTTATCGAGTTCTTTGAGAAGGTGACCAAGCAGATGGATGAGGGTAAAGTGGTTGATGTGGTGTATTTGGATTTCAGTAAGACATTCGATAAGGTTCCCCATGGCAGGCTATTGCAGAAAACACGGCGGCAAGGGATTGAGGATGATTTCATGATTTTGATCAGAAATTGGCTAGCTGAAAGAAGACAGAGGGTGGTGGTTGATAGGAACTGTTCATCCTGGAGTTCAGATACTAGTGGTGTACCGCAAGGGCCACTGCTGCTTGTCATTTTTATAAATGACCTGGATGAGGGCGTAGAAGGATGGGTTAGTAAATTTGCGGATGACACTAAGGTTGGTGGAGTTGTGGATAGTTATAGGTTACAGAGGTACATAGTTAAGCTGCAGAGCTGGGCTGAGAGGTGGTAAATGGAGTTCAATGCAGAAAAGTGTGAGGTGATTCACTTTGGAAGGAGTAACAGGAATACAGAATACTGGGCTAATGGTAAGATTCTTGGTAATGTGGATGAGAAGAGAGATCTCGGTGACCATGTGCATAGATCCCTGAAAGTTGCCACCCAGGTTGATAAGGTTGTCAAGAAGGCATATGATGTGTTAGCTTTTATTGGTAGAGGGATTGAGTTTCAGAACCATGAGATCATGTTGCAGCTGTAGAAAACTCTGGTGCAGCTGCACTTGGAGTATTGCATGCAGTTCTGGACACTGCATTATAGGAAGGATGTGGAAGCTTTGGAAAGGGTTCAGAGGAGATTTACTAGAATGTTGCCTAGTATGGAGATAAGGTCTTACAAGGAAAGGCTGAGGGACTTGAGGCTCTTTTCATTAGAGAGAAGATTGAGAGGTGACTTAATAGAAGCATACAGGATGATCAGAGGATTAGATATGGTGGACAGTGAGAGCCCTTTTCCTCAAATGGTGATGGCTAGCATGAGGGGACATAGCTTTAAATTGAGGGAATTTAGACATAGGATAGATGTCAGAGATAGTTTCTTTACTCATAGAGTAGTAGGGGCGTGTAACGCATTGCCTGCAGCAGTTGTAGACTCACCAACTTTAAGGGCAGTTAAATGGTCATTCAGTAAACATATGAATGAGAATGGAATAGTGTGGGATAGATGGGCTTCAGATTGATTTCACAGGTCAGCGCAACATCAAGCAACCTAAGGGCCTGTACTGCGCTGTAATGTTCTATGTTCTATGTTCTAGTCAGTATGGATTTGTTAAAGGGACATCCTTTGACTAATTTAATCAAACTTTTTGAAAAGGTAACTGAATATCTTGATGAGGGCAGTATAGTTGCTGTGGTTTACATGGATCACAGGAAGGGCTTTGACAAAGTTCCACATAGAAGACTGATACAAAAGGCAGGGGCCTTTGGGATCCAAGGCAAGTTAGCAAACTGGCTTACAAATAGGAGGCAAAGTGACCAAGGAAGAAACAGAGTACGCTGTTGAGAATCAATTGAGGATTTTGAGTAGATCGTCTCAGCAAAACTGAGGACTGGGAGAAAATTAAAATTCAACAGAGAAGATCAAAGGGTTAGAGGTGAAAGAATAAAAGAGAACCTGAGGGGCCACTAGGGATGGACAATAAATGCTGACCCAGCCAGAGATGCCCACATCCCATAAATTACTAATGCACTAAAGAAAACTTTAGTAAAGGTGTGCACCGATTAGAGAAGAGTCAATTTCCCGGAATAGTTCCAGGATTGAGAAACATCAATTCTGAAGATACAT
The DNA here is from genome assembly GCF_004010195.1 of Chiloscyllium plagiosum. Lineage (NCBI taxonomy): Eukaryota > Metazoa > Chordata > Chondrichthyes > Orectolobiformes > Hemiscylliidae > Chiloscyllium > Chiloscyllium plagiosum. The sequence goes on from NC_057721.1 coordinate 82,657,981, forward strand.
TGTACAACGTTAGGACAGTTTTTCTTGGGGAGGAGGAGCTCTGACAAAAGTTTGTAAAGCCATGAGGGTCTGGACAGAATAGATCAGGAGAAATTGTTTCCATTCATAAACAAATGGAGAACTAGAAAACACATTAATAGCAATTTGCAAAAGAAGCAAATGTCAGGTGAGAAAAACACTTCACACAGTGAGTGATTACAGGATGGAATACTCTGAATGAAAATGGGTGGAGGCGGTTCAATTGATGTATTCAAGAGGGCAGTGGATAATTATTTAAATTGAAACAATATTCAGGGTTATGGGAGAACAGAGGCTTATGGTACATGCAGTGGAGTGCTAATGCAGACTCAATAGGCTGAATGGTCACCTCTGCACTGCAAGAATAACATGATTCACAAGTAGCCCAAATGCTTTTAAAAATATCTTCTACACTTGCCATGCTACCTTTAAGGATTTGTGAATACCGATAGCAAGGTCCCTTTGTTCAGCAACTCTTTTCAAATACATCCTCAACTACGATTCTAACTGACAGTCTTATAAATCATCTTCAATTACTTTTTCAGCAGATGTTTGGTTTGTCAAGGTGAGGGATGTTAGTCCTGAAGAATGGATGCCTTTCTAATTCAGGTGTTCAATATTAGCAGCACACACACAGGGCAGACTTAGGGCAGGACGACTTCGAGAGTAAAATTCCCTCTATATTGTTCCCATCAAACACTCCCTGGGCAGGAACAGCATGGGGTTAGATACAAAGTAAAATGTCCGCTATATTGTGCCCATCAAACAACCCCAGGACAGGGACAGCACAAGGTAAGATACAGAGTAAAACTCCCTCCACACTGTTCTGGTTTCACTTTAGTTCACCTTTTGATGTTTCCCAGTCGACACTTTTCACTTTTCTTTCTCTGACACACTCTGGGGAAGTTTTTCTTCAATCCAACTGTGACTGAGAGGTGAAAGGTCAACTTGGCCAGGTCTTTACTAAAGAATTTTAACAGATAAAGTAAACGTAATGAATTTCCTTCAAATTCTCAAGTTCCATTCCCATTAAATTACACAAAAGCTCATAAACAAACCTCATCTCTGCGTAAATATTGATCTGGAAAGACCAATAAATTCTGCTTCTCTCAGATAACACCCCGTTTAAGTTGCACTCAAACTCAGTGCTAACAATATTAGGAGCCTCTGCTGCCCTTGAGGCAAGTTAATTTTTAAATCTTTACTTGATTTTAAGATTAGGGATCAGTAACTCATCTCCCCCAAGAATTTTTATCCCTCTGTAAACTTCTGCTCATCCACAAATCTGCAATAGGGTAAGGGTTACACAGATAATCCCAATCACCTTTCCTCTCGTGTTCATTCACCCACACTGACTCCCCGCTCAGCAGCAACGCAATTTAAAATTTCACATCCTTCTGGTCAAATGGCTGCATGAAGTCTTCTCCTTTCTGTCTGTGGTAACTGTGTAATTCAATAAAATAGCTGCATTCCCTCATTCCTGGGAATGTTAACGGAAAATTGAAGATCAATGTCTCCCTTCAGTATTCCCATGTTAACAACTCAACCAATCAGAGTCTACTTGACTGGTTCGACTTTTAAACAAAAATTTGGGAGTCCATGGTATCACCTCAACCAACAGAATCCACTTTTCACCCAATCAATGTCTCATGCAATATAAACTGTTGGTCCTGGTGAAATTTGGTATTCTTGCAATTCTGTCCTGAGGAGTGCAAAACAAAAAGCTTCAACAAAATGTCTCTTTTTGCAGCACTACTCAGAGGCAGGAACACTACCGATTAACCCATGTCCTAACAAGCACAAAGAAGGTAACAGAAAGACAAAACTTTACTATTAATAAGGATTCAGAATCTGAAAATTGGAACCAATGCAAAATACGGTCTTTGGGGATAACCAATGGAGAGAAGCAGAAAGTTAATGTTTCTGCTTAGTAAGCACCTCTACAGATCCTTGAGTCTGTGAATAATTTGACAAATTTTCATGTCTTATAAGTAAAATATTGGAGAAAGGCTGTCACTTCAGGAGGAACTTAGTCTCACAAAGGATGATGGAAATCTGAAACTCTCCAAAAATCTCTGGAGTTGGAGGTTTCAAAACTGAGATTGCGAGATTTTTGTTCTGCAATGGTCCACAGAATAGAGAACTGAGGCAGGTAGATGGATTGAAGAGACATGATCAGCTGTGACCTAATTGAATGGAAGAATAGGCTCAGAGGGCGAGCAGAGCATCCTCCAGTTTCTATTTTCTTATGATTGAATCTCGCTTGGTAATTATTTATGAAAGATTTCTTTACATTTCTATACCCAAAAGGTTCCAACACATTACAGATTTCCTAAAATCTTTTTAGTATTTATTAAATCGTGTGTTATTTAAATTTAAAATTAAAATTCTTGTTAAAATAAATTACCCAAGTTGCCAAGAGTCTTCCGGAGAAATTATCAAATGTAAGATATTCCGAATTAAATGATTTTCGCACATTTGGAAAAATGAGTTCAATCACAGCATTTTTAGACATGAAAATGAAATTTGTTACTAGTTGAAGGAAAACCCTTTCCAAGTCAAAAAACACTCCAAGAGTAGAGACAGCACTGGGTTAGATACAGAGTAAAACTCCCTCTACACTGTCCCCATCAAACACTCCCAAGACAGGGACAGCACGGGGTTAGATACAGAGTAAAAGAGTAAAGCTTCCTCTACACTGTCCCCCATCAAACACTCCCAGGACAGGGACAGCACAGGGTTAGATACAGAGTAAAGCTGCCTCCACAATGTCCCCATCAAACACTCCCAGGACAGGGACAGCATGGGGCTGGATACAGAGTAAAGCTCCTTCTACACTGTCCCCATCAAACGTTCTCAGGACAGGTACAGAATGGGGTTAGATATAGAATGAAGTTCTCTCTACATTTGTCCCCATCAAACATTCCCAGGACAGGGACAGCATGGGGTTAGATACAGAGTAAAGCTCCCTCTATACCATCCCCATCAAACACTCCCAGGACAGGGACAGCACGGGGTTAGATACAGAGTAAAGCCCCCGCTACACCGTCCCCATCAAACACTCCCAGGACAGGGACAGCATGGGGCTAGATACAGAGTAAAGCTCCCTCTACACTGTCCCCATCAAACACTCCCAGGACAGGGACAGCACAGGGTTAGATACAGAGTAAAGCTCCCTCTATACCGTCCCCATCAAACACTCCCAGGACAGGGACAGCACAGGGTTAGATACAGAGTAAAGCTCCCTCTATACCGTCCCCATCAAACACTCCCAGGACAGGGACAGCACAGGGTTAGATACAGATTCTGGATTAGAGTGGTGCTGGAAAAACACAGCAGTTCAGGCAGCATCCGAGGAGCAGGAAAATCCTTGTAGAGAGAGGAGGAAAACTTCTTCAAGGCAGGGCATCCTTGCAAGAGGATTTGCAGTAGGGTTAAAATCAACTCGGTAAAAACAATAACTGCAGATGCTGGAAACCAGTTTCTGGATTAGAGTGGTGCTCGAAAAGCACAGCATTAAAATCAACTCGGTAAAAACAATGACTGCAGATGCTGGAAAAAGTAAAGCTCCTTCTGCAATGTTCCCATCAAACACTCCCAGGACTGGAACAGCATGGGGTTAGATACAGAGTAAAGCTCTACACTGTCCCCATCAAACACTCCCAGGACAGGGACAGCACAGGGTTAGATACAGTGTAAAGCTCCTTCTACAATGTCCCCATCAGACACTCCCAGGACAGGGACAGCACTGGGTTAGATACAGTGTAAAGCTCCTTCTACACTGTGTAATGTTGGCACTTTCATTTTCTTAGACAACTCATGTCTAAACGATTGTAAGAAATGATCATTTGTAGGCTACAAGGAAACTTTTTTTAGAGATGATGAAAGGGACATGTGACCTACTTCTTTTAAAAGGTACTTACTGGAAGTCACATGATGTGAAGTGACTGCTTGATCTTGTTTACTGGCAGTCACATGCTTGAGCTTATGGCTAGGAAGCTTGTGTTTCTTTGTGTTGGGATTTCATTGGGCTACAGCCTGTGAAGGGATAGAAATCCCAGCTCAGCCTTTGCTACTCTCTAGGAATCTCTTCCCAGAATCTTGTGTGTGAAATCTGAGAAACTGGAACTGACTGGACTGCTTCTGTACTGTAACAATTCTGTGACTCACAATTCTTAATTAAAGGAGGTTACAATGAGAGGCAGGGAGAACACCCTGGGGGAGTGAAGAAAAGGATGAGAATTTTAACGTTGTAGTGTAGTTAACCAGGAACCAAATTCATTTCATGAAGGACTTTTACAGACAGAGGAATATTCATTCCATTAATTTGACCTCGGTATGTGAACCTAAATCCCAGAGGTGAAAGCCCAGTCCTTTCTCATGCCATTGTTTCGTGTCACTGATTTGTGTGCTTTAGTGGTGGTGAACGTACAGGGTCAGATAAATGTGTTAATATCTCTGCTTAAAAAAAAAGTCAGAAACAGCAAGTTGAAAGTTTGGATGATTTAATAGAATGTGGATGTCACCGATAAAATGACTGAACTTGTTGGGTTTGTTTCAGAGGGCAGTTAGCAGACAATCACATTGCTGTGGAATCAATATCACAAGTCAGTCAGACTGGGTTAGGACAGTAGATTTCCTTCTCTCAACAAGTGAACCCAGATAGGTTTTTCAAACAAGAATCATTCATCATCGCCATCACTCAGGTGAACTTTCAATTCCAGACACTTTCTGAAGCAGGTGGGACTTGAACAGGGGACTCTTGGTCCAGAAGTAAGGACACTACCTCAGTGCTACCAGATTCCCCTCACAATTCCAGTTTTTAGAAACTGAATTTTATTACCATCAGCTGTCAGGCTGGCACAATGAGCCCACCTTCCCAGAAGGTTATGCTTCGAAATGACCAGCTGAGTGGTATTGTCACTGTGCTACTGCCTTTCCCTGTCTTGCCACCAATGTTTCAACTTTTATAATCTCTTTTCTCTTTTGCCCTATTTTCCTCAGGTAAAGGTTTGAGCCCTCTTGGTGATAGCTGAATGTGTAAAATTTCAATGAACCACTACCAATGTCAAGTTTACTTTTTCATTTCACACACCAGTGATCTCCTGTGCCACAAATTGAAACTGCCAACTTTGAGCCTGGCTTCCCTCAGGAGTTTATTGGAAGGATCGCTGTGACAGATGCAGAAACTCTGAATTGGTGCTGACTTCCTTCTTCGTGAATTAACTGTGGTGAGGTGTGTATAATTCCATTAGATCTTTGCTGAATATCTTTGTCTTTTTGCTGAATCAACTGGTTGTCGCACTCCTATCGCTCTTTGTAGCACAATTGAATCCTCTTTATTTCTTGTCTAGAGATTAAATTGCCCAGAGTCAGGGATTCCTGGGGCATTGGTTGAATCTGGAAAGGGGACTCATTGTAAACCGGAGACTGGAACCCCTTACAGAAACCCTGGAGACACTAAGAAAGCCCGGAGCCGTGTTTGACAAGAAGGACTGCAAGGTTATTTTTCTATCTTTATATTTTTCTGTCAATTGAACAGAAGACGAAGCTCTATTCAAGTAACTTTTTAATTCACTTTGTAATCCAAAATGGCGCCAGATTGTGGTGAGAAAACACTTCTCACTGTGCTTTCACAAATACACGTGACAATAAAATCATTCATCCATTCAAAGAAAAATTGCATTTCTGCAGCACGGAACAAAACCTCAACAAATCCCAAAACATTTCACACTTACTACAGTTAATATTTTATAGCTTGTAATGTAGAAATCATGGCAGCTAACTTATACCCAGGAAGCTCCCACCAAATGCAATGTGATAATCACCTGGCAATTGTTGTATCCTGTTGACAAAAGGCCAGCTCCCTGAGGCAGATTCTCCTTGGGAGGGCCCATCTCTTCCTCAGAATGGTCCCTTCTGATCTTTAAACCAACAGAGCCATTGGGCCCTCAGTCTAGTGTTTCATCCAAAGGACAGAACATTGTGTGCTGAAGTCAGCCCAGGTTTTGTGTTCTTGTCACTGGAGTGAGAATTAAACCCACAATATTCAGATCCAGGAAGGAATTCTTCCCCATTGGACCACAGCCTTTCATCCGTCCCTTACTGTTACATTCAGCAAATAAAGTTATTTGATTCAGCCTGTACAGTGATGTTATTACACACCTCAGGAGCAGGTGGGATTTGAACTCAGGACACTTAGTCCAGCGGTATGGAAGCTACCATAGCACATGAAAGGTGATTATATGCTTAGGACATTCCATGTATGTTCTCACTGTTCTTCTGACAGTCAACAACGTTTATTGAATTACAATATTTAGACCCAAACTTTGTATTAGTCCCAGCAGCTGCTGACTCACATTTATGATTACTGTGAGCCATCTCTGGTTGTCAACTCAATTTACACTCTTTCTTCTTGAATCACCCCTTTCTATTTGTTCTGTGATACTTCACAAAAAAATGAGTTACAGAGAGGCATATGTAGCTGGGAAAGTAAATGTGTGAGCGTGTGATAGCAGCATTGTTATTTTAAATATCTGTGTGCTCTGTCTTCACATTTGCTGTAATGTTTCATGGAAGCTATCAGTAACCTCACACTTAAATGCATCTGTTTACACCTCAGTAATAAAATACTTTCTCTGTTCTATTCCAATATCGATGTCAGTAATTTATTGAAAATCTCTGTACAATTTCTGGCAACATTTCTCCTTCTTAAATTGCTTCATCCCTATTTTATATAGCAAACCTGGCTCACAGACTCTGACTATCCAGGTTTTATAGTCATCCCATTGATTGAATGTTGTAATTGTAGCACGGCAAGTTTACATAGACTGCTCCATTATACACATGGACATAGGCACTTACCATGGAAGTATAAAGCAAAGTGAATATTGATGCCATTCTGTCAGATAATGGTAGGATTTATACATTGGGAATATAGTTATATTTATGATCTTTGTGAAAAAACTGGAAGAATTGGAGCTGTTTGACCATTTTCCTGACTGAATAGGACATCTGTAATATATGCTGCAATCTACCTACCTCTCCTTGACCAAAAAAATCAAATGACTTTGGAGAAAAGATAAACAAAGTTTAAAGATGGATTTATGGTCCCTAATTACAGGATAACCTAATTTTTAAGGATACTGGGACCCTTGGACTGACAATTGCTGACCAACCCTTTCTATTTGACAGTTACTAAGGAATAGAACATAGTACAGTACAGCACAGTCCAGGCCCTTTGGCCCATGATGTTATGCTGACCATTTAGCTTAATCTAAGACCAGCCTAACCTACACACCCCTCAATTTACTGCCATTCATGTGCTTGTCCAGCAGTCGCTTAAATGTCTCTCATGTCTCTGACTCTACTACCACTGCTGGCAGTGCATTCCACGCACCCACCACTCTCTGCATAAAGTACCTGCCTCTAACATCTCCCCATTCCTTCCTCCAAACACCTTAAAATTATGACCACTGGTGACAGCCATTTCTGCCCTGGGGATAAGTCTCTGGTTATCAACTCTATCTCTGCCTCTCATTATCTCGTACACCTCCATTAAGTCACTCTCTTCTTTCTTCTCTCCAGTGTAAAAAGCCCGAGCTCACTCAACCTCTCTTCATAAGACAAGCCCTCCAATCCAGACAGCATCCTGGGAAATCTCCTCTGTACTCTGTCTAAAGCATTTGCATCCTTCCTATAAAGAGGTGACCAGACACAATATTTCAAGTGTGGTCGAACCAGGGGTTTATAGAGCTGCAGCAAAACTTCGCAGTTCTTAAACTCAATCCCCCTGTTAATGAAAGCCAACACATCATATGCCTTCTTAACAACACAATCAACTTGAGTGGCAACTTTGAGGGATCTATGCACATGGACCCCACACTGCCAAGAATCCTGCCTTTAACCCTGTATTCAGCATTCAAATTCGATCTTCCAAAATGAATCATTTCTCATTTATCCAGATTGAACTCCATCTGCCACTTCTCAGCTCAGCTCTGCATCCTGTCAATGTCTTGTATCCTGCAACAGTCCTCAACACTATGTCCAACACCAACGACCTTTGTGTCATCAACAAATTTACTAACCCACCATTCATCCAAGTCATTAATAAAGACTACAAAGAACAGAGACTCAAGAAGAGATCCCTGCAGGACACCAATGGTCACTGTCCTCCAGGCAGAATACTTTCCATCCACCATCAATTGCTGTTTTCTTTCGGCCAGCCTTGGGGAACTTTATCAAATGCCTTACTGAAATCCATATGAGTGGTCAATAAGGAAGAAGTAGGAGTTACAAGTTTCTCATCCTCTCTCAGCAGAAGTTCTGGGAACCTGATAAAGTTTCCACACATCAACGTTTTCTGACTGTTTTGTGCACCCTGAAAAGTTGTACTTTCCAAAAACTTGTATCCAGTTTGTTTTCAATCTGAACTGAAGATTTTCCATCAGTTTACAATTGTCAAATTTTTGATTGTGTTCTGGGAAACCTAGTGGCCAAGGAGAAGTTCTCAATTTCTATCCTTTGATTTCAGACCCTTGGCCAACAGAAATTCATGAAGCTGGGTATTTCAGTGTGACTTTGTACATAGAGTTATGAGAGGAATTCACTGTCCAGGGAAGGAAGTGCTTCTTTGATCTTTCTAACCAGGAACTGGTTACTAGGGGAGAAAAGTGAGTTGTTTGATGAGTATCTGCTAAGTGACTAAGATCTGGCCTATTCCTAAGGTTTAAATAATAAAGAAACTGGCAGTAAGGTCAATAAAGTATGTAAAAAAACAAAATAATTGAATGAATGAAGTAGCTAATTAAATCACATTAGGACAGGTGATATCTCAATGCTGCAATGTATGGGGGGTTCTGGATGCCAATTTGATCCATTGCACATACATAGGGACATAGGAGTTCAGGCTTCCCTGCCATTCAATACAATCATGGCTGATCAATCACTTCATTAGCTTTTATCCATACCATCTCCATAGACCTATAGCCCACAGGCAATCAGAAATTTATCAATCTTAAAGATATACAAATCCAAGCTTCCACAGCCCTCTGTGATACAGAATATCAAAGATTCACAATCCTCTGAGTAAAACAAAAATTCTCCTCATCTCAGTCTAAGTTGTATCTCTCTTATTTTTACATTGTGCAAAGGTGGTCATGGTGCACAGTTTTTCAGCTGGAACAGAAACTGCAGACACAATGACACACCAGTGTGGGGGAAAATCACCACTCAATGAGGTTGTGGCTGATCCTCAACTCAACTTTCACACCTTTTCTCCATAACCTTTGATTGCAACATAAAAGATCCTGAGGAAGGAACAAGTGGAAATTATGATCCGTCTAGTGTGAGAACCTAGAACTAGGCACCACCACTTCACATTAAGTGATTCCCATTTAAGACAAAGGTGAGGAGGATGTATTTTATTTTCACAGATAAGCTCTTGTCTTTGAAACCCACGTATGAATCTAATAATATATTTAAGGCAGAGATGGATATATTATTGGCAAGTAAAGGGGTGAAATGTTACTGGGGGTAGGTGGGAATGTGGAGTTGATGTTAAAATCAGATCAGCCACAGTCTTATTAAACAGCAGAGCAGGGTCGACGGGCTGAATGGCCTCCTCCCAATTCTAGCTTGTATATTTGCAGGAACTCATTTATGGCAGAAGATGCCCAGGAGGCATATGAAATCCATTTAGAATTGTTTTCAAAGCACACACTGAAGAAGTTAAATGTGCCACATAGGAGACTTTGGCTTGTGACCAACTAAACTGGAGAAGGTTAATTGAGAATGCACCCGAACAGGTTGAGAGAATTCACCAGGAATACAGAGACGGAGGAAGCGTGGGTGTCTAAGGGAGCATTGAAAACCGTCACACAATCTTTATGGGCAGCACGGTGGCTCAGTGATCAGCACTGCTGCCGCACAGCGCCAGGGACCCGGGTTTAATTCCTGTCCCGGTCTGTGTAGAATTTGCACATTCTCCCTGTGTCTGTGTGGATTTCCTCCGGGTGCTCTGGTTTCCTCCCACAATCTAAAGATGTACGCGTCAGGTGAATTGGCCATGCTAAGTTGCCCGTAGTGTTAGGTGCATTAGTCAGGGGTAAATATAGGTGATGGGTCTGGGTGGGTTACTCTTTGGAGGGTTGGTGTGGACTTGGTGGGCCAAATGGCCTGTTTCCATACTGTAGGAAATCTAATCTAATCCACCATCCCAAAGCCTTCAAACGCCAGCCCCCGCCCACGGATTGGATTCCTCAGCCACCTCAGGAGCCCAGAAACCGGAGTGGAAGCAGGTCAGCCTCGAAGTGAGGGCTTGCCAAAGAAATGAGGTGTGTAATAGAATATGTGCAGGAGGTGAGTCTGCATCTGGAACTTACAAAGAGGGGAGCAAAGTAACAGAAAGAAGGGACTTTATTCTGTTGGTGTTTATCACTCAGGCAAATACAACTGTCTGTGGACCTGTGCCGCCCACATTGCTGCACTTCACCCAGTCTGAAAGGGTAAAGAGTCTGCTCTCAGTGGTGGGCCACCATCCCCAGGCTGATATTCTACTGGGCTCCTGGTGAGAGTCTATAAGATGTGGAGGAGGATGACAAATTGAAATCTGACACTGTGCAGCATTACAAGCTAACCTTGTGCAGTCAAAGTTTTACTTTAATAGAAATACTGTACTTAAACCTAGTCAGGAGTAACTTCCTTATCCATTTTTCTTGGCAATGCCCCCTCCCCTGCCCTTTTTAATCTTCGTCACCCTGCTCCTCACTTCCTAACCCATGCCCCCCCACCCACACTGCCGCTATTTGTACTGCCTTTAGTTGCAGGAGTGTTACAACTCCATTTCTACACCATCCAAAGTGCCCCCTGACACTGACCTCTGGACATCTAGCAAGGTCAATGCTGGAGTGACTAAGCTGCTTGAAATTGTCCGAATCGTGACTCTGGGAATTTTAAGACAAGCGGATTTCAGTAGTTCAAAGTTTAGAAAGATATCTTACCGTTAACTGACTTGTGATAAGAGTGACAATAACATTGATAGATTGGAGCCAACATCCTTTCTGACATTTTCCTGATTTTATTTCCTCATTTTATTCTTTGTCTTGGGGAATCCGAGGATTCTAATCGTTCTCGTGACCTCCAAAGTGAGAGCCCATAAAGTTGATCAATGGCAGCAATACCAGGAGTTAGCTTGGACAGAATGGACATTGTCAGGCTCTTTGTTCACAAACTCAGTGTGAAGCATCAATCTCAATGGAAAAGAGCTCGGAGCTACTTAAAGAGCTTGTCTGAAAGGTGAAATGATCTCAGTGAGTCAGTGGTCTAGCTATAGACTGCTTTCCCCTTGGAAACGATAGAAGCCGATAGTGTGGATTCATTCAAATGCAAATTGGAAAGATTTCTTTCAGAAAATAATACCTCAGGATAAAGTGAATGAGTAATTTGAAGACGTAACATCTGGTGAGTGAAGTGTGGCTTGAGAGGAGCAGGTGGTTTTCCACCTTTAGTTCTGAAAGCTGTTGTCAACTGTAACCATTCTCTCACCGGTATCTGTGATAAGCAACATAAAAGCAACAAAACTGCAGAGGCTAGACATTTGAAATTTAAAGAAAAAGTGTTGCAAACACTCAGCAGCATGAAGAGAGAGAGGAACAGTGTTCACTTTTCAGATCGATGACCTTTTGTCAGAACAATACCAATGAGAAATCCCAAAAAAGAGCCAACAATGGATTCAAAAGGCAGAGTGGACGCTTCCTAGGCCGGGGTGCTAGGGGCCAGGGTGGAAACCATGGCAGAATTCCTGGTGAAAGCTGACAAGGAGCCCCTCGGCTTTGAGAGGAAGATGTCCCATTTCCTAACCAAGGGGTGAATGGTGGGAGGAGATTGCCACCAGCGAGCTGCCTATATTAGCATGTATTACCATGCATTAACATCTCATTATTGACTAACCCTAGCCTCATTAATATGCAGTTTTGCAGCCTTCCACCCTTTGGACACAAAAGAGACAGCGAGAATTCTCGAACTGGAAATCAGAGCAGTTATCTGGCAACTGCAGCCCACAATTTGGGAGGACCCCTAGGCCAACATGTCAGGGCATGCACCCCGGGCAGCAATGCCACACACCCCACATCCAAATGTCTTGGCTTTCGACACATACCAGCCTCACCACATCATCATAGCATGCCCCTGAACCCCTGGCCGTGTGGTTCTGTGCTGTAATGCTTCACCCTGGGACACACTGACACCTCCCATTGCAACACTCCGACGGGGAGAGTCAGTGGGCAGGGAGGGACACCCAGCTCATGGATTGGAGTAGGTTGTGTATCAGGTTTTGTGACTTGTTCCTTTAGTGCTGACTCATGGTGCGTCCACTTTGCTTGTCACAACATTGGAGCGTCATCCTGGTGTTTTTGCACGTTGCTCCCCCTCCCCATGGAGATGAGAGTGTCCAAGCTGATTGGGGGGATTGGGGGTCAGGGGGAAGTGGAGGTGTCAGGTGGCAGTATTGCCGATGGGGCTGGGGACGTGCTCTCTTTCTCAGAGATGGTGCCAATCTCTTGGCCACTGATACTGTGCTGCTTCCAGCACTGCCAGCAGGAAACACAGGAGAGAATGTGTTGTGAACAAAGGGAAGAGGCTGTGGAATGTTAACAATAATGGCAGCTATGGGAGAGAAGCAATGTTCCTCACTCTGTGGCCAAAACATGGAGTCCCAGCAACTCCACAAGAGGGCTGACAGTGAGGGATGATGGGCCGAATGTCAGGCCTTCCAGCAGCCACCCTGCCCTCTGCCTTTATATTCCCTGGAATGAGGCAAAAGGAGGGATTGATTGAAATGAAAGGGGGTGGCCCAGCTTTAGTGCTGGTGCCTGGAAAGGTGTGAGGAGTACCCAGTGAGTGAGTAGGCAGCACAGAGGACATGCACGGCGAGTGGTGTGAGGGGTTTTGGGGAAGGCTGGGGGCGAGGTTGCAGGCTGTAATCAGAGTGGTAGGAAACCAACAAAGAGCAAAGAGAACAATGAACAGACCAGTGCAGGAACAGCCCTTCAGCCCACCAAGCCTGCTCCGAAATATGATGCCTTTCTAAACTAAAAACCTATCTCCTCTTCATGGTCTGTATCCCTCTGTTCCCTTCTTATTCAGGTATCTGTCAAGATGCCTATTAAATGTTGCTATTGTATCTGCGTCTACCACCTCCTCTGCCAGCACATTCTAAATACTTACCATCCTCTGTGTTAAAAAATACTTGCCATAAGACAAGCATCCTGAGACAGGACACAGAGGCATCACCATCGATGACTACAAACTCAGTGTCGTCCATCAGTTTACGTAGCTTGGCTCTACCATCACTTACAACCTCTCCTTGGACACAGAGATCAACAGGAGGATCAGGAAAGCAGCCTCAATATTTGCTCGCCTCATGACTCACGTATGGACAAACCCCAAGGTGACAGTGAAGAGAAAAATGTGGCAATGAAACGTGGACGACATATGCCAGACAACACTGAACACCTTCCACTTAAGGAGTACCCACTGTATCCCGGGCATATCCTGGCAAGACAGAGTGTCCAACAGAGGCGCTGGCCTTTCCAGCATGTACCTGGGAGAAAGACTCTGACTATCCATTCTATCCGTGCCTCTCATAATTTTGTAAACTTCTATCAAGTTGCCCCTAATCCTTTGCCACTCAAGTGTGTCCAATCTCTACCACAGCTAACACACTCCAAACCAGGCAACATCCTGGTAAACCTTTACTGTAACCTCTCCTAAGCCTCCACATCCTTCTGGTAGTGTGGGTGACCAGAACTATACAAAACATTCCAAACGTGGCCCTAACAAAAGTTCCATACTACATGACTTATCAATTTTTATACTCACTACCCAGAATGATGAAGGCAAATGTGCTGTATGTTCTGAAGCAGTTCTGAAGAAGGGTCACTGGACCTGAAATGTTAACTCTGATTTCTCTCCTCTGAGGCTGCCAGACCTGCTGAGATTTTCCAGTAATTGCTGTTTTTGTTTCAGGAGTCCAGCATCCGAAGTTAGAACATAGAACATAGAACATAGTTCTTTAGGATTTCTTTACCATATACCTTCTTGACCACATTATCCACTTGTGTTGCCACTTTCAGGAAACTGTGAACCTGTACACTTCAATCCATCTGTATTTTGATGCTATTAAGGATTCTGCCATTTCACTGTATACTTCCTTCCTGTATTAGACGTTCCAAAATGCATCACCTCCGGGAGCACTTTTCTCCCCTGAAGTCTCCAACCTATTGATATCCTGCTGTATCCTCTGGTAATCCTCCTCACTATCTGCAGTTCCCCTAATATTTGCGTCGCCAGCAAATGTACTAATCAGGCCACCTATATTCTGCTCCAAGTACTTTATGTATATTATAAGCAACGGGGGTCCCAGCACTGATCCTTATGGAACACTCTAGCCTGTTCTGCATCCATCTTATCAGCTCACCGCGGACGCCATGTAACTTTATCTTCTGTAACAGCCTTATACAAGGGACCTTGTCAAAGGCCTTGCTGAAGTTCATATAGACAACATTTGCCATACTGTTCTCATTAATCAGCTTTGTTACTTCCTCAAGCAACTCAATCAAGTTTATGAGAGATGATCTTCCCTGCACAAAGCCATGCTGCCCTGTGCTAATAAATCCCCATCAATTCCCTCACCTGCATCCCTCAGCATTCTGGGATCGATCCCATCAGGCCCTGGGGACTTAATGCTTTTCAAACTACTCAACATCTCCTTTTTTTTCATATCGACATGCCCTAGAATACCAATGTATCCCTCCTGAATCTCACCTTCCACCATATCCTCTTCCTTGTGAATACCAATGCAAAGTACTCACTAAAAACATTATCCACATATGATTTCTCACTTTTGTCCTTGAGTGAATCTACCCCTCCTTAGCTATCCTCTTGCTCCTCATATATGTATAAAATGCCTTGGGGGATTTCCTTAACTTTTTCATGGCCCCTTTTAATCCTCCTAATTCCTTGTTTGAGTTATTTCCTGCTTTCCTTGTATTCTTTGAGGGCTCAGTCTGTCTTCAGATATCCTGCTGTATCCTCTGGTAATCCTCCTCACTATCTGCAGTTCCCCTAATCAGGCCACCTATATTCTGCTCCAAGTACTTTATATATATTATAAGCAACGGGGGTCCCAGCACTGATCCTTATGGAACACTCTAGCCTGTTCTGCATCCATCTTATCAGCTCACCGCGGACGCCATGTAACTTTATCTTCTGTAACAGCCTTATACAAGGGACCTTGTCAAAGGCCTTGCTAAAGTTCATATAGACAACATTTGCCTTCTTTTTCTTTTTGACTAAGCTCACAACTTCTCTTGTGATCCAAGTTTCCTGAATCTTGCCATCCATATCCTTCATTTTCACTGGGACATGCTGGTCCTGAACTCTGAACAACTGGTCTTTAAAAGATATGCCCATGTGAGATGTAGATTTACCCTCAACCAGCTGCCCCTAATCTACACTCCCCAGTTCCTGCCTAATATTGAGGTAGTTAGACTCCCCCCAATTTAATACTTTCACCTGAGGACTATACTTGCCGGTATCGATAAAGCTTACAGAATTATGATCACTGTTCCTGAAATGCTCCCCCACTAAAACTTCGATCACCTGGCCAGACTCATTCCCCAATACCAGATCTAATATGGCTCCTTCCCTGGCTAAACTATTTGTACGTTGTTTTTAAAAAATCTTGGTCACACCTCACAAATTTCCTTCCACCCAAGCCCCTGGCACTATGTGAGTCCCAGTCAATATCAGGGAATGTAAAATCACCCACCACAACAACCCTGTTATTTTCACATTTTTCCATAATCTGTTCACAGATATATTCCTGTCTCCCACTGGCTGTTGGGAGGCCTGCAGTACAATCCCAGCAAAGTGACTGCACTCTTGCTGTCCCTGACCTCTACCTATAAGGCCTTGCAGGGTGAGCCCTCCAAGGTGGCCTCCCTCAGTACAGCTGTGATATTCTCCCTCATCAGAAACACGACTCCCCCCATCTCTTTTACATCCCTCTCCAGCTCACCTGAAACTCTAAATCCCAGAACATTAAGCTGCCTGTCTTGTCTCTCTCTCTCATCCACGTCTCTGCAATAGCTACAACATCATAGTTATCTGCATTAATGCAGGCTCTAAGTTAATCAGCTTTACCCTGTCATACTCTTCACATTGAAACAAATACATGTCAGACCCCCAGTCCTGCCGTGTTCAGTAACCTCTCCCTGTCTGCTCTTCCTCTCAGCTTCACTGGCCTTAGTCTCTGACTTCTCCTTGGTCATTTTTCTTGGCTGACTACTGCTCTGATCTCACCCCCCTCCCCACCCACCCCCTACCACCATACTAAGTTAAACCTCCCCTGAGTGACACTATCAAAACTCCTCACCAGGATATTGGTGTCCCTCCAGTTCAGGTGCAACCCATCCTTCTTGTACAGATCCCTTATGCCCTGGAAGACATACCAAAAGCAGGAGCCTTGGCGGGACGTGGGTGCAGTAGCAGAGATAGAGTGAATGCTAGGTGTCAGAGAGGAGTTGGCACATACACAGGTAGAGAGGAGAGTGTCATTGACCTTGGGTTTTATTATTCATTGACCTGGATGTCAATCCCAGACCAGGCTGGGTATTGTGATCCTGCTGGTCCTGAAGGAAGAAGATGTCCTGCCTCAGCACCACCTCGCCTAACAGATGCCATGATGTAAAGTGTGGCCCTGATCCGCCATATCTAGGGCAAGTAAGTCCAACGTTGCAGGACAGTCCCAGATCACCAGCACCTGACTGGGTCCCCACATTCTTTTAAAGATGGCACTAGGGGCAAGATTCCCAGGATGCCCAGTAGTGTGAATATTGCCACCGATGGGGAATGGATGACAATGACCAATGAACATCCATGTAGGTGTGGTGCATGGCAATGAAGCAGGTTTGGAGTGGCAGTATGAGAAACCCCATGAGGCCCTCACAGAGAGAAATACTCCACGAAACTCACTACAAAGAACACTCAGACAATTCAGCCCATTCACTTGGTTTGTTTCCCCACAGACCTGCTGGCTGTTTTGTTTTTATTTCAGATTTCCAACATTGCAATATTTTAATTTTACTTTTGACAACATGGGGTTAGATACAGACTAAAGTTTGCTCTCCTCTTTTAAACTTGAAATAAAGCCACCTCAACACTGTCCCCCACCAAACACTCCCAAGGCACGGACTATACAGGATTAGACACAAAGTACAGCTCCCTCTTCACTGTCATAATTGTCTTAAAATCAGGCTTGCAGATTGAATTATTTCGATGTGCAATGTTTGGTGAGATTTGATGTGTGATGCTGCACAGAAGCCCGGGGCAGTGAAGTCAGACAGTCTAGCTTTGCCTTGAACATTAATCACTTCACTCTGGAGGGAATGGATTGAAAATAAAGCCATTTAGTTCAGCCTGTAAAAAATTCAAGAAATATATTGGGCCTGATTTTTCATCCGCCTGCTGATGGGTTTCAAATGGAAAAATCTGTCATTGCAGCGAGTGGTCTGCTCATCCTGTTGTGCCCCACACTCAGCGATATCTGAGTCAGTGGTGATGTCTGTTTTGTCACTTACCCCCAAAAACCATGAGTCTGGGTTCAGGAAAGCCTGGTCAAGGAGAAGGCAAGGTCACAAGCTGTGCTCGGCTTCTCTATCACTGTTATTTACGGATTCACACGGCATTCTATAATACATGGCGATCAGAGATATACCAGGCTTTAATCTTACTGTCACATTATTGAAACATTAACTTTGCTGCTGAATTCTAATCGCTCTACTTGATAAGCTTCTCTGCAAATGTTTTTAACATTCATTTCTTTTCACTCCACCCACACAAGTTCCTGATACAATATCCTTCCCAAAGTGTTTTTCCCAAAACATAAATATTGATTAGCATTTGGATATATTCTCTACAAATTACCTAGGTTAGCTCTTTTGATAACTTTTATTGAACATTGTTTTCTCACATCTCTCCCGTCACTCTCCAGGGTTTTAACCACTCACCTATGTCAGTAGGTAGATCAGGAGAGTCTATGACAAGGTACAGAAACACATCACAGAGTAAGTAAGTGTATGGTGACACAATGGTTAGCACTGCTGCCTCGCAGCACCAGGGACTTGGGTTTGATTTTAGCCTTGGGCGACTGTCTGTGTGGAGTTTGCACATTGTCTGCATAGGCTTCATCCCACAGTCCAAAGATGTGCAGGTTAGGTGCATTGGCCATGTTTAAAACCTACCCTGTAGTGTGTGGGTTAGCCATGGTTAAGAAAACCAAGTGAGGTTACAGGGGTAGGCTGGGTCTGGGTCGGATGCTCTTCAGAGGGTTATGCAGGCTTAATGTGCCAAATTGCCTCTTTCAGCATTGTTGGGATTCTATGATCAACAACATTGCTATTTTAAGTAGGTGAACCTTTGTTTTCTCTGTTAGCTTCCATTAGACCAGAGATTTAATTATTCTGGTGGCCTAGGTAGATTGAACCAAGGAGCAGTGCTGGCTCATTGGGTTATCATGGAGTAAGTAACTCCTGTGGTGAGAATTGTAACTGCATTGACCAGAACAATGAGATGAGATGATAGAGGTTGTGGTGGATTATCCCTCCAGTTGTATCTGAAAGGTGTGATTAGTGTTGCCTTGACAGTCTCCTCCAACAGTACTCTTTGTGTGAAGATCCAGTCTCCAGACCAATTCATAGATTTATACAGTGCAGGAAAGGCCCTTCGCCCCATCAAGTCTACACCCACATAACTACCTCTAAAGGTTTGTGAATCCTAATTTCCTGCACTTGTCCCATATCCTTGAATATAATGATATTTGAAGTGAGCATCCAAATATTTTTTGAATGTTGCCAGATTCCCACCACCCACTGAATAGAAAAGGTTTTTCCCAAATCCCCTCTGAATCTCCCATCCCCTTACCCTAAAAACTATGCCCTCCCGTGATTGACTCCTCAACCAAGGGACACAGTACTCCGGTTGTGGCCTGACCAATGTTCTGTAAAACTCCAACATTAGCCCCTTGCTCTTATACTCTATGTCACAACTGATGAAAGCAAGTATCTCATTTGCCTTCTTAACTATCCTATTCATGTACTCTGCTGACTTCAGGGATCTTTGAATAATTACCCCAAGATCCCTCTTTTCCTCTAAGTTGCCCAGTGTCCTGCCATTCACTAAATACTCCCTCATCTTGTTTCTTCTTCCAAAGTGCATCACCTTGCATTTATCAGGGTTAAATACCATCTGCCACTGCTCTGTCCATCTGACCAACCCATCTATATCTTTCTATAATCTGCAATCATCTTCTTCACTATTAACCACCCACCAAATCTTGGTGTCATCTGCAAATTTGTTAAACATTCCCCCCACATTTTCACCCATGCCATTTATGTCTATAACAAACACTAAGGGTCCCAGTACTGATCCTGGTGGAACAACACAGCCAGCGCTCTCCAGTCACTCAAACAGCCTTTCACCACTACCCACTTTGTGTACCCAGTTTCCCTGAATTCCTTGTACTTTGACCTTCTCAATCAATCTCCCATGTGGCACCTTGTCAGAAGCTTTGCCAAAATCCATATAAATTGCATTAATTGAGTATCCTTCATCCACACGTTTCAGCACATTTTCAAAATATTCTAGCAAATTTGTTAGGCGTGACCTCCCTCTGACAAAGCCATGCTTCCGACACAGCTTGTCCCCTTGGTCCCTAATGGGCCCGACTCTTTTGCTCTTCTAATTGTTTTCTTCAGCTCCCTCCTCCACTTCCTGTATTCCTTTTGGGCTGCAGCTAAACTGCTCCCTTTGGACTTGCTAAAAGCCCTACTCTTATTCCTCATCCAGTCCTGAATTGTCCTAAACATCCAGGGTTCCCTGAATTTATTGCTCCTACATTTCCCTCTAAAGGATATATGTTGGAGTTATACTCTCTCCAGCTCCTTTCTGAATGCCCCCTCATTACTCCACAGTAGATTTCCCTCCCCCAGAAGCTGTTCCCAGTCTACTGCGGCCAGATCCTTCTTTATTTTAATAAGATCTACCTTTCCCCATTCCAAACCCATCTTTTATAGGCGATCTCTCTCTTTGTCCAGAACAAATTTGAATTGTACCGTGTTGTGGTCACTTTTGCTAAAACATTCCCACTTTTACATCAAACACCTGGCTGCCTCCTTTCCCCAGAACCAGATCCAGCACTGTGCCATCCCTTGTTGGGCCTTCTACATATTGATACAAAAACTCCACAGGACACATTTCAAGAAATCTGCCTCCTCTAATCCCTTAACACTATGACAATCCCAATTTATGTTGGGACAGTTGAAATTCTCTGGTATAATTACCTGATTATTACTCTGACACACCTCTGAGAACTGTCTACATATTTGCTTTTCTATTTCTGGCTGACTCTTTGGGGGCCTATAATACACTTCCAATAAAGTAGCTGCCCTCTTAACATTCCTAAATTCTATCTATAAAACCTCATTTGAGGAGTCTTCCAATATATCTTCCTTCAATCGTGTTTCTGTGGTGTCGACAATGTCATTCTTCCATATGTCAATCCATGCCATTGACTCGTCAGTCTGACCTAGTACCTATACACTTCTAGCATTAAAGACCATCCAGCCTTGCCTTACTTTCTTGATACTGAACAAAGCAGAGCTCACTGTGACTTGCTTCCATTGCTATCGAATGATGTTTCTCTGTTTCATTAATATTCTGTCCACTCCCCCTGCCAGACTTGTTTAAGCTCCTCCCAACAACACTAGCAAACCTATCTGTAAGGATGTTGGTCTCAATATGGGTCAGGTGCAGACCGTCCCATTTGTACATGTCCCATCTTCCCCAAAAAATGGTCCCAGTGATTCAGGAACATAAACCCTTCCCTCTTGCAACAAGGTTATCCATGTCTTGTTTTGTTACAGTAATGTTTATTATAATTTTGATTGTCTACTTTGAAGCTCTTTCTGGAAAGCAATCTGAATTGTCCATTGGAATCAGGTTATTTGTTGATGTTGGATCTTAGGTTTGAATATGCAGCCATCATCAGTTCTGATTACAACAGCCCTGAGGAGAGTGTGTTGAAGCAGTAACTGAGCAGAGCAGTAAGGAAATCTGGACTTTTCACTATCTCAACCAAAGGAATGATGGGCTGAGGTATCTTGTCCAGAGTGATCAGCCAAAGCCCACTCTTGACATCAAGCTTCATAAATGTTGTACTCTCACTACCTTATTAAAAATGCATTCTTGCATAGACTGTGGGCATCACAGCAAGGCTGGCATTCACTGCCCAGTTGCCCAGGATCTTCTGTTGCCCAGAGAACAGTTAAGACACCCACCAAGCTGTGACTCTGGAGTTACATTTAGACCAGACAAAGATGGCAGAGTTCATTTCCAAAAGACCATGAATAAACAAAATGAGTTTTTACAAAAATTGACACTGGCTACAATGAAACAAGCTTCAAAATTTTAAATTTCACCTTCTGCCAGGGCAGCACTCACAGCGCCAAGGACCCAGGTTTGATTCCAGACTTGGGTGATTGTCTGTGTGGAGTTTACACATTCTTCCCGTGTCTGCGCTTGTTTCCTCTGGGTGCTGAGGTTTCCTCCCACAGTCCAAAGATGTGAGGTTGAGTGGATTGGCCATGGGAAATACAGGGTTAATGGGGTGGGTCTGGGTGAGATGCTCTTCAGAGGGTTGGTATGGACTCAATGGGCCAAATGGCCTGCTTCCATACTGCACAGATTCTATGGTGAGATTCAAACCCATACTCCCAAAATATTAACATGGAGATCTAGATTACTAGTGACTACACCCCCACCAAGTACAGACATTGGGTGAATTTCTCAGGTGACTGCTTTCTTGAGCTCTGTGAGATCCACACAAATCCATATGCATCCATTAGGCTTGGGGGCTGTGAAAATTCCTCAACATCTCTCTGTAGGTTAGTCACCAGAGACATAATCCGTATGTTGACCAGGTTATCCAACTGTTTCTTTACTCTCTCTGTTTGTGAATGGTCATCCTCCCAGGTGTAGAGACATACTGGTCAGCTTCCAAAGCAAGGCATTTGCACTTTCCCAAGCCCAGTAAGTAGTTGGAGATGCTTTTCCAAGTGTTTGAGGGTTCTGTAGTCAATGTAGGCATTAGAGAGCAAAGCATTCCTTCTCACACACAGTAATAGTCACTGGTTAGTGATAATGCACATCCACATGGTCTTTGAAGGTCAGTGTGACAGGCAGCATCCCTGGGTACGTTACCTCCAGCTGCACACGGTCTCACGGCAGGTGACCTTAACTAACCATAGGTTATCATATATGCTAACCATGACACCAGCACCAGTATTTAGCATAAATTCAGATGGATAACCATTCATTTAGATGATGTCTGTCAGATCTACACAAGGTGTCTGTTTTATGTCTCTTAGGTAAGGATAATATCAATTTTCCATTGGTAGTTGGCCCCATATAAGGAGACTTTTTCATCTGTGGATTAATGTGCTATTTCAAGGTATGATTACACAGGTTGGCCTGGAAAGGATTTGGCTTGATGCTTGGGGTGTTCTTTAGACTGTCATATATCCTCAAGAAGAGACCTCAATGAAGAGATTGTTGGGGTCATACAGGACAGTTTTTGTCCTCATGATGTGGGATTTTGTGACAATTTGTAGCAGTGTAACATTAGATAGCTTAGACATTCATGTAAAAATTTTTCAAGTGTATATTTTTCAAATGTAAGTTCTGACTCCTCTGATGCTTCAGTGCACTTTGAGTAGTCAGCATTCTCTTTGGAATGTCCTGGGAAAATGGAACTTTTGTTGTATAATGCTCTTGAAACAATGTTCTAGATTCTATCCTTTGCTATTTGAATTTGTCGATTTAGAGTTTGATTCCTGTTTTGATTGAAGTAGTTCAGAGACTGATTATTCAAAAGCACCAACCATGATTCTCTCACAAATGAGCTCTTACAGCAAGTTTGATAGTTGCACAGTTCAGATAACATTTAGAGGTTATCGATACAAGCTGCTGGGCGATGGTACTTGCTAATGAATGCTGATCTCGCCAGTGCTCTTTTATTCTTGAAGTGGAATATTGATCAAAAGTTGTGAGTTTTTTTTAAATTAACAAGTTCAATTTATTTGTCATCAATCTGTTATCTATGTAGCATATGACCCCCTGTTGAAATCTCTCCCCTCCCCACCATGTAAAAGAGAAACATGTCAACTTGTTCGCCATTTGATTTGGTTTCCAATTCTGAAGCTGGTTGAAATCTTAGGAATTACGTTTCTGCACTCGCCAATTTGCTAGCCAATCAAGTTGATCTGACAGCGTAATTTTTCAGAGAGCAGGAAGGGTACAGGGGTATTTTGTTACATTGACTGATTGTAAAAAGGCACTTGAAATTGGGGATTATTTTCTTGTTAGGATTTGGATCTCCTTGTACAACATTCATTTTGTCATCTAGTGGCATTTTTAGGAGATTACAGTTTTTGAATCTTTGTTGTTGTAGAACTAAAACTGGAAACCATTAAAGTTTCTGCTTTTCCATATACTGTTTTCAATGTAAAGTTTGTTGTCCTTTCCCAATACGATATGTCAGAAAGATAAATGAAGGCATTCTTTTTCCAAATTGACTGAAGGATGTTTAAAATATTTACGGGTACAAACCTTCTCAAAACAGTATCAATCAATAAGAGTCAATACTTTTTGACTGCATCATGGCCTCCATTCGTGTCAGAGTTTTCTGTGACTGTGATAATTTTGCATCAAATTTGCTTCAATTAAGATTTACTGCAAGAAGTTAACTCTTCACAGTGAGGGAGAGAGAGTGCGAGAGGATAAAAGGCATGGTTCAAGAAGCTCACCTTCAGTGTGACCAGTGGCACAGAGCTACTGTATGTGTCCAAGGAAAGAAGCTGTTTTCTGAGTGGGACTGATGAAATATCCCGGCCTTAATGTAAACTTAAAGCAGTCAGTTTGTATTGCACTCTCTACTGTTTCTCTTTTCCCTTTACTGAAAACTAACTGCTTAATTATTAGATTGTTCCTGTTTTTTTTTCTTTGAGCTTATGAGTTAAACAACATAGAAATAGGTTCTTTGGCTATTACTGACCAATAAACACCAAACTACACTTTGTCTCTTTCACTTACACTTGCC
Organism: Chiloscyllium plagiosum; assembly: GCF_004010195.1. Taxonomy (NCBI): domain Eukaryota; kingdom Metazoa; phylum Chordata; class Chondrichthyes; order Orectolobiformes; family Hemiscylliidae; genus Chiloscyllium; species Chiloscyllium plagiosum. The sequence continues at coordinate 82,682,213 of NC_057721.1, forward strand.
ACATAGCTTACTATGCTTTAACATCCCAGATGTTTCTTACATTTTGTGGAAGTTCCTACTATCACCATCCCCTCAGGCAGCACATTCCATATTCCTACCACCACTTGGGTGAAAACATTTATTTCTTCAGATACCCTCTCAATCATTTATTCCTCACCTTTAAACTTTTGCTGTTTGATCTGAGACATGTTTGCCATGGGGAAGAAGTTCTCAGGATCTACTCTGTCTGTGCCTCTCATAATTCTATAAACTTCAATCAGATCTCCCCCCCCCCCCCCCACCACACACACACACACACCCCTCAGCTTCCTCTCCTCCAGGGAAAACAAACCCAACCTATCCAGTCTCTCCTCATTATTGAGACTTTCCATCTCAGGCAACATCCTGGTGAATCTCCCCTGCACCCTGTCCAGTGCAATCATATCCTTCCTATAGAGTGGTGACCAGAACTGCACACAGTACTCCATCTGGACACTGGAATAGATAACAGAAACAGCCCTCCTTACATACATCTGGGGGCTAATGTCAAAAATTGGGAGAACTGTCTCACAGGCCAGCCAAGCAACAGCCTAACATAGTTATAGTCATACTCATGGAATTAGGTCGTACAGACAATGTCCTAGACAGTACAATCACCATTCCTGGGTACGTCTTGTCCCACCTGCAGGACAGACCCAACAGAAGTGGCAGCACAGGAGGGAGTTGCTCTGGGGAGTCCTCAGCATTGATTCCAGACCCCATGAAGTCTCATGGTTTCAGGTTGAATGTGGGCAAGGAAACTTCCAGCTGATTTCCATGTATCGTCTTCCCTCAGCTGATGAATCAGTAAACTTCCTTGTTGAACAAAACTTCGAGGAAGCACCGAGGATGGCAAGGGGACAAAATGTAATCTGGATGGGGGATTTCTATATCCTCCACCAAGAAGGACTTGGCAGCAGCACTACTGATCGAACTGGTCAGATCCTAAAGGACATAGCTGCTAGACTGGGTCTGCAGCAGGTGGCGAGGAAAGCAACAAGAGGGAAAAACACACTTGATCTCATCCTCACCAATCTGCCGGCTGCACTTGTCCATGACTGTATTGGTAAGTGTGACCACTGCACAGTCTTTGTGGAGACAATGTCTCACCTTCACATTGTGAATAACCTCCATTGTGTTGTGTGGCACTATCACTGTGCTAAATGGGACAGACTTTGAACAGATCTAGCAGCTCCAGACTGTGCATCCATGTGGTTCTGTGGGCCATCAAGGGCAGCAGAATTGTACTCCAGCACAATCTGTAACCTTATGGCTCAGTATGTATTCCACCACTTGATTGGCATCGTATCCACAAACATTCACTCCCTCTACCACCTACACTCAGAAGCAGCAGATGGCACCATCCAGATGGTACCATCTGCTGTAGAAATTCACTGAGACTCTTCAAACAGCACCTTCCAAACCCGTGACCACTTCCATTTAGAAGGATGAGGGCAGCACATAGATGGGAACACCACCTCCTGCAAGTTCCCCACCAAGTCACTCACCATCCTTGCTTGGAAATATATCACCGTTCCTTCACTGTGGCTGGTTTAAAATCCCACAATTCCCTCCCGAACAGCATTGTGGGTCAACTCACACCACATGGATTGCAGCGGTTCAAGAAGGCAGCTCACTTCCACCATGGCGAAAGTGAGGACTGCAGATGCTGGAAATTAGAGTCAAGATTGGAGTGGTGCTGGAAAAGTACAGTAGGTCTTGCAGCATCCAAGGCGCAGGAAAATCGACGTTTCGGGCAGGAGCCCTTCATCAGTAAAGGCTCCTGATGAAGGCCTCCTGCCTGAAATGTTGATTTCCTGCTCCTCGGATGCTGTCTGACCTGCTGTGCTTTTCCAGTACTATTTTAATCTCACCCCCCACCATGTCCAAGGGCAGTATGAAAAAGGCAATAAATGTTGGCCCAGCCAGCAATCCCCACACCCCGTGCTTGATTACACTCCTCAGGGTGACCAGGTGATTCATAGTTGGTCTGTGATCAGAGACCGGTGGGTGTGGCTGCTGACAGGCTAGGGAGCAAATACAGAAGCCTTGGTCCCTGTAATTGTCCAATAGCTATAAGGTTTGTGCAAGCTGTATGGCTGAGATTGGGGACTGAAGAGTGGATGATGGTACATTGGTACAGAGACCCATTCAAGTTGGGGGAGGAAAAAGTAACATAATCATGGTAGGGGACAGGATACTATGGTCCTCTGCAGCTGTGAGCAGGAATCCCCAAAGTTGTGTTGGTACCAGAGTCATTGGTGAGATTGGAACGGAGGTTTTGCTGAAAGACTTTGAACCATTAGGAGCCAAATTAAACAGCAGAACCACCAAGGATTGTCCAATAATTGTTGGATTATTACCTGAGCCACAGGCAAAATGGCACAGGGTAAATAAAGTCAAAGAGTTAACACAGTAGCTCAAAGATTGGTGTAGGTGGAATGGATTTCATTTCAAGGGGCACTGGCACCTGTAGTGGAGCAGAAAGGAGTTGATACAGTGGGATGAGGCTTCACTTGGATCAAACTCCTGGTGAATTGAATAACTCGGGCTGTACAGACATCTACAGAGGGAAGGTTTGAGAGAGGGGGAATGTAGGAAAGCCACAGAATATGGCAGAATTGCAGGGCAGCTATTTGTATAGCTATAGCGATTGTGCGACAGTATATACAAGCAAGGAAGATAGCTGCAAATAGGTCTAAAGGGGAATAAATTGGTAAAAATGCAAAATTATTATCATTTTATTTGGATGCATGTAGCAATTAAAACTAAACAAATTAATTAGTAACACAGTTTAATTGGTATGACCTTATAGCAGTTGCAAAGACACGGTGACAAAATGATCAAAGCTGGGAATTAAATATTGCTGAGTACATGTCTTTCCAAAAATATAGGCAAGTCAGAAAGGATGGTGGATAGCTTTGTTGTTATGGAATGGATTAAAACCAATTGCCAGAAATGATCTTGGATCAGAAGACAGAGAATCCAGACAGATAAAAACTAAAAAGAGTAAGAAGGCACTGATTTGAATAGTCCATAGGTCCCCTAACAGTAACTACACTACAGAGCTGAGAATAAATCAGGAGATAATAAAGGTATCAAATGAAGACAGTAAGTACATTGATAATTGATCACTTTAATCTTATTTCGTTTGGGACGGTCAGATTGGAAAAGAATTCATAGAGTGTATTTGGGACAGTTTCACAATGTGTGGTGGATCCAGCTGGGATGAGGCTATTTTCAATCAGCTGATGTGTAATGAGGCAGATTGAATATATGATGTCAGAGTAAAAGATCTCCGAGGAAACAGTGACCATAAAATGGTACAATCTAGCATTCAGTTTGAGAGGGAGAAACTTGATTCAGAAACAACTGTGCTAAGCTTAAATAAGGGTCATTACAAAGGAATGAGGGAAGAACTGTTTAGACTGGGAAATCTGATTGAGGAATAATGGCAGATGTTTAACACACAGAAATGTTCTATCCTTGTGAGAAAATAGGATTTAACCATGATTAACCAGGGAAGTTAAGAAGAGCATTAAATTGAAAGACAAGATCATACAATGTGGCAAAATTAATGGTAAACCAGAGGTTTGGGAAAGTTTAGAAAATCAACAAAAGGTCTCCAAATAAAAATAAGGAGGAGATAAAATTTGAAAGTGAACTTGCAAGTGATATGAAGCTGAACAGTAAGAGCTTCTGTAAATGTAGAAAATGGGAAAAAGGCCAAAGTGAACATAGACCCCTTAAAGAATGAGGCTGAGTGGATAATAATGGGGAAGCAGGAAAAGGTAGAGGAGTTGACTACATATCTTTCATCAGGTCTTCATAGTAGAAGACACTAACACTATTCTAAATTTACTAAATAATCAAGGGGCAAAAGATGGAGAGAACATAAATAAAATAACTACCAGTAGAGTCAAAGTGCTGGGAAACTAATGAAGTCAAACACTGATAGTTCCCCTGGTCCTGATGTGATGCATCCTTAGATATTAAAAGAAGTAGCTACAATGATAATGAACTCACTAGTAGTAATCTTCCAGGGAACGTTAGATTCTGGAAAAGTGCCAGGAGATAGGAAAGCTGCCAATGTAACACTATTATTTAAAATGGTAAGGAGACAAAAAAAAGACTATAAGCCGTTAGCTTTAATGTCTGTTATGAGGAAAACTTTAGAGTCTGTGCTAGAGGATGTGCAAAGTATTTAGAAATACATAACACAGGATCATGTTGAGTGAGCATGGCTTCATGAAGGGGAGATTATGCCGGACACATTTATTAGAATTCCTTGAGGAAATAATAGGCAGGTTAGATAAATATCAATAATACTATCTTTATATGTACGTATAGATTATATCACCATTCCTTTGGATCCACATGTTGGAGCTCTTCCCTGGCAACATTGTGGGTATACCGGGAGTAGATAGATTGGTTCAGATGGTGGTAGACCAACACCTTCCCAAGGACAATTAAGGACAGACCATAAATGTTGACTGTGCCAGTGGTACCTACTTCACATGAATGACTAAGAAAATTTTGGGGCAAAATGGAAATACATCATTACAACAAGTAAATAAGAGAAATCGGACACATTCCCATTGCTTACTTCCAGTTAATTGATGGTGGGCACAAGGGCTGCCCATATCACTCTGACATTGTCTAAGGAGCAGGAGATGTGCCATTTACACCACTCTTCATTTCTCTGGATTTCCCACAAAGGTGCAGTTCTTCCACTGACCCATGTGTCCATTGTTCCATCTATCATTCCTCATTTAATTCTTTTTCCCTCCTCATTCATTCCTTGTTCCAGCCCTCCTTCAACAATTTCTATCTCATTACTCTTAATTTCTGTTAGTTCATGTCATCATTCTGCTCTGATCCGCTGTTAACCTGATGTTAAATTCAAACATAATTATACATCACAATATAACCAGAAATTCTTCCAACATCTTTCAATTGCTATAAACTCCCAAGTTAAGAATCATTGTCCCTTGAGGAGAAGCTAGCCTCGATGAGATTAAAATTCATTTGAATGTAATTTCAATTGCAAGAACAGTGTTGTTTAGAGAGTAGATGGAACATTTCCAAAACTCAGGAGGCTTAACTGGTTGAATATTTAACCAATTTAATATACTTGGCATTTCAATAATAATTTATAAATAAAAGGCTTTAATTATTTATCAGACCTAAATTTTTTATCAAACAAATAAAGAAAAGAATTTCAATCAACATGGACAGACTTAAGTTGATTCACATTCTTTGGATATTGCAGTTTTGTATTTTACAGTAGCTACTGTAAAAGATAACTAGATATTTAGCTATCTTGGTGGCTCGACTGACAGCTGATCTAGTTAATGTAATGAGTAAGTGAGCCGTTATACATTGGATAACCCCAAAGTCCTCCCCTTGTTGATCTGGTATTATAAGTTGCTCTCAGACTCCTTGGGCTATCAGGAGGCTTCCATTACAGTGATGGCCGTTGTTGCCTTGCTTTTGGGTCAGATCGTTTCAAGCATCATTCTAGAGCCTTATAGACAAAGTCTACCCTGAAATGCGTGCAGGTAGTGAAAGGTTTATTATCCAGGAGTTATACTTGTGCCAATAATGATTAGCATAAAGAAAAGCAGTGTACTGAGGAAAAGGAAGCATCAGAAATGGTGTTTCCCAAATTTTCTATGCATATAAATGAATGGTTAGGAAAAGCATGTGAATGAGTGACATCATCCTGCCTGATGTTTCTTTACACCCAAACAAAAAAGATTTTTCCTTTGACTTGCCTTGGATAAATGAGTAGAAACAGCTGCTTATGTGAAAAAGCAGAGGACTGGGATTTGGTCACCTGCCCAGCAATAGGAAGCACATCCAGGAGCCAGGGTAAAATGGCAAGGAAGCAAGCACGAGGCTGTAGAATCAGAGAGTGATTATGCATGGAAGGTGGCCATTCGGTCCATCACACAAACAGTGGGACAGGATTTTTGGTTGAGCTTTCTGATCAGTTCTGCTCCCAATCCATTCTCCCTAATTTGCAGGCTTGGAATGTTAAGCTGTCGATTTGAACAGAGGCCAAGGTTACTGTTCTCTATCTATCACATCCCTCATTGACGTTTATCATCTTTCAACACAGAGAGAAAGAAATGAATAGTTGCCCAGCAGACACAGACTGATTGTCCTATGTTCTCAACAAACCATTCATCCCTGTTGAATAAAAAAAAATTCACTTTCATCTCACAACAGTGAAGTTGAGCGGTAATGAGAAGTAGAATACGTATTTATGTGGGTACAAAAGATGCAGTACTTTTCTAAGAGGAATTGGCTAAGCCAGGGACAAGGGTTCAGTACTCACCAGGTAGTTTGAGAATTAAAACCTGGAAGTAAAAAGCTGATGTGTGCAGAAGAACCTCTAAAAATGTCAGATTGTTGCAAACTCACCAATGTCCCTTCTGGGAAGGAAACCAGTCACAATCTGTAAATCCAGTCCAACAGCAACATGTTTGAGTTTTAACTCCCCTCTGAAGGGGACAAGCAGCCGCACTGTTAGAATCAAAACCAGAACATCTGAGCCTGGCTCTCACATCATTAAATCCCATTCAGCCCATCAAGTCCACACTGATGTTTCAAAGAGCATTCCACATAGATCCACCCTGAAAATGTGTTGCTGGAAAAGCGCAGCAGGTCAGGCAGCATCCAGGGAACAGGAGAATCGACGTTTCAGGCATAAGCCCTTCTTCAGGATTCCTGAAGAAGGGTTTATGCCCGAAACGTCGATTCTCCTGTTCCCTAGATGCTGCCTGACCTGCTGCGCTTTTCCAGCAACACATTTTCAGCTCTGATCTCCAGCATCTGCAGACCTCACTTTCTCCACATAGATCCACCCCCCTACTCTATCCCCATAACCCTACATTTCACATGGCTAATCCACCTAACCTGCACATCCCTGGACACTATGGGCCAATCAATTTACCTGCCCAATCCTTGGACTATGGGAGGAAACCAGAGCACCTGGAGGAAACCCACATAGACACAGGGAGAATGTGCAAATGCCGCACAGACAGTCACCCGAGGCTGGAATTGAGCCTGGGACCCTGACACTGTGAGGCGGCAGTGCTAACCACTGAGCCACTGTGGGACCATTAGTTGCATGCCTTACCCAATCCGCCTGATTGAAGGAGGAGAAAAAAAAACAAAGAAATATGGTTTTGAGATCTTGGGAGACAACATTTTTGAGTAAGATTTGTTACAATTTCAAAGCAGTGAGAATGCATCTGTGCTGGAATTGAGCCTGGGTCCCTGACACTGTGAGGCGGCAGTGCTAACCACTGAGCCACTGAGGGACCATTAGTTGCATGCCTTACCCAATCCGCCTGATTGAAGGAGGAGAAAAAAAAAACAAAGAAATATGGTTTTGAGATCTTGGGAGACAACATTTTTGAGTAAGATTTGTTACAATTTCAAAGCAGTGAGAATGCATCTGTGGGAAAATAATCTGAAGTGGAATGTACAGGAAAACAAAGAAAGGAGGTGAGTGGGAGAGAATTGTTTCTCACCCAAGGTTCTGCTCAAGTGGTGATGCTCTGTATCAATAACTTCTTCTGTGATTTTAAATTTGCATCTGGAAGTTCAGAAGCCTTCACAGTTAGATTATTGTTAAAAACTAATGAAATGATCTAAATTTAGGTAAAGAATTTTGTCCTCAGCCAAGTTGGATTGATTCAATGCAGCAGTTTTAATTGCTCCACCACTGGCAGCCGTCCCAGCTACTGTCTGGCCCCTGGGTTCTGGAATTCCCTTATTAAACTATCCCCACCTCCTCCTTTGTGACAGCCTTTAAGCTTTCTCTTTAACCAAACATTGAGAGAATCAAGGGATCGGAGGAACAGGAAGGAGGGTGGAGTTGAAGCCAAGATGAGAGACGATTGGATTGAAGGAGCAGGTTGGATGGGCTGAATGGTCTACTGTACCTGCTCAGCCGGCTGTGTGTGTCAGGAAGGGGGGTTGAGCAGATGTAGGACTTGAGTATGTTGTACTGAAATACACACCAGATGAAAACAGAATAAATGAGTTTGAAACACTGATTGAAATGATGTCTCTCTGATGTCTCTCCACAGATGCTGCCAAATCTGTTGAGCTTTTCCAGCAATTTCTGTTCTTGTGTCTTTTTCCTTTGTGGTTACTCAACGCTACCTACACAGATTGATTTAACTTAATTTCTAACAAGCAAGGCAGCCCAACTCTCTCTGTCCAACTGCCTGTCCTTTTGATCAGATTCTTGGATATTTAATTCTCAGCCCTGATCCAGTGGTCATGGTGCATGTAGGTCCCAACGAATACCAGATGAAAGAGGAAGGTGGTTCTACTGAGGGAATATAAACAGCTAGGGGCTAAATTAAAATGCAGAACCACAAAGGTAGTGCCCAGCCCTGATCACCTTACAGCCATGTCTCTGTGATAACCACAACATTTTACCTCCCAATTTCAATCGGTATTTCAAATTCATTTATTCTGTTTCCATCCAGTGTGTATTTCAGTACAACATACTCGCGTCCTGCATTGACCACTCCCTGCTTATAGTTGTCCCCACATCTGCTGTGCCTGAGGTTAGACTCCTGACTCGTTCCATACTCTCTGTTCTATTACTCTTGTTCTGGAAACTTTAGTGACATCTCATGTAGCCAACCACAACCCCCCCCACCCCCCCAACCCCCCCAACCCCTCCACCCCGCCTACAACCTTTTCCATAATTTTCCATGGAACTGAAATCCCCCTACTCCCCCATCCCTCCTTTTAGTTTAAAGCCTTATCTTCAGCCCTAGTAATATGCTTCACCAGGACTCTGATCCCAGCCTGATTCAGGTGCAGCTCCCTCCTTCCCCAGTACTGGTCCCAATGTCCCATGAATTCAAATCCATTTCTCCCACCCCACTATTTAGTCATGTGTTTACCTCTTTAATCATGTTGGCACCGAGCCAATTAGTTTATGGTTCAGGTAGTAATCCAGGGATTATTACCTTTGTGGTTCTGCATTTTAATTTAGCCCCTAGCTGTTTATATTCTCTCAGTAGAACCACCTTCCTCTTTCATCTGGTATTCGTTGGGACCTACATGCTCCATGACCACTGGATCAGGGCTGAGAATTAAATATCCAAGAATCCGATCGAAAGGACAGGCAGTTGAACAGAGAGAGTTGAGCTGCCTTGCTTGTTAGAAATTAAGTTAAATCAATCTGTGTGGGTAGTGTTGAGGAACCACAAAGGAGAAAGACACAAGAACACAAATTGCTGGAAAAGCTCAGCAAGTCTGACAGCATCTGTGGAGAGAAATCAGAGTTTACATTTCAGGTCCAACGGCCCTTCCTCAGAACTCGGAAAATGGCAAAAAGTTGGTTTTCACGCAGAAGGCAGGGTGGGGGAAGGGGATAAGGAGTAAACGAAAGGTGGAGATAGAATCCAAAGAGAGAGAAGAACAGTTGGACAGACAAAGGAGTGGATAACGATCAGCCTGGGAGAATGAATGGCTGCTAATGGGTTCTATTAACAATGGGTTGTGTGCAATAGCAGATCATATGCCTGGTGTATGAGGGCTTGGGTAAGCACATGGGAGAAGCTACCTCAAGCCCAAAAATTATTAAACTCGATATTAAGTCCCAGAAGGCTGCAGGGTCCCCAAGTGGAAAATGAGGTGTTGTTCTTCTAGTTTGCACTGAGCTTCATTGGAGCACTGCAGCAAGCCTGAGGGAATAGGGTGGGCTGTTAAAGTGGCAGGCAATTGGAAGCTCAGGGTATTTTTTGCAGGCAGAACGTAGATGTTCTGTGAAGTGGTCACCCTGTTTACGCTTTGTTTCACCGATGGAGAGGAGACCACGTTCTGAGCAGCGAATGCAGTAGACTAGATTGTGAGAAGAGATTGAAAAATGTCCATTTTATAGAGGAGGAAGTGCTGGATGTCTTGAAATGCATAAAGTGGATAAGTCCCCAGGAACTGATCAGCTGTACTCTAGAGCTCTCTGGGAAGCTAGAGAAGTGATTGCTGGGCCTCTTGCTGAAATATTTGTATCATTGATAGTCACAGGTGAGGTGCCAGAAGACTGGAGGTTGGCAAACGTGGTGCCACTATTTAAGAAAGGTGGTAAGGAAAAGCTGGGGAACTATAGACCGATGTGCCTGACATCGGTGGTGGACAAGTTGTTGGAGGGAATCCTGAGGGACAGGATTCACACGTATTTGGAAAAGCAAGGACTGATTCGGGATAGTCAACATGGCTTTGCTCATGGGAAATCATGTCTCACAAACTTGATTGAGACTTTTGAAGAAGTAACAAAGAGGATTCATGAGCGCAGAGCGATAGACATGATCTATATGGACTTCAGTAAGGCATTTGTCAAGGTTCCCCATGGGACACTGGTTAGCAAGGTTAGATCTCATGGAATACAGGGAGAACTAGCCATTTGGATACAGAACTGGCTCAAAGGTAGAAGACAGAGGGTGGTGGTGGAAGGTTGCTTTTCAGACTGGAGGCCTGTGACCAGTGGAGTGCCACAAGGATCAGAGCTGGGTCCACTACTTTTCATCATTTATATAAATGATTTGGATGTGAGCATAAGAGATATAGTTAGTAAGTTAGCAGATGACACCAAAATTGGAGGTGTAGTGGACAGCGAAGAAGGTTACCTCAGATTACAGCAGGATCTTGACCAGAGTTGGAGTTGCAAGGGTTGGAGGATTTGAGCTATAGGGAGAGGTTGAATAGGCTAGGGTTGTTTTCCCTGGAGCATCGGAGGCTGAGGGGTTACCTTATAGAGGTGTATAAAATCATGAGGGACATGGATAGGATAAATAGACAAAGTCTTTTCCATGGGATAGGGGAGTCCAGAACTCAAGGGTATAGGTTTAGGGTGAGAGGGGAAAGATATAAAAGAGACCAAAGGGGCAACTTTTTCATGCAGAGGGTGGTACGAGTATGGAATGAGCTGCCAGAGGAAGTGGTGGAGGCTAGTACAATTGCAACATTCAAAAGGCATCTGAATTGGTATATGAATAGGAAAGGTTTAGAAGGATATGAGCCAAATGCTGGCAAATGGGACTGGATTAATTTAGGAAATCTGGTTGGCATGGACGAGTTGGACTGAAGGGTCTGTTTCCATTCTGTACATCTCTATGACTATGACTCTAAGTACCGGTAAAGTACTGCTTCGCCTGAAAGTGTGTTTGGGCCCTTGGATACTGAGGAGGGAGGAAGTAAATGGACCAATGTTCTGCCTTCTGTGGTTGCAGAGGAATGTGCCATGAGGCTATGGGGGTGGGGGTGGGGGGGTAGGGTAGGTGCTAGGAGTGAAGGAAGAATGGACCAGGGTGTGTGGCAGAGAACAGTCCTTGCAGAAGGCGGACAAGGGAGGGGAGGGGAATATGTGTCTGGTAGTGGTATCACGCTGGAGGTTGTGAGAATGGAGGCTAATGATCCATTGGATGTGGATGCTGGTTGGACAGTAGATGAGATCAAGGGTGATGCTATCCTGCTGTGGGAGGTGAGAGGGGAGGTGTGTGTTGAAGTACAGGAGGTGGGTTAGATGGTTGACGACCTTGTCAACTACAGTGCTGGGGGATCCTCAGTTGAGGAAGAAGGTGGACATTTGAAGGTAGCAAGATCAGAACAGATGTGACAGAGGTGGAGGAATTGGGAAAATGGAATAGAGTCTTTACTGGAAGCAGAACTTGAGAATGTATAGTCAAGGAGACTATGGGAGTCGGTTGGTTTGTCATGGAAAGGAGAAAAGACAATGATGGGAGTTGTGTACAGGCCTCCCAGCAGTTGTCAGATGCTGGAAAGAAAATAAATCAAGAGATAGAAGAGACAATTAGAAAGGCATGATTACAGTATTCACAGGGGCTTTAATAGGTGGACAGCCTGGGAAAGTCAGGATGGTAGCAGATCTCAAGAAAAGGAATTCACAGGATGTTGACAAGATAGCTTTATTTTGGAGCAGCTTGAGGTAGAGCCCACGAGGGAATAGGCAATTCTGGATTTGGTGATGTGTAATGAGGCAGACTTGATTAGGGAACTTAAGGTGATGGAACCCCTAGGGAGCAGTGACCATAAAACGTTAGAATTCATCACGCAATTTGAAAGGGAGAAACTGTAATCAGACGTAATGGAATTACAATTGAGTCAAGGTAACTACAAAGACATGAAGGAGGAGCTGGCCAGAGTTGATTGGAAGGGGAGCCTACAAGGGAAAATGGTGGAACAGCAATGGCAGGAGTTTCTGGGGGTGGTTCAGGAGGCACAGCAGAAAGTCACCACAATGAGGGGATGACAAGGTAACCATGGCGAACAAAGAAAGTCAGGGACAGCGCAAAAGCAAATGAAAAGGCATATAATGTGGTGAAGATTAGTGGAAACCAAAACATTGGAAAGCCTTTAAAAACCAACAGAGGACAACTAAAAAGAAATAAGGTGAAAGAAGATGAAATATGAAAGTAAGCTGGACAGTAATATAACAGAAGATTCAAAGAATTATTTTTAGATATATAAGTAAGAGAGAGGCAAGACAGTGGACAGTTGAAAATTGAGGCTGGAGAAGTAGTAATGGGGAATAAAGAAATGTTGGAGGAACTGAATGGGTACTTTGCTTCAGTTTTCACAGTGGAAGACCCCAGCAGTATACCAGAACCTCAAGAGAATTGGGGGCTGAGGTGAGTGTAATGGCTAACAATAAAGAGGAGGTGCTGGGGAAACTGAAAGATCTGAAGGTTGATAAATCACTTGGACCAGAGTTGTAAAGGAGATAACTGAGGAGATTGTAGAGACATTGGTGGTGACCTTTCAGCCATCACTGGAATCTGGAGGGTTCCATAGAACTGCAAAATGGCTTACATAACAGCCCTGTTTAAGAAGGGAGGGAGGCAGAAGACAGAAAACTGTAGGCAGGTGAGCCTGACATCGGTTGTTGATCAGATTTTAGAGTTCATTACGAAGAATGAGATTGGAAAGTATTTGGAAGTGCATTGTAAAATAGGGCGGAGTCAGCACAGCTTTGTGAAGGGGAGATCATGTCTGATAAATCTGTTAAAATTCTTTGAGCAGGTAATGAGCAGGTTAGACAAAGGAGAGCCAGTGGACGTGATCTGTTTAGATTTCCAGGCAATCTTTGACAAGGTGTCACACAGGAGGATGCTAAATAAGATCAGACCTCATGGTGTTAGGGGCACGAATAGGGGATTGGCTGACTGGCAGAAGGTAGAGTGGGGATAAACGAGTCTTTTTCAGGATTGAGCTAGTGACTAGTGGAGGTCTGCAGGGATCTGTGTTGGGACCACAACTATCCACATTATACATTAACAATCTGGGTGAAGGAGCTGAGGGCATTGTTGTTAAATTTGCAGCTGACACAAGATAGATGGTGGGACAGGTAGTGTTGAGGAAGTGGGAAGGCTGCAGAAGGATTTGGACAGGCCGGGACAGTGGGCAAAAATGTGGTGGATGGAACATAATGTGGGAAAGTATGAGGTTAAGCACTTTGGTAGGAAGAATAGAAGCATGGATTATTTTCTAAATGGGGAAAGCCTTCAGAAATTTGAAGCACAGGGGGACTTGGGAGTCCTAGTTCAGAATCTCTTAAAGTTAACATACAGGTTCAGTTGGCAGTTAGGAAGGCAAATACAATGTTAGTGTTCATTTCAAGATAGCTTGAATACAAGAACAGAGATGTGTTGCTGAGGCTCTGGTCAGATCACATTTGGAATACTGTGAGCAGTTTTGGGCCCTTTATCTAAGGAAGGATGTGCTAGCTTTGGAGGGGGTCCAGAGGAGGTGCACAAGAATGACCCATCTACAATTGATGGAGTTTAGAAGAATGGGGGTGGGGGGGGTGGGAGGGTTCTGATTGAAACTTACAGAATACCGAGAGGCCTAATAGAGTGGATATGGAGAAGATATTTCCATCAGTAGGAGAGACTAGGACCCAAGGGCATAGCCTCAGAGTGAAGGGACAACACCTTAAGAACTCAAAAGAGGAGATATTTCTTCAGCCAGAGGGTGGTGATTCTGTGGAATGCATTGCTACAGAAGGCTGTGGACATATCAAGTCATTGAGTGTATTTAAGACAGAAATAGATAGGTTCTTGAGTAGTAAGGGGATCAAGTGTTATAGGAGAAGCAGGTGAACGGTGTTGAGAAACATATCAGCCATGATCGAATGGAGGAGCAGACTCGATGGGCTGAATGGCCTAATTCTGCTCTTGTGTCTTATGGTCTTATTATCATCTGGTCTTCTGCTCTTGTTTGTTGTGTTGTGTCAGCTGTTAATGTTCCCTTATCTTGTTTGGTGTTAAGTCTTGTTTGCTAATCATGCTTGTGAAGTGCCTTAAGATATTTTACTAAACTATTGGCACCATATAACTTCAAGCTGTTGTTGTTACTCATGACCAAAGTGCCACAACAAAGTGGTTGACTCTTTTCAGTGACCTTGTCAGGTACTCAGTTGCACAAAGAAGTTCGCCATCTCCACCTTCTCAGAGGAGTGAATGACGGGCAGGAAATGTTGGCTTTACCAGCGATGCCCAATTTGAAACTAGATAAGAAAGAATCCATTCCCACTTGTGATAGGACAGTGAGAACAAATCCCAAAATCAACCCCTTTCTCAGCTTCCCTTCAAACTGCCAACTCTGTTTTGGTACAGGGTACAGATGTACCAGGGTCAAAGCTGTGGCACTGCAAGAAAAAGGAGAAGGCTTTGTGAAAGTTCATCAGAGGAGGAAAATGGTTTATGATGGGGATTGAGGGTTGACAGTACAGATTGACACAGTTCTCCAGATTCTGAAGCACATTTACTGAAGGCCATGACCCAGGGTGTAGCTGGCTCAGAATATGAGCCAGGCTGATACTCCCAGTGCAACACTGCCGATGGGGCTGGGGACCCGTCCTTGGTGAGCGAACCTGCAATAGTTTACAAAGAACAGCAGGAGATTTCTCCCAGTGTCTCTCTTCTTTAGAATATTCCTCCTTCAATTGATTGTTATTATTCAAGATAACCAGATGGTGAAAGACTGAACTGCAGCCTTGCTCTTACACGTTTATGTCCGTTATTTATAGAGATTCACATTCCAAATCTGTATCACCGATGCAGCAACCACAGTTTCTGTCTGCTCCTCAGTTACTCTGCACCATTTTATGTTCAGTTCACACCAAGATCACACAAATTTGTTCCCTGGATGTTTATGGATTGGCTGATTGTGAGACCTTGCTTCTGGGTCTCCTGTATTACTGCAGTTCATTCGGAATATGATTCACTGTTAAATACTTTGAAATGTCCTGAAGTTGCGAGAATTGATATATAAATGCAAGCTCTTGCTTTCTTCACCTGTACCATGGCGGGGGGATGTGCTGTTAGTTCAGTAAAAGCTGACACTGGTTTTGCTCAGAGGATGAGGCAGTTGCTGGCTGGGCCAACAATTATTGCCAATGCCTAATTGCCCTGGAACTGAGTGGCTTGTTTGGGCCATTTCACAAGGCAGTTAAGAGTCAATCACATTGTTGTGGGTGTGCAGTCACATGTCGTTCAGACCAGGTAAAGATCAAAAAGTGTGGTGCTCAAAAAGCACAACAAGTCAGGCAGCACCTGAGGATTCTGCTTGACCTACTGTGCTTTTCCAGCACCACATTTTTCAACTCCGACTCTCCAGCATCTATAGTCCTCACTTTCTCTGAGACCGGGTAAGGACATTAACGAACCGGGTAGGATTTTAGAACAAAATACAGTGTTTACATGGCTGTCATTAGGTTAACTTTCCATTCCACATTTTCAAAAAAAATTAAATTAAATTTTCACTATCTGCCATGATGGGATTCAAACCCAATTCTCCAAAGGCTGGGTTCCTGGTTTATTAACCCAGTGACATTCTCACTATACTGCTGCCTGGCTTTGAACATAAATGAATAATTCCATATAGGGCAGTGGGATTGCATTTGGATTGATATTGGGCCATGTGGATTGATATTGGGATTAGTGTGGGATTAATTCAGATCCTGGGGAGAGAGTGGAGCCATTGTGTGAGCAGAGTCAGAGTGTCAAGTATACATGCACCTTGATACTTCAACTTCAGAGGAAACCTCTAAAACATAAATCTGAAGGTGTTTAGATATCAGACTCAAACCGTTCAGGCCAGTACATCTATGACAGCTCATTTCTGCACCAATGTCTCAATATCTTCCACAAGTCCACCTAATATCACAGACCTGGTCTCTGTCCATGGTCCTGAATTAATCCCAATCCTGTTGATTCTATCTAGATCCCTGTGGATTGGTGTCAATCCAACTGCAGTCCCACTGCCCTATATTTAATTATAATCTACCATTCAGTTATTGATATGGGGCCACTGTATTTATAACTGAAAAGCAATTTGAATACAGTAACTGAAGTTGTCATGTCCAACTCTGCAGCCTGAGAGGGCACATGTGGCGAATTAATGGTTTTCTGTGAAGAGTTGTGCCTGTCAGAGGGTTCAGCAGGCATTGAGAATGTTGGAAAATCTGTCAGAGATCTGTGTGGGTGAGAACACACACCAGCTTTGCCAATGGCAGGCCCTGCTCCAACACTTGAGCCAACTCATACCTGACAAGTGCCAAATTCAAATGCCTGAACTTACTGCCAAATAAAACGTTCTGGAGGTGTTGTTTTACAATGAGAGCACCATCTGTAACTGGGGTAGAAGTGCCCAAGAGAACTCCATTCTGGAATCAGGCAATATCATATAAAATTGAATCGTTGATATCCTTCTGGAACTAACTATTGGATCCAATAATCTGGGACAAAGGAGTAAAAACCTGATATCAGGCTGTCAGATATTATTGCTTATTGTGATTCCTTCAGTTTTCTCAGGCTCCAAGTTTTGTTTAATTTGTTCGTGGGATGGAGATGTTGCTGACTGGGCCAGTATTTCTCACCCACTCACACCTGCCCTTGGTGATGCTGAGGTTGAGGTGCCTTCTTGAACCACTGCAGTCCATCTGTTGCATGTTGACCCACAATGTCATTAAGGAGGGAATTCCAGGATTTTGTTGAAGCAGCACTGAAGGAATGGCAATATATTTGCAAGTCAGGATGGTGAGTGGCTTGGAGGGGAACTTTCAGATGGTGGTGTTTCCATATATCTGTTGCCCTTATCCTTCAGCATAGAAATGATTGTGAAATTGGAAGGTGATGTCTAAACAGCCTTAACATGTTACTGATGTGCCTTGTGTTGATAGTACACATTGCTGCAACCTACTGTCAATAGTGGAGGAGTGGATATTGAAGATTGACACAAATTAAGCAGGTTACTTTGTCCTAGATGGCATCGAGCTTCTTGAGTGTCACTGAAACTGCACCTGTCCCATTTGGGAGTATCTCATGCACTTTACAAAGATGGATAGTTACAGTAGATTCGAAACATAAGAACATTTCACTTTCTCATTAGTTCTGATGCAAGGTAATTGCCCTGAAAAGGTACCTTTGTTTCTGACTGTCGTTGCTGTCTAACCTGTTTGGTTTTGCCAGTTTTTTTGTCCTCATTTTATTACATGTCAGCTCCTTCTGGGTGAGCTCAGCTCAGATACAATGGCGCAGTTTCCATTTCTTAAAATCACAAATAGCTCTTAGACCAGGATCAGCTCCAGTGAATCATAGACAAGTTGAGGGAGCTTTACTCTAATTCTAACCCTGTGCTGTACCTGTCCTGGGAGTGTTTGATGGGAACAGTGCAGAGGGTGTTTTACTCTGTATCTAATCATGTGCTGTACCTGTCTGGGAGTGTTATATGGGAACAGTGTAGAGGGAGTTTTACTCTGTATCTAACCCCATGCTGCCCCTGTCCAGAGATTGTTTGATCAGAACAGTGCAGAGGGAGTTTTACTCTGTATATAATCCCTCAATACCTATGTGGGAGAATTTGATAGGGCAGTTTTAAGGAATCTTTACTCTGTGTCTAACCCCATCATGTTCCCACCTAGGATTGTTTGAAGGGGATAGTGTTGAGGGAGCTTTGCTTTCAGTTTGAAGGAGTAGAGACAGCTTTAGTCTGGATCTAACCCCATGCTGTCACTGCCCTGGGAGTTTTTGATGACAACTGTGTTGGAAGAGTTTACTCTGTATCCAACCCCATGCTATCCCTGTTTTGAGAGTTGATGGGGACAACATAAACTGAGCTTTACTCTGTATTTAACCCCATGCTGTTCCTGTTCTCAGACTGTTTGATATCAACATTTGAAAGTTCCTAGAGTTGGAAAATGCTCAACTTCCTCATTCTCACCTTGATGAGCCTAAAAATAGATCAGATAAAAGTTTCCTTAGTGACAAAACTAAGACTTAGTCAGATAGAATCTCCTCATGAATCCTTCCCGTACTTTGAATATTTAAGTTTATAAAATTCATTTACATTTCGGTTTGCGTTAAGCTAGTTGATGGCTGACTGTGCTGACACTAATAGACGGATTCGCACAATATAGCTCATCCTGTTTTAATCAGCATCAGTCATATACAGATGGATGAGAAATGGAAATATTATTTGGCATTGATTGTTCCCCGGTCTCGTAATCATGGACCTTGTGTCAAAAGCTGTGACAAGACTGTGGTCTCAACACCATGAGGTCCTGTCAGAATACTCCAATCACAGCCTGTGATGCACAGAAAGCTAACTCATTGTATGAATCAATCTTTTATCACAATTGAAGCCTGCTAATAAATATAGAAAATGTTAATCATGAATTTTTCTGCACATAAGGTGCCATCGCCAAATACTCCTAGGATGCTGTCACAGCCACATCAGGTGTGTCCACACAATGGTTCATGATCTGTGAATTTGTATAATTTATTTCACTCCCTTTTAGTTTGCTTGGTGTTCCAATTTAAAAATAACTAGAGGGGAGCTTTTGTCTTTTATTGAAGGTTATTTGCTGATAGTCACTAAGAGTGATAATTATTAAATAATCAAATACACAGGCAAAGATTAAAATTAGATATGGAAATAATATACTTATAAAGATGGCAATAAAATCAGTCTCAGTTATTATTACAGGCCCAGGAGTGAGAGGTTAGTTAGCTCAATGGAGAGTGATAGGTCCAATTCCTATACCAGCTGAGGTTACCATGAAGGACTGTCCTTCTCAACCTCTCCCCTGGTGACCCTCAGGTTAAACCTCTACCAGTTGTGTTTCTCTGTAATGAGAGAGTAGGACAATGGGGACATTTACTTGCCCAAAGATTCTCTTTCTGAAATGAATTGATTGAAAAGCTTGAAGTCAGAATTTAGAAGCTGTAATGGTTTCCATAGTTGGAGGTTGCTCTCACAGATGTGTTCAGGGAAGGAATGAAAACTCCTTTATTTTGCTTTTACCACACTACAGATAGGATCTTGGATTATATGGCAGCATATTCACTGGGTTTCCTTTGTATGACTCCCTGTTGAGAACTTTTCTCTCTCGTGCTGCCTCTCAGAGTGCTTTGTGTTGGATTTCTTTCCAAACGATGGTTCAACCTCTCCTACACAAATCAAAACTTAAGAAAGCTACTATGTTAATTTTTGATGAATCGTTATTTTACAAAGGAAAATCATTTATGTGAGAATTCCACTTAAGAGTTGGGAGTGCTCTTTCCAGTCTCCTGCTTTTCTCAGAACCTTTGAATTCATACGTCTGTACAAGGATTGATTGCATTGTGCAACGGTTAAACAAATTTTGAATGTCTCCCTTTGTGGTTGATGCTGAGATTACGATCAGCCTGTCAGGCTTTCTGCGAAAGAGAATCAACAATTGACAGAGATGAGACTGCTCTGAGCCACCTTACAAGAAGCTGTGCCTGAGGTAAAGGGACAGCTGAGCTTTTTCTATAAAATATATAACATAATTTAACCATCATGACCAGACAAGAACTACATGTTAAATATAGAGCAAAGCTCCCTGTACACTGTCCCCATTAAACACTGCAAGGACAGGGACAACACAGGGTTAAATATAGAGCAAAGCTCCCTTTATACTGTCCCCATCAAACATTCCCTGAACAGGGACAGCACAGACTTAGATAAAGAGTAAATCTCCCTCTACTGGGCACTATCCACCCAGTCATAAAGACCCACGGGGTTCCCCGAGTGCACCCCCAGGGCCAATGGATTGCACTGTCGAGCATGTTCTCTTGCCTCTCCCCCCCCCCTGTGAAACCTGGGACAAGACCGAGAAGTAGGGGGAGGGAACAAAAGCCAAAAGCCCTCTGAGGGCATATTGGTGGCTCATGTGACATTGTACTGTGTACAAAGTATCATGTGTCTATAAATGTTAAGTTTCGCAAGTTTACCCTCAAAGTTTTCTATCTCCCATGTATTTTTCTCATACTTTGTTGCCTTTTAAACATTCCCAATCCTTTGGCTTGCATTAATTTTTGCCACAGTGTACATATTTTCATTCAATTTAATGCTATCATTAACATCCCTGGTTTACTATGGTTGGCTTATCTTTTCACTGGCATACAACTTTATTGCGAATCATGAACTACATTTTTTAAAAATGTCTGCCAGTCTTTGTTAATTGTCTTTGCTGCTAAATGCCTTTCCCAGTCCACTCAGGCAGTTCTGTCATCATTCTTCTGTAATTACCTGTTTTAAGTTTAGCACAATGTTTCCAACCTTTGTGTCGTCTGCAAACTTGCTAACCATCCTTCAACCTCCTCATCCAAATTATTAATAAAAATTACAAACAGTAGAGGCCCAAGAACAGAGCCCTGTGGAACACCACTCACCACTGACTTCCAGGCAGAATATTTTCCTTCCACTACAATCGCTATCTTCTGTTGGCCAGCCAAGTCTGTATCCAGACAGCTAAATTTCCCTGTATCCAATTCCTCCTGACTTTCTGAATGAGCCTACCATGGGGAACCTTATCAAATGCCTTACTGAAGTCCATATACACAACATCCACTGCTCAACCGTCATCAACTGGCTGATGGTTCTGATGTTGAGACATCTCATGTGATTCTGTCATATTTTTTGCCATGCCCTTATTAGATTCCACCAAGGGATTGGGTAGAATTAAATGCAACAACTACACTCAGGCTCTTTATTGCTGGCAGGCTTAGTAAGCTGGGATTCTCTCAAGTTTGGCTGGAATTTGTTCAAGACACTGAGATGAAAGGCTAATGTTTAAAATTACATGGGTGGTACAAGGCCCTCACTGTTATGATAAATGTTTATGCTTCACACAAACATCCTACAATTGCTGTTAGTCTAACCTTTCCACCTGATCTTTTCATTTCTGTCTTACTCTCAGTAAAATCCAGCTTCCCCTTAAAAGCAGCTATTGTCTGCCTCAATTGGTTCCTCATCGTCTCCATCGTCTGAGTAAATTCTCTTTATGAATTCCCAATTGGATTTATTAGTGTCTGTAACTGTGTGTATAGATCGTACATCTGGACTTGTTTGCAAATCAAGTGTTTATCAGTATTTTGAAGACTTTAGGTTACTGTCAGTCTTCTGTTTTCAATAAGTGAGAGCCCCAGTTTGTTCTGCTGTCTGTCGTGGGTATAACTTTTCTGTTTTGATATCATTCTTGAAAGTCATTTTTTGCACTTTTTTTTGTGAAATGAAGAATAAAGCAGTTATCCAAGTGTTTGTTCAACACAATTTTAACACAGGCAGAAGTGGATACTGCAGATGCTGGAGATTAGAGTGCTGGGGGAAAAGCATAGCAGGTCAGGCAGCATCCAAGGAGCAGGAAAATCGATGTTCCGAGCAAAAGCCCTTCATCGAGGTCCATTCCTGATGAAGGGCTTTTGCCCGAAACGTTGATTTTCCTGCTCTTTAGATGCTGCCTGACCTGCTGTGCTTTTGCCCCCCACTCTAATCTTGACAATTTTAACATACTCTGTTTTTCAGATTGATCCCCCTGCCTCACTCTATCCCCAGCAACTACTATTTTGTTTTTCAATTCTTCAGTTTAAAAAAAACTACCACTTTGTAGGAACATTTAAAGAAATATTGATTGTCTGCTCTCCTCTGCTGCAGGAACATCATATCTGTGTTCCTTTTTAGAAACTTTAGGGTGTTATTTGAGTGTCAATAACTGTTTGATTTCTCCCAATGCTTGCGAAAATAATCACGTCATGTTTGCTGTGGCTCATTCGGATGATTCTATTTTGTCGCTCAACAGTTTGTTTTGTCATAAAGACCATAAGGAGTAGGAACAGGAAACGGCTATTCAACTCCTTGAGGCCCCTGCCATCCAATGAGATCATGGCAGATTCGACCTTCCTCACGTTCGTTTCCCCCTCCCCTGCTTATTTTGTAAAGAGTTCCAAAGAATCACAAGCCTCTGAGTCATCACCCTCATCTCAGTCTGACATTGGTGCCCCTTTGTTCTGAGACTGTGCCCTCTGGTTCTAGTCTCTCCCATGGGGAAACATTCTCTCAGCATTGACCCTGTCAAGCCTCTTAAGAGTCCGAAAAATTTCAATGAGATCACCTCTCATTAATAAGACCATAAGACAGAGGAGCAAAAATTAGGCCATTCAGCCCATCGAGTCTGCTCTGCCATTCAATTATGGCTGATAAGTTTCTCAACCCCATTCTCTCACTTTCTCCCCGTGACCCCTGGTCCCCTTGATACTCAAGAACCTATCGATTTCGTCTTAAATACACTCAATGACCTGGCCTGCAAAGCCTTCTGTGGCAATGAATTCCATAGATTTCCCACTGTCTGGATGAAGAAGTTTCTCCTTATCCGAAAAGGCCTTCCCTACCCTGTAAGGCTGTGCCCTCAGGTCCCAGTCTCTTCTACCAATGGAAACATCTCCCCAACATCTTCTCTGTCCAGACCTTCAGTATTCTGTGTATTTCAATTCGATTCCCCCCCCCTCCCCACCCTTATCCATCTAAACTCTATTGGGTATAGACTTAGAGTCCTCAAACGTTCCTATAAGTTCAGCTTTTCATTCCTGGGACCATTCTTGTGAACCTCCTCTGAGCACGTTCCAGGACCAGTTCATCCTTCCTGAGATACGGGGCCCAAAACTGTGCACAATACTCCAAATTATGGTCGACCCAGAGCCTCATTGAGCCTCAAGAAGTACATCACTGCTTTTATGTTCAAGTCCTCTCAAAATAAATGTCATCATTGCATTTGCCTTCCTAACTACTGACTTAGCCAGCAAGATTACCTTCGGAGAATCCTGGATGAGAACGCCCAAGTCTCTTTACACTTCTCCCTAATTAGAAAATCATCCATGCCTCTATTCTTCCTGCAAAGTACACAATGACATACTTTCCCATGCTGTACTCTACATGTCCAAATTCTTCTGCAGCCTCCTCACCTCCTTAATGCAACCTGTCCCTCTGCCTATCTTTGTATCATCTGCAAACTTAGCCAGAATTCCCTCAGTTCCTTCATCTCGATTGTTAATATATAAAGTGAAAAATTGTGGTCCCAACACTAAGCCTTGCAGAACACCAGTTGTCACCAGTCATCCTGAGAAGGATACTTTTATTCCCACTCACTGCTTTCTGCCAGACAGCCAAGCTTCTGTCCATGCTAGCACTTTACCTCTGACACCATGGCCCTTACCTTACTCAGCAGCCTCCTGTGTGGCACCTTGTCAAAAGCGTTCTTGATGTCCAGGGACATAACATCCATTGGCTCTCCTAGGTCTAACCTGCTTGTTACTTCCTCAAAGAATTCTAGCAGATTTGTCAGACATTGTCTCTACTTGATGAAACCATGCTGACTCTGCCCTATTTTACCAACTTCCAACTATTCAAAAATCTCATCCTTCACATTGGACTCCAGTATCTTACCTACGACTGAGGTTAGGCTAATCGGTCTATAATTTTCCGTCTTTTGCCTTACTCCCTTTTTAAACAGGGGTATCATGTTAGTAATTTTCCAGTCCTCTGGGACCCTCCCTGATTCTAGCTATTCCTGAAAGATCACCACTAATTCCTTCACTATCTCTTCAACTATATCCCTTAGAACACTACAGTGTAGTCCATCTGGGCAAAAGTGAGGACTGCAGATGCTGGAAATCAGAGTCAAGATTAGAGTGGTGCTGGAAAAGCACAGCAGGTCAGGCAGCATCTGAGGAGCAGGAAAATCAATGTTTCGGGCAAAAGCCCTTCATCAGGAATGAAGGCAGGAAGCCTCCAGGGTGGAGCTAGCACCACTCTAATCTAGACTCTATAGTCCATCTGGCCCAGGTGATTTATTCACCTTTAGGTCATTTAGTTTTGCTAGCACCTTCTCCTTGGTGATGGCCTCCATACTTAACTCTGCCCCTTCACTCTCTTGAATTTTTGGGATATTACTCATGTCTTCCACCATGAAGACTGATGCAAAGTCTTATTCAGTTCTTCAGCCACTTCCTTGTTCCATACTACTATCTCTTCAGCATCACTCTCCAATGGCCCAATAGCCATTTTTGCTTCTCATTTGCCCTTTATATATCTAAAAAAACTCTTACAATCTTCCTTTATATTACTGGCTAGCTCACCCTCATATTTAATCTTCTCCCTCCTTATTTCTTTTTTGATGCCCTCTGTTGGTCTTTGTAAGCTTCCCAATCCTTTGATTTCCCACTGCCTTTCCCCACATTATATGCTTTCTATTTTGCATTTATACTATCCCTGACCTCCCTAGTCAGCCATGGTTGCCTCATCCTCCCTGTACAATGCTTCTATTACCTTGGGATGAATCTCTGTTTTTTTTTTTGCAAGTTCTGAGAAGATTTGTAGCTCAGGTTGAAGTCCTGTATGTAGATTTGCTTGCTGAGCTGGAAGAACCTTCTAGGTCAATGAGCAAATCTACATCCATCTCTGCTGTGTCTCCTGAATTGCTCCCAGAAACTCCTGCCATTGCTGTTCCATTGTCTTTCATGCTGGGCTCCTCTCCCAGTCAATTCTACCAAACTCTTCCCTCATGCCTCTGTAGTTGCCTTTATTCAACTGAAATACCGTTACCTCTGATTCTATCTTCTCCCCCTCAAATTGCAGAGTAAATTTGATCATTTTATGATCACTGCCTCCTAAGGGTTCCTTGACCTTAAGCTCCCTTATCAAGTCTGCCTCATTGCACAACACTAAATCCAGTATTGCCTGTTCCCCAGTGGGCTCCTCCACAAGCTGCTCCAAAAGCTATCTCGTAGACATTCCACAAATTTCTTTTCTTGCAAAGCACTACCAACCTGATTCTCCCAGTCCACCAGCATATTGAAATCCCCCATGATCACTGTAACTTTACTTTTCCTACATATCTTTTCTATTTGCTGGTGTATCTTGCACCCCAACTCCTGATTACTGTTTGGAGACTTGTACATAACTCCATCTATCGTTCTTTTACCATTGCGGTTCCTCAGTTCTACCCACACAGATTCTACGCCATCTGACCTTACATCTTTTCTTACTATTGATTTAATTTCATCTTTTACCAGTAAGGCAACCCCACTCCCAATCCTTATCCTTTTGCAGCCACTTCTGTGATACCCACCACATCACACCTGTCAATTTTAATCTGCACAACAAGCTCATTTACTTTATTCCTTATGCTGTGTGCATTCAGATATAACACCTTCAGTCCTGTATTAACCGTCCCTCTTTGTCATTCATTTGTCCAGTGTAGTTGGAGTTTGATTGCTAATCCTTTCCATACACACTGTCCTATGTGTGTCTGTGGTGAAGACTTTAATAACCTCTCCTGAGTTTTTCACTCTTACCTGTTCCTTCTTCTAAACTTTAGTGAGTAGAGTCCCAACCTGCTTAACCTTTGTTCATAAGACAATCCCTCCATACCAAGGATAGTAAACCTTTTCTGATCTGCCTCCGGTGAAACGGGATGAAAACAGTTCACAGTATTCCTGATCTGTTCTCACCAGCTCCTTGTACAATTGGAATAACACCTTCCCAATCCTATACTCTAACTTGCTTGAAATAAATGCCAACATACCATGACCCTTCCTGATTACCTGCTGTCCCTATGTGCTAGCTTTCTGTGTTTTGTGCACAAGTCCCCCCAAGTCCCTTTGTGTTGCAGTTTTCTGCAGTTTTTCACCATTTAATTAATATTCTGTTCTTTTGTTCTCCCTTCCTAAATGAACAACTTCACATTTTACCATGTAATACTCCATCTGCAAACTTTTTGCCCACTTACTTAACCTAACAATATCTCTCTGTGAACTGTTTTTATACCTCTTTCAAACTGCCTTTCCACTTATTTTTGTGACGTTGCAAATTTGGCCACAGTACATTTGCTTCCTTCCTCCAAGTCATTAAAGTATATTGTGAATAGTAGCAGTCCCAACACTGATCCCTGTGGAACTCACTGGTCACAGGCTGGCAGCTTGAAAGAGAACCATTTATCCCCACTCACTGTTTCCTGACCATCAACCAGTGTATTCCCTCCAATGCCACGGGCTTTATCTTTGACTTAACCTTTTATGAGGTACTTTGTAAAACGCTTTTTGGAACTCCAAATATAAGACATTTACTTGTTCCCCTCTATCCACTCTGGTTGAGATTTCTTTGAAAAACTCTAATAAATTAGCCAAACACAAGTTCCCTTTCATGACGCCATATTGATCTGCTTGATTAGATTACGATTTTCAAAGTTTTCTGATGTTACTTCCTTAATAATTGATTCCAGTACTTTCCCAATGGTATATGTTTGGCAAATCAGCTTATAGTCCCTTACATTTTGTCTCCCTCCCTTTCTGCATCAGGGCAGTTTTCCAATCCTCTGGCACTTTTGCAGAATCCAAGGATGTTTGGAAAATTGCAACCAATTCATGGTTGTAGCTAGCTCTTTCAGGATCCTGGGATAAAAGTCATTAAGTGCACGGATCTTATCTGCCTTTGTCCCCATTAGTTTGTCTAATGGTACTTCTCCAGTGATGCTGATGGTATTTATTTCCTTCCCCCTACTCTGTAGTATTAATGCAAAGACAAATGCAAAATATCTGTGTAACCGGTCTGCCATCTCCTTGTTTCCTAAAGCCATCTTCCCAGACTCATTTTCTGAGTGGTTATGTTCACTTTGAACACTCTGTCCAGCTCCCTGAGCCACCCTCTCCGTGCTGATCTTCCAGTTTGCATCCTCGGTCACTTTGTGATCCTGCTCTCTGCCAAACCTCCTGCTTCCAGCTGAACTCTGAGAAGGTGAAACTTCTTGTCCTGCCTCTTGCCGCTTAACTCCGGACCCCTCCACCACAGCATGGCTTTGGGAGAGCGAAGTGAGAATATTGGGGAGCACACGTTTCAGTGAGAGTAAGAGTCTGCCCTGGCTTTGAGGATGAGGGAGTGGCAGAGGTTGTGAGCGGGAAAGGTTGGCCGCACCTCAGAGGGTCAAGGTACAGAATGAAATGAGATTTGGGCGAGCAGGATTGGTGAGCAGAAAATAAACCGAGAATGAGGGAAGTAGAAAGTTAGCATCTAAAACCAAAAGCCATGGAAGCAGAAGCAGGCCATTCAGCCCATCGAGTCTGCCCTGCCATTCAATGAGATCATGGCTGACTTGATAATCCTCAACACCACTTTCCTGCCCCTTGATTCCCTTCTGATTAAAAATCAATCTCAATCTTGAATATACCTAATAACCCAGCCTTGACAGCGCTCTGCAGTAAAGAATTCCACAGACTCACTTGCCTCAGACAAGAAATTCCTCATCTGTCTCAAAGTGCAACCCCTTATTGTTGCCCTCTGGTCTGAGACTCTCCCACAGGGGGAAACAACCTTCCCACATTCACCCTGTCAAATTTCCTAAGAAGCTTGTACATATTTCTCTTACATTTGTAAATAATGTTTAAAATATAATAAATTTAAAAGTAAGAAATTAGCAAAATAAGGAATTTCAACAAGCAGAATACAATGTTTGAATCTTCTTTCAATTAAGGAAGGTCCCACAGGATGTAACTCCAGGCTTTACATTGGTTAATGGGAAAATTGGACTCATTTAAAGATGTTTGACTTTTAGTTGCACTTTTCAGGAAAATAATCAAAACTTAAAATGAAGAATTGCTGAATACTGAATATACTCGAGTTTAGCACCATTTGGAGATGTGTGTTTATTTCTGGGAAGCACACTTTAAAAATGATGTGAAGGCTTTGGGAACATTACAAAAGAGGTTAATGAGAATTGTACAAGACTGAATACAAGAGTTGCTAGAATCCTGAAATTGAAAACAGAAAATTTTGGGAATACTTTCCAAATTAGAGCAGAATCTGTGGAGAGTTAACATTTCAGGCTGAAATGTTGATGAAAGCTCAATAAATTTTAACTTTTTTTCCTCTCTTTGCACAGATTCTGCCAAAGCTGCAGAATATTTCCCGCCATTTCTGTTTTTATTGGAATAGTTCCAGGGATGAGGGATTACAATCATGAGGATAAATTGGAGGATGCGGCGTTCTTTGTCTTCAAGATAGAAGGCCACGTGGAGATTTGACAGAAGTGTTGACGGCCAGGAAAGGGCTAAGGCTGAACAAAGAGAAAGTGTTTCCAGTGGCTGAAATTCCACGGAACCAGAAAGCTAACCTGAAGTGGCAACAGGGGAAACTTCTCTGTGGAACAACTGGTGAGGATTTAGAATTGTTTGGAAAATGATGTATAGACACAACAGGGGTCAAATGGCCTTCTGTTTTACATTCTTCATGTTTATTTCATATTTTCATGCTCACTGTTCACCCCCTGGGTGGGGTTTTCCATGGATTAACAAGCTGATTATCAACCTGTTGAACCTTCCATTCTAAGGCCAACAAATCCCGGACCAGGACTTGAACCTGCAGTCTCTGTGAAACGGCAGAGTTATTACCTAGCGGATGACAAGACCTTCATTCTTCCTGTTAACCTATAACCTTTTCTACATTGCAGTGACATTGAGGGGAAAAAATGACAGCTCTATTTTTGGCCATTTTTATCAGTCCCTTTACCCCATTTCTCCCATTACAGATGAGTGGAATCACATCTACCCTTCAAACAACTCAACAGCATCAACTGCAGCTGAACTGTGTTTGAGACACTTAAGAACTGTCTGGTTGGGTCATGTGCCACAGAATGAAAATGGTATCAGATTCCAACATGCATTGCAGGTGACAGCTGCAGTTACATGATGCATTCATGTGTCATTACACAATGCTGCATTCGATTACCACAAGGTCAATCCTTTGACCTTAATGTTTTGTGAATGATCAGCTTAAACAAGCAGTTCAGCTTGTCTGACTAGGACAGAAGTAAGCTGAAAAGACAGCCAGAGAAAAGGAGAGGAAATTTGTTTGGATGGAGGATGTTCCCTTGACAGTTCCACAGATAAAGCTGTGTCTCTTCACACAGTGGTTCTGAGCTATCTAGACAATGCTCATTTGCCTGTCCCTCCCATTCAGAACCCGACTGCTCGAAACCTTCTGCAGTTTGCTCTGGCATAGTGAAAGCAAATGGCCAGGCAATTCTGAAATTCTCATGCTTCTCCCTTTGCCTCCTCCCTCAACCTCATTTCTCACTGGGACACGGTCTCGATCCTTTAAGCTTAATGTGTGGTTCTTGGTGTTACACCCACTGCTGTCGGGTGTAATTGGTCCTTCACATGCCCTCGCCTAGATCTTGATCATGGGGCGTATTTATCCTTGTTTCTGTCTCCTTTTCCCTGAGCAATATCATTCTTCCTAACCATATCAAAACCAAATCCTTATTCACATTCCTATTTAAGTGAACCTTCCATTCCAATCCACCTTCCTATCATAACCCACAGGAAATTATGAACATCTGTGATTGCCGATAGGAGTGAACCTATTTGTGTTAGAACCATAGAACAGTACAGCACAGAACAGGCCCTTCAGCCCACGATGTTGTGCCAACCATTGATCCTCATGTATGCACCCTCAAATTTCTGTGACCATATGCATGTCCAGTAGTCTCTTAAATGGCCCCAATGACCTCGCTTCCACAACTGCTGCTGGCAACGCATTCCATGCTCTCACAACTCTCTGTGTAAAGAACCTGCCTCTGACATACCCTCTATAATTTCCTCCAACCAGCTTAAAACTATGACCCCTCGTGTTAGCCATTTCTGCCCTGGGAAATAGTCTCTGGCTATCGACTCTCCCTATGCCTCTCATTATCTTGTATACCTTAATTAGGTCCCCTCTCCTCCTCCTTTTCTCCAATGAAAAAAGTCCGAGCTCAGTCAACTTCTCTTCATAAGATAAGCCCTCCAGTCCAGGCAGCATCCTGGTAAACCTCCTCTGAACCTTCTCCAAAGCATCCACTTTCCTATAATAGGGTGACCAGAACTGGACGCAGTATTCCAAGTGCAGTCTAACCAAAGTTTTATAGAGCTGCAACACGGCTCTTAAACTTAATCCCCCTGTTAATGAAAGCCAAAACACCATATACTTTCTTAACAACCCTGTCCACTTGGGTGGCCATTTTAAGGGATCTATGTACCTGCACACCAAGATCCCTCTGTTCCTCCACACACCAAGAATCCTATCCTTAATCCTGTACTCAACTTTCAAATTCGACTTTCCAAAATGCATCACCTCGCATTTATCCAGGTTGAACTCCATCTGCCACCTCTCAGCCCATCTCTGCATCCTGTCAATGTCCCGCTGCAGCCTACAACAGCCCTCTATACTGCCAACAACACCTCCAACCTTTGAGTCGTCTGCAAACTTGCTGACCCATCCTTCAGTCCCCTCATCCAAGTCACTAGTAAAAATTACAAAGAGTAGAGGCCCAAGGACAGAGCCCTATGGAACACCACTCACCACAAACTTCCAGGCAGAATATTTTCCTTCTACTACCACTCGCTGTCTTCTGTTGGCCAGCCAATTCTGTATCCAGACAGCTAAGTTCCCCTGTAACCCACTCTTCCTGACCTTCTGAATGAACCTACCATGG